>NC_041753.1:18599915-18905039 GCF_004115215.2 Ornithorhynchus anatinus | reverse complement strand
AGAGAATAGGGTGGGAAATTGGGTTAGTCAGGGAAGGATTCTTGGAGGAAGTATTATTTCAGTAGGGTTTTGAAGGTGAGGAAAGTGGAACCTGGCTGGCTATGTAGGGGGAGGGAGTTCCAGGCCAGAAGGAGGATGTGGGCAAGGGGTTGGCGGTGAGACAGACAAGGTCAAGGTACAGTTGATTAGGTTGGCTTTTGAGGAGTGAAGTGTGGAGGATGTTGTAGGTGATTAGTGAGGTAAAGTAAGAGATGGAGAGCTGACTGAGTGGCCCGCACCAAATCTAGGATTCATGAACAGGATTGGCTTCAGTGAAGATCTCTCAGAGAAGCATCCATATTTGCTTCTAACCTCATCTGCAAAAAGTGATTTCTTAATCTACCCTGGAAGAACCCAATCTTTTTATATAAACTTAAATGACAATAGCAACATTCCTAAAAGTACCTCATTTAAAAGGAGAATAAAGGAAGCCAGATGTTTGATCCCTCTGCTTCTGTAGAGGACTGCACTGCAGCCACTTCAAACACTTAAAAAGATGACACTACATTGCCTGTCATCCCCAGAATAGGTAGATTCAAAATTGGTATGTGGACTTACCTTACTCGTGTCAAACAGGAGTAAATGGGGAAAAAAAATTGTTCATCCAATTTTAAAACCAGCAGTTGACATAGCTTTATATTTTTTTCTGAATCTGGGCAGAAAGGAAAGGAATTTTCATGAAGGGGAAATATTTCTTAGAATGATACAGTTTCTAAGTATCATTCAAGTAGAATGTCTTACTGTAACTGGATAAAGTAGAAGCCATTTCCACAGAACTTCTGTGCTGAAGCAACTACATGGAAAAAGCAATCTAGTTTCATTAATGATAAAAAATGATTTAAATAGCAATTCCAGAGTATATCACATAAATAAAATTTGTCCTCTTCCAATAAGTCTGCCTAGAGAAGCCAAATGAAATTTCCTCTTCAAAGTATATATAGGAAACCACAGATTGTAGGAATTTACCTGTCTATGTACTTAATTACATTTCCATATAGCCATATTTCCTGAAGAATAATTTTAGCACAAAACCTCCCATGTAACATCAAATGCATCCCCCACCCCCTCCAACAGCATATTGCATTTTGGGAAATACTTGTTGATTATCTCTCTTTCAGTGAAATAAAAAGCTGGAAAAGCAAATTTTAAAAATATTTAATCCCAAGGTATCACAAAAAGAATGAAGCCATCTCAGGATGGTACAGTTCACACAGTGGATTTGATAAATGGTTGCTCCTGGTAAATTAACCTCTGGTGATATTATTAAATCTGGAATTTCATATAATAAAACAAATCACTAGAAATCTTACTATGTGCCATTATAAGATTTTAAATTTGTCACAAAATTTATTATTTCATTCATTCATTCATTCAATAGTATTTATTGAGCGCTTACTATGTGCAGAGCACTGTACTAAGCGCTTGGGATGAACAAGTCGGCAACAGATAGAGACAGTCCCTGCCGTTTGACGGGCTTACAGTCTAATCGGGGGAGACGGACAGACAAGAACAATGGCACTAAAGAGTACAAATAAATAAAACTGATTCTCCCTTTTGCTATGATTTAGATGTGTGTGAAAAAGAGAATAAACTAGCTATCTTATTTAGGTGCACAGGATTTACTTAAATCCCTAGAGGATGACAAAGCATGTTTTAGGCTAGCTCCAGCTCTGCCTTGGTTCACACCATGCCATTTTTCAGGGTCAGGCAATCTATGAACTCTGATTAGCTACATACCTGGAATGGGGATTTGGAGGGGGTGATTTCACCCTGAGTGTAAATACATTAGAGTGCCAGACCCTTCTACCCCCATATTATGTAAACCAGTCTTTATACACAAAGAGAAATAATCAGCCACCCATAGGAGAGTATTTGGGAGGGGCTTTTAGAATTACAATAGCAGTGATTTTGCTATTGGGCCATTCCTGCTTGGTATAACAATGGGAAAGAGGAAGTGACATCTTGTAGTAGCCCAAACTAGGCTAACACTTCACACAGGGGGGAAAGGTCCAGAAGTTTCTAGAAAAGAGAAACTGCTTATTCCTCATGACCCTTTCAAGAGAAAGTTCTTTTGGATATTTTATCAATTACTCAGCCAATGACATCAGCTGCAGCACAACCAATTATGGGGGAGGAATGTAAGGAAAAAACCTCACAAGGTGAGGAGAGAGGAATCCTCGCTAGATATTTAAAGGGAATATATGTAGAAAACTGAAGTTCTTGTGAGGCTTTCAATGGAGAAGGAAGTGTGAAGCTGGTGTTTGCTAGGAAGGCTATGGATCAGCACCCATACCCACCCCAATGCTTAACAGTGCCTGGCGAAGAAAAAACTAATATCACAATTATTATTATCAGCAGGGTGAACTATCAGAAAAGGACCCATGGATAAAGTGCTCTTGGAAGAGCTGCTAAGGCAGCAGCATACTTATTTGCTATGTGACCTTGGGCAAGTCACTTAATTTCTCTGCATCTGTTACTTAATTTGTAAAATGGAGATTAAGAATGTGAGCCCTGTGGGATACAGGAACTGTGTCCAACCCAATTATCTTGTGTCTACCCCAGTCCTTAGTACAGGGCCTGGCACATAGCAAGCACTTAACAAATACTTCAGGATTCAGGGGTATGGTAATCCCTGAATTTACATTAAGGCATACATTCCAGATCAGGGAATTTGGTCATATGTCTTACACATGAGAAATTTCTGCTGGATTTGCTAACGACAAGCAAGGTAGACCAATTTGAATGGAACTTTTTCCCCTTTCCCTTAAGGTGCAATTTAGCAGTGTTAGAAACAGTGTGGCCTAGTGGAACTAGTATGGGTTTCGAAGTCAGAAAAGACTTGGATTCTAATCCCCGCTTTGCCTTTTGTGTGCTTTGTGTTCTTGGGAAAGTCACTTAATTTCTCTGTACCTCAGTTCCTTCATCAGCAAAATGAGGATTCAATACCTGTTCTCCCTCCTACTTAGAATGTGAGCCCCATGTGGGGCCTAATTATCTTGACTCTACCCCAGCAGTGCTTGGCACATAGTATGAGCTTAACAAAAACTACAACTATATATATATAGTTATATACGTATAACTATATCCAGAGGCTGAGAAGTCAATAGCAAGGTTCTACAGACTTACTTTCTTCCAGAGTTTTAAAGTCAATTTGTGGTATATTTGCTTTTGAACTCATCAAATTTATATTTCACAATTTATTGGAATCTCTAGGGCTATGGGGACTGACTGTATGCAGTATATATGAGGTTATTTTACTGATTCAACTTTCTCCATCACCACCTTAGGGAGCTGTAAATGCACAAGACCCACTTCAGCCATCAGAGCAACATGGCTAATTAAAGGATTTTGCTTCTGTATCTGGAGATATTACAAGGCCCTCAGGGAAACATTAGTTTCTTTAGATAGTTACCATTCTGCATCTGCCACACTCACGGTATCCCACTGTGAAGGATTGGTTTTGTGCATGAAGTTTGTCTGAGGAATTAAGTATGGTGGTACGATATGATGGATCTTGAAATCAGATTAGTGATTTGTTCCACCTTCAATTTGAGAAAAACCTTCTTCCCCACACTTAGCCATAATGAGGAACAAAATGAAGATGAGAAACTTTTGTAGTCTGGAAGCAGACCTTGTGGCTAATATTGCTGAAGGATATGCACATCACTATCCAGAGATAAATATTAGAGTGCATACCAGGGACTGTATATACCAATTTCAAAAATACTCTGGTGATCCTTTCAGCCCAGAGACAGAAAAGCAAAAGTCTGTTATCCATGTGTGAAAATGATTAGGCTATTTTCAGGCAGCTGTTTCCAATAATCCATAGCAAATGGTAAATCTGCTGGGCAGTATTTACCATTAAGAAATCCACTGGAGAAGTCTATTTCATGCAGAGGAGAGAGTGTACAGTATTCTCTTGGCACGGTTGAGTGCAGGAATGTGTTTATAAAACACTGATAAGAACTACTAATTTTATGTATAATGGAGTAGGAGTAGGGGTCAGTTCTGTTTTCCTTTTTTGTCCCCTTTGACTCTTTCTCTTACTGAACCCCTTAAAACTTCATGAGTTAGGCTTTTGGCTGGGTTTGTGAAAAGTCTCAGCTTGTTTGCCGAAATGTTATAAGAACATAATATTAACACTGAGAAAAATGGCCAGAGGTAAATATTTTATAAGCATCAGCCTAGCAGGAGTACTTCCTTTAGGAAATTTTAACTTGACGTATTTGAATTGAGGTATTGGTTTTAAATATGTGGTGCAATAATCTATCCCAAATTCACGAGTGGGAGAATCATCTTCCTAAATTTACACATCTAAAAAAGAAATCTAGTTTTCAAGGCTTTCCTCCAGCTTTTTACCATTTTATTTATTGGTCC
This sequence comes from Ornithorhynchus anatinus, assembly GCF_004115215.2. Lineage (NCBI taxonomy): Eukaryota > Metazoa > Chordata > Mammalia > Monotremata > Ornithorhynchidae > Ornithorhynchus > Ornithorhynchus anatinus. The sequence goes on along the minus strand of NC_041753.1, from coordinate 18,900,623 downwards.
TCTTTAGTGATTACACCCTACCTCACACTCTTCATTCTGCTCAAGTTTACTTCCTAACTTTACCTCACTCTCAACTCTTCTCCCAGCCTGGAACTTCTTTGCCTTTCAGTTCTGCCAAACACCACCTCTCCCTCATCCTCAAAATCCCCCGAAAATCCCATCTCCTCTAAGGAGACTTCCATAATTCATTTTCACCATTTAAAGCCTAATGTTTCCAACAGTCCCATTGACACTTATGTATTTATTCTCATCCTCTGTACACATGTGTGCACACACACACACACAGATGGTACACACCGAGTTTTGGACATTAGTTATTTACTCAACTATTCATCTAGTTGATCACCCAATAGTCTGGCTATCATCAGTTGATTCCTCATTCTCCCTTATGCTCCCACATTTTGCAAAGAAATTTTTCCTGCCTGTCTCCTCCAAAAGATTTAAGTTCCTTTGAGGGCAAAGGGCAAGCCTTTGCTTTTGTTGTACCCTCATAAATGTTTAGTACAGTCCTCTGCCACAGTATGCTCTCAGTAATTTAGCTTTACCATAATTTGTGCTTACATTGTGTTCTAGCTAAAATGCACCATAGAATTAAAGAACATATTTATGAATATGTGAACCTATCTGGATTAAGAGTGATGCAGTGTCAGAAGAAATTCATTCATTCATTCAATCGTATTTATTGAGCACTTACTGTGTGCAGAGCACTGTACTACACACATGTACAATTCAGCAATAGAGACAAACTCTGCCCACACTGGGCTTACAGTCTAGAAGGTACATGTGCCTATACATATTTATGCATGTGCAGAACATTAAAAGAAAATATGAGTTTTTCTCAGCACAGGGTTGTGTAAAAACAAAGCAGCATGGCCTAGTGGAAAGAGCTTAGGATTGGGATTCAGAAGATATAGGTTTCAGCGTGGCTCAGTGGAAAGAGCATGGGCTTTGGAGTCAGGGCTCATGAGTTCGAATCCCAGCTCTGCCACTTGTCAGCTGTGTGACTGTGGGCAAGTCACTTAACTTCTCTGTGCCTCAGTTCCCTCATCTGTAAAATGGGGATTAAGACTGTGAGCCCCACGTGGGACAACCTGATTCCCCTATGTCTACCCCAGCGCTTAGAACAGTGCTCGGCACATAGTAAGCGCTTAACAAATACCAACATTATTATATCAACCCTGCCACTTGCATGCTGTGAGATTTTGAGCAAGTCACTTTACTTTTGTGTGCAATCTGTAAAAAGGGGATAAAATACCTGTCCTCCCTCACCTGGAGACTGTAAGCCCCCTGTGGGACAGGGACTCTGATATGATTGTCTTTTATCTATTCCCCTATGTAGCACAGTGTTTTGTTCACATTAAGTGCTTTACATAAAATTGAATTACCATTATGAATAATAATAATAATATTGAGCCTAGGAGTGATTATATATAAATATATGCATAAATGAAGGAGAAAGATGCCCTTCATTTTCAAAGATGACACCACTGTTTATTGGGATAAGACAGGATACCTGGAAAATAAATAAACAGATCACAGATCTCTCCACTGTAACCTCTGATGGTTGGTAATAGGAAACAGTTTGACAAAACCTGCTAAGAATAAATACAAAGATAGCAGAAAGATATTTTTAGCAAAATGATGTCAAAGTTCTCACTGAATGGGCACATGCTATCTGTAAGAACTGAGTGTGGGAGTTAGTCAAGAATAGAGATATCAAAATCCACCATATATGGAAAAAATCCAACATATATGGATAGAGCACGGGCCTGAAAATCAGAAGGACCTGGATTCCAACCCTGGCTCTACCTCTTGTCTGTTGTGTGACCTTAGGCCAGTCACTTAAATTCTCTGGGCCTCAGTTACCTCATTTGCAAAATGGGGATTAAGAACGTGAGCCCCATGTGGGACATAGATCGTGTCCAACCTGATTAGCTTGTATCTACCCCAGTGCTTAGTACAGTGCTCTGCACACAGTAAGCGCTCAATAAATATGATTGAATGAATGAACAAACACCATATAAAAAGGAAGTGAAGATTTCATACATGTTGAGCTTATATATACGACACATGAACAAAGCTAAGTGTTGCTGCCAAAATCACGCTTCCAATTTCTTATTTGTATTAACCAAAAATTGGTAGGTAGGCTTTTTCAAGGAGTAGGAAAGGTCCTCCATAGAATCATTCATCTCTGGACTAATCAGCACTCAGGGGAAGAAGCCTATGTCAGTGAGAGGGATCATGACTGGCCAGGTAGACATGTAAAGGAAGGAATCTGATTTATTAGAAGAGATTTCTCTTCAGACTTACAGAATTCTTCAGTCAGGTGATATCTAGGTTGCTGTAGTAGTAGGGAGGCGAGGGGGCGGCACAGACCTTTTCTAGTGATGAGCAAACTCCTTAGTTTGGGGATCAAGCAATCAATCAATGGTACTTACTGAATGCTTACCATGTGCAAAGCACTGTATTAAATATTTCAGAGAGTAAAAGTGCTGTGGGACTAAGACTGAGGTGAATATCAAGATCTTAAGGGGTACAGGTCAAAGTGCATAGGTGACAAAGAAGGGAGGTTGAACAGGAGAAATGAAGTCTTAAGGAAGGCCTCTTGAAGGAGATGTAATTTTAGTGAGACTTTGAAGGTAGAGAGAGTGGAGATTTATCGCCTATGAAGTGGTAGGGAGTTTCAGGCCAGAGAGAGGACATGGACAAGGGGTTGGTGGTGATACAGACAAAACTGAGGTACAATGAGTAGGTTTGCCTTAGAGGAGCTGTGTAGACTGGGTTGTAGTAGGAGATCAGCAAGGTGTGGTATGGTGGGGAGAGCTGATTGAGGACCTTATAGTTAGAGGTGGATGGGTGGCCATTGGAGGTTTTTGAGGAGTTAGGAGTTATTGATTGAACATTGTTTTAAGAAAAACGATCCTGGCAGCAGAGTGAAGTATGGACTGGAGTGATGATGTCTGCATATTCCCTGATCTCTGCAGCTGTTCCATCCCACCACTGATATGGCATGTTTTCTAGCTTGACTCCTATCTCATTTTACAGGTTTTTATAGTCTTCCTTTTTTTTTTTAATTACGATTCATTCATTCAATCAAATTTATTAAGCACTAGACTAGTAGAGTACTGGAAACTCTCCAGGTGAGATCCTGAGAGGGAAGACATTTACTCTCCCCACCTTCAAATCATTATTGAAGGGAAACCTCCTCCAATAGACCTGCCCTAAGCCCTCTTTTCCTCTTCCACTCCCTTCTGCATCTCCCTAACTTGCTCCCTTTATTCATCCCCCTCCCAGACACACAGTACTTATGTGCATCTCTGTAAGTTCATTTATTATTTAATGTCTGTATCCCCCTCTAGACTGTAAGTTTATTGTCAAGAGAGAATGTGTCTGTTATATTGTACTCTTCCTAGTGCTTAGTACAGTGATCTGCATATATTAAGAGCTCAATAAATGCGATTGATTGACTGACTGACAGTAGAGAGTTCAGCTCTTGGGATCTTGTTTGACTGCAGTGATATGTACATCTCTTGTCTCTCTGGTTGAAGATGATGTAATTTATGAGATTTTATATGGAACTTGTTATGTCTCAAACACTGTTCTAAGCCCCAGGGATAGATATAAGTGAATTAGGTTGGGCACAGTCCCTGTGCCCCATGGGGTTCCCAGTCTAAGCAGGAGGGAGAACAGGAGAACTGAGGCACAGAGAAGTGAAGTGACTTGCCCACAGCTGACAAGTGGCGGAACCAGGATTAGAACCTAGATCCCCTGACTCTCAGGCCTGTGCCCTTTCCACTAGGCCATGCTGCCTTTTGAGAGATCATTGCTTAGACCTTGGGCGCAACCAAGATGTCTTTTATATAAGAGGTAGAAGATGGTGTTGATTCTGAACTCTTTTCTGGTTCATTCCTGAGTAGAAGTCTATTTTTAGAGTGTATTCCATTAAGACCTATTTTCCTCCATTAACAGGGAAATTTTCTTTCTTTGCTTTGCAATTCAAAGTGAATGGGTTTTGGAGAATGTGGGGGATGAATGATTAAGGGAAGCAAGTAAAAGCCAGAAATAAACACTTTTTCCCATTAAACCAATGCCCAAATGTTGGAAATATATGATTATCATTATTATTTCTTTTATTATTATCATTAGTAATAACACACTTTACATTTGCAGGATTTGCAATTACCTCTACAGAACATTCAGAAAATTACCTAATCACTGTGGTGATTTACCAATATGAAGTCTACTGGCAACCAAGAACATTATTTTCACTTCCTAATGACTTTGCCTTGCAATGTGCCTTAGAAGCCAAAGAAAAGGCCTTCTGATCAGAAGCACCGCAGACAGAAATGCTTATATGGCATTGTTGTGCACCACAGTGCAAAGGCATTTTCTCCCTCTCTCTGGTGCAAAATCTTGGCATTGTCTTTGCTACTGACTTTCACTGGTGTGCTAATTATTCTTCTCTGATGGATGTATGGATTGGAATGGGAAGAGACAGGAGGCAGGGAGGTCAACAGGGAGACTGATGCAGTAATCAAAGTGGGATAAGTGCTTGGATTAACATGATAGTAGTTTGACTGGAGAGGAGAGGATGGATTTTAGTTTTCACGGTTGAACTAACAGGATTTAGTGATAGGTTGAATATATGTATTGATTGAGAGAGAGGATGCCAAGGTTATGGGCTTGTGAGATAGGAAGGATGGTGGTGCTGTCTACAGCACTGGGAAAGTCATGGGGAGGACAGGGTTTGGGTGGGAAGATATGGAGTTCTGTTGAGGATATGTTAAGTTTGAGGTGACCGCAGGACATCCAGGTAGAGATGTCTATCCTCACTCCGTTCCCACTACAAACCACCCAGCACTCTTTGCTTTTCTAATGCCAACTTACCTATTGTACTTCAATCTCATTTTCAACCTTTAGCTCATGCCCTCCCTCATGCCTGAAACCCCCTCCCCCTTCATACCCTTTTTATCCAATTGACTACCACTCTCTCCATCCTTATAGCTCTACTACAACCGTCTCTCTTCCAGGAAGCCTACCCTGACTAACCTCTGAGCTCCTCATCCTATTTTCCTTCCTTTCTGTGTTGCCTATGTACCTGCATCCTCCATGCCCAGAGCACTTATGTGCATATCCTTATACTCTGCTACAACCCTAGCTGTACCTTATTGTATTGTCATCTCCCCCAACTAGATTTTTGCAAATGTTAGATTTTAGTTCATTAAAGTATTCGAGATAGCAGCTGTCCACTTTCTTATGTGCTAAGAGAAATATTAAGAAAACTGTTAAGCAATCCCCAGGCCTTGACAGATTGGGAACTCTTGCCTCTCTGAGGTAATTCTGATTGACAGATAGGAAGCGGTGAGTCAACTGTCTTCTCTCTGGCACTGCTTAGAATACAGTATATGACACTCAATTCTTCAATGAAAGTAAACTTGAGATAAAGGGATAGGATACATGCAGGGGACATGTCTACCATCTCTATTGTACTCTCCCCAAACACTTAATATAGTGTTCTACAAACAGTAAACATTCAAGAAATGCCATTCATTGATTCTAAGAGAGAATCAAGAATACAATTAATATTTTAATTGGGAGATATAAAAAAGTACCCATCAATAGTCAGGCAAGAGCAATAACAGAGTGCTCTTAGCCTCTAACGGCTGAATGTGCTATGGGCCCCTGAAAGTTCATTTTGTTTTACACAGCATCAATGCATGGTTTCAATGCCACGGTATCAGAGAAGCAGTGTGGCTTAGTGGATAGAGCATGGGCCCAGTAGTCAGAGGGACCTGGGTTCTAATCCCGGATCCACCATGTGTCTGTTGTGTGACCTTGGGCAAGTCACTTAACTTCTCTGTGCCTCAGTTAACTCATCTGTAAAATGAGGATTAAGGCTATGAACCCTCTGTGGGATAGGGACTGTGTTCAACTTTATTACCTTGTATCCAACCCAGTGCTTAGAACAGTGCCTGGTACATAGTAAGTGCTTAACAAATACCATAAAAAAAAAGAGGAGGCATGATGTGGGGCTGAGATCCCCAGTGTCCAAAACCTGTCACTGACTCCAGAGTGAATGGAGCGGTATCATGCAGTAACATTACTAAAAGTATCTTTTGAACATCTGCTGCGTGAAATGTATTTGTACTAAGCATTAAAGAAAATCCAACATTAGCATAAGACATTTTCTCTGTCTAAAAGGGAATCTATATTTTAACAGGGGACACAGACATAAAAATATTCACAAATAAGGTAATCAGAATGAATGAATTGACTGTGCAATAGATCATGCATATGTGATCCATACGTGATCCCCTCTAGACTGTAAGCTCATTGTGGGCAGGGAACGTGCCTGTTTATTTTTATATTGTACTCTTCCAAGCGCTTAGTACCATGCTCTGCACACAGTAAGTGCTCAATAAATATGATTGGTTGACAAGTACATAAGTATTGAGGGAGGGCATAAATAAATATGTAGGTGTTAGAAGTAGCTGAAGGGTTGATATGACGTGGGGTGTTGGGAAAAACGTATTGGAGGAACTGGAAATTTAGTAAGGCTTTGAAGGTCATGCTTGCCTGTTTCTCCTTTCCCTTTTGTTCTCCTTCAGCATTATGATGATGGGCTGGAGAAGCAGGGAGAAAAGTGTTGGATGGCTTAATCAATCAGTGGAATTTATTGAGCACTTACTATGTGCAGAGCACTGTTCTAAGAACTTGGGAGAGTAAAATACAACAAAATTAGCAGACACGTTCCCTGAGATAGAGATAGCGACCACCCCTTTGCTAGCCTCTATCACCCACAGTACCGGGATGGGGCAGACCAGCTGAAAACAAGACTGTGAAATATAAAACCAGAAGAACGGCTACTCAGCAGAGTGAGTCACCCTGCCTCACTTAGGAAGTAAAATTTTGACCCACAGACTTCAAGTGAAGGAATAAATTACTTTCAACAATGTAAATCTCAGAATAGACTGTATATTTATAGAGTTCTTCTATGTCAGTGTGTTCCAAACATTCTTGGTCACCTGGTCAATTCATGCAAAAGATACATAGTAACTCTCATTATCCTCATTTTGCAGTGGAGGAAATTGAAACACAAACAGGTGAAATGACTACTTTAAGGTGACATAGAATGTCTCCAGAAAAAGTCTTTTCAATCCCAACCTGCTCAATCATTCTGATTCTCAGTGTGTCTCCTTAAGGATTAATGTAATATCTGAGCTTTTCCCCCCTTGTGAATTCCTTGTCAAGAAGAACGAAAGAAAGAATAATTTTAAACAATTACTCCTTCCCATCTTGGGAATATGTAATCAAACTTACCAAAAAAAAAAATCAAGAAAACATCAGTGAACTCTAAATTATTTTTCAGTTTAGCTCTTTTTTAATTGCATGATATAGATCTAAATCAGTTTTTGTAATGCATTCTCACGTATCATGTCAGCCATCAATTATGTCCATAAAATGATGAAACATAAGCTAGAGATGTTCCTTAAAGGCAGAGATGCATCATTTTACATTGTTCTGTATAGTGCCACACACGAGTGAATAATAATGATGGTATTTGTTAAGCATTTACTATGTGCCGAGCACTGTTTTATGGAACATGTTTAATAATCATGATTATGATGATAATCATGATGGTGTTGATGAAGAAGAAATGCATAAATATCTGTAGACCATTCTGAATATTCATCCACTGTGACACTGGGCATTAAGAATCTCTCTCCCATACCTCTCCTCTATCCTAATCCTTTTCGACCTCTCAGCTGCCTTTGACCCTGTAGACTGCTCCCTTCTCCTTGAAACTTTATCCAACTTGGCTTCACTGACACCGTCCTTTCCTGGTCCCCTCCTATCTCTCTGATGGCTCCTCCTCCATCTCTTTTGTGGGCTCATCCTCTGCTTCCCACCTTCTCACAGTGGGGGTTTCTCAAGGCTCAGTTCTAGGTCCCCTTCCATTCTCTATCAACACTCACCCCCTTGGAGAATCCATTCGCTCCCATGGCTTCAATTACCACCTCTATGTGGATGATTCCCAAATCTTCATCTCCAGCCCCTATCTCTCTCCCTCTCTGCAGTCTTGCATTTCCTCCTGCCTTCAAAAAATCTCTATTTGAACACCCCACCATTACCTCAAACTTAACATGTGTAATACAGAACTCCTTATCTACCCAACCCAACCCTGTCCTCTCCTGTCTTTACCCCTATCCTCTCTATCTTGCAAGTCCATAACCTTGACATTGTCCTCGACCAATTCTCTCATTCAACCTACATATTCAATCTGTCACCAAATCCTGTCGGTTCTACCTTCACGTCACTGAAATCCGCCCTTTCCTTTCTATCCAAACTGCTACCACACTGATCCAAGCATTTATCCTATCCTGCCTTGACTACTGCAGTCCATATTTCTCTTTGATTCCACACTGATCCAAGCATTTATCCTATCCTGCCTTGACTACTGCAGTCCATATTTCTCTTTGATTCTTGGATCATTTTTCTAAAGAAAGTTCAGTCCATGTCTCCTCACTCCTCAATAACCTCCAATGGTTGCTCTTCCACCTCCCCATCAAACAGAAACTCCTTACCATCAGCTTATCCATTCCTACCTTACCTCACCGATCTCCTACTACAGCCCAGACACTTTGCTCCTCTAGCTTCACTGTGCCCTGATCTTGTCTATCTCACTACCGACTCCTTTCCCACATGCTCCCCATAGCATGGAACTCCCTCCAAATATGCCAGACCTCCACTCTACCCACCTTCAAAGCATTATTAAGGTCACATCTCCTCAAGAGACCTTCCCTGATTAAGCCCTCTTTCCCCAGTTCCCTCTCCCTTCTGCACATCTTTGCACTTGGATCTATGACCTTTGGGCATTTGATATTCACCCCACACTCAACTTCACAGCACTTATGTACATATCTTTAAATTATATATTATAAATCATGTATTCACACTGCCTCCCTGTAAGATTGCAAGCTCTTTGTGGGCAAAGAACATGTCTGCCAGATCTTTTATACTGTCCTCTCCCAAGTGCTTAGAATGGTGCTCGGCACATTAGTACTCCATAAATAGCACTGACTATGATGACCTCTCACACCTCTCCCTCCTCTCAGTCTCTCACACCCCACCTCCTTCTCTTACCCCACAGTTACCATCCTCTGTCAGCCCTATTCTTCATAGTAGGGGATGCTCAGACAAATAAGATTCTTGGAGATACTGTCTCCTTTCCATCTATACACAAGGACAACATTCCTGTAGCTTTGCCCTGTTTCTTTTGGGAGTGGAGACATTATGGTGGCCCACTTTCAGCCTTGGTAACCATGATGGAGGCAGTGGTGGCACCAATGAGTCATACAAAGCAGCAGCAGGAAGTCCCCATTGTACTCCATCTCTCTCTTTCTACATCCGTGTATCTGTCCATCTATGGGCCCCTCTCTCTATGTTCACCTCTGGCTCTCTTTATACATATTTGTCTCTTCCTATTCTTTGTTGCATGCCTTCCGTATTTCCCCTCGCTCTATGTCTGTGGCAACCCTGTTCTCGATCCAGTGGAAAGAGCACAGCTCTGGAAATCAAGAATCCTGAGTCCTAGTCCTGGATTCGCAAGTAGGGAAAGGCCTGCTAGGGCTCTTCCGTCAGTGGTGAGTTCAGACTAAAGAACTAGCTAAGATGTTCTTCGAGGTTGGAATCCAGAAAAATCACTGGCTAATACGGGCAGCAAAGACTATCAAGGTAGTTGTCTGGGTTATGGAAATTTGGGACAGCATCGCCACTATGCAGGGGTCACTGGCCATAAATGGGGCCTAACCATAAAAGGCCTTTCTCTATGTTTTGCAATGATCTGCATCCTTCTCTGATGACTCACTTGTCCTCTGTGTCCAAGGGGAAACGTGACTGGCAGGGACAAGAGAGTGCATATCGCTTTAAACCGCTCTGTGCCTCAGTTTCCTCATCTCTAAAATGGGGATTCAATAAAATGACTTGCCAAAGGTCACAGAGCAGGCAAGTGACAGAGCTGGGATTAGAACCTGGTCTCCTGGTGTTTGGTATTTTGCCTTGACTGAACTCATCAGGATTTTTCTATACTAGGAAAGTAAACTGTGTTATTTATCTTATTTCAACTTTGTTTTATTTGGTTGTACAGAACGGAAGTTGATTTGTTCTTGTATCGGTGGTTGCCTCTGTCCAGCTTGGTTAATATTCTACAACAAATACTGACATTGGCACTCTCCACTTCTTCCCCTATATACAGCACTTTAAATAGTAATTCAATGTCAATTACTAAGTAATGATTACACATCAACACTATGGTTGGGTGTTTTTAATTACATATTGTGTTCAAATTGTTAAAGAAAACAAATTGCAAAGTTTGGGGACAACAAATGGCAATTTCCCCATTTCTGAAAACATGTTTTCTAAACAGATGTTTGTAAATACCACTTCTGCTAAAGATTGAAATGATTTGAGTTCTATGGCACTACAGAGCCTTAAAATTGAAATTATCAGCTTCACTGGAACATTTCCTTTGCTCCTCTGCAACATACTGAAAACTCTGAATTAACTTAGCTATTAAGTTTGTAAGCACTGAAGTTCCACTATGAAAATGGTGTGATTATAGTTATTTCATTAGATGAAAGCAACTTGAGTCAGCCAATCGTATTTATTGAGTGCTTACCGCGTACAGGGCACTGTACTAAGATCTTGGGAGAGTGTGCTATAACGGAGTTGGTAGACCCATTCCTTGCCCACAATGACCTTACAAGCTAGAGGGGGGGATAGGCATTAATCTAAATACATAAATTACAGATATTAGCGTAAGTGCAGTGGGGCTTAGTGAGGGGGGAATATAGAGGGTAAATCCTAGTGTAAGGGCAAGGACAAAGGGCATGGGAAAAACGAAATGAGGCCTTAGGGAAGAAACCTGTAGTACTGTACATATTAAATTACATTCACATTTTCTGAAGAAACAGTTTTCAAAATTGGGTGGAAAAGGTTGTATGCCTTGTCTGTGTAATTAGCCAGTTTTTTCAATTATAAAGCCATTTACAACTCATTTACAGTGAGATCCCACCTAATGAAAAATAATGGGAAATCACAAATTGTGATACTATAATGTGGCATAATGTATACCAAGATCACCATTCTGTCAGAGTCTACTTCCTGGGATAAGACAGGTGCCTTTAGGAGTTGCATTAACTCTTCCAGGCCAAAGTATGAATTCACAAAATTACAGTGGGAAAAGCTAACGCTTAAACCCTATGCAAGTAGATGGTCCAGGACATTGGTTGCTAAACATGTGAAGAGGCAACAATATGATTTGCTAGCCCTCTGGATGATTGAATACCCTATTTGCAAACTGAGTGTTCAGCCCAAACAAGGAAGACTAGAAAATCCTTCCCTAAACAGTGTCTGCCCTGTCCAAACTAGTGCTCACCAGGTGAATGAAACTGTTGATCATGAAACTGGTGGTGAGCAAACAAGCCAAAAAGTAAATAGTAATTGTATCATGTAATATCAGGACTCTACACAAGGAGAAGAAAATGACACTCATACCATATGAGCTAGCCAGATGATGAGTTAACATTACAGCACTGAGTGAAATGAAACTTCCTGATGGACAACTCGTAAAAATAGATGTCAGAGTTTCTCTTTTTTGGAAGAGATCATCCCTCTTATGAAAACATGCTCGCAGGCATAGGGTTCATAATCAGACAATTCCTTGTCTCAAGTCTTCCAAACCTATTCAGTGGCATTTGCTAGTGACTAACAACCTCATAGTTTCCTATAAAACAAAAGTGCTGTGCCGCAATCCTCAGTACATACGCCTACATCATGACTGACACCAGTGAGGAAAGAGAATAATTCTATAAGGATCCAGATACTCCTCTGAGTATTGCTGACATCCGACCACCTCATTAAAAAGACACAATAAAGCAAAACCTCAAAAATTTGAGGCAGAGCCAGGGACAGTTGGATGGATGCAACAGAAGAAAAAACCAGCATGGCATGCGGCAATTATAAATATAGGGTGCTACTTTGACAGCCGAGGCTTCGGGAAGATAGCACCATAGAGAGAAAAATGAACAAGATGACAAGCACTGTGGGTAATAAATGCCATAGTGCAGAAAGGGGCAATCTTTATATGCTCATGATACAGAAGGAATGGCTGGGCGCAGGTTGATCTTGTCAGCCACAGCCACACATACTGATCAAATCTCATTATGAGTAGTGTCATCTTAGAATCTAAATACCTCTACTGCTCCAATTCATTAGTCTCCCAGAGATAAGGTCAGCTTCAAACATTTGGCCATCCTGAGGTGGGGAAAAATGTTTTGCCCCATTCCATTCCTTGTAACATCATTACATTACCCTATATGCAGTATGCCAGGCATGGAGCATATGACCTCACTTGGAAGTCTAACTGAATTCCCAAATCCAAGGTGTTCCTCAGAAGACACCTGACCCACCCCCTACTATGTTCCAGGGCTACTGTGTTCTCTTGTCAGGTTTTCGTTCATTCATTCATTCATTCAATAGTATTTATTGAGCGCTTACTATGTGCAGAGCACTGTACTAAGCGCTTGGGATGAACAAGTCGGCAACAGATAGAGACAGTCCCTGCCGTTTGACGGGCTTACAGTCTAATCGGGGGAGACGGACAGACGAGAACAATGGCAATAAACAGCGTCAAGGGGAAGAACATCTCGTAAAAACAATGGCAACTAAATAGAATCAAGGCGATGTACAATTCATTAACAAAATAAATAGGGTAACGAAAATATATACAGTTGAGCGGACGAGTACAGTGCTGTGGGGATGGGAAGGGAGAGGTGGAGGAGCAGAGGGAAAAGGGGAAAATGAGGCTTTAGCTGCGGAGAGGTAAAGGGGGGATGGCAGAGGGAGTAGAGGGGGAAGAGGAGCTCAGTCTGGGAATGCCTCTTGGAGGAGGTGATTTTTAAGTAGGGTTTTGAAGAGGGAAAGAGAATCAGTTTGGCGGAGGTGAGGAGGGAGGGCGTTCCAGGACCGTGGGAGGACGTGACCCAGGGGTCGACGGCGGGATAGGCGAGACCGAGGGACGGTGAGGAGGTGGGCGGCAGAGGAGCGGAGCGTGCGGGGTGGGCGGTAGAAAGAGAGAAGGGAGGAGAGGTAGGAAGGGGCAAGGTGATGGAGAGCCTTGAAGCCTAGAGTGAGGAGTTTTTGTTTGGAGCGGAGGTCGATAGGCAACCACTGGAGTTGTTTAAGAAGGGGCGTGACATGCCCAGATCGTTTCTGCAGGAAGATGAGCCGGGCAGCGGAGTGAAGAATAGACTGGAGCGGGGCGAGAGAGGAGGAAGGGAGGTCAGAGAGAAGGCTGACACAGTAGTCTAGCCAGGATATAACGAGAGCCCGTAATAGTAAGGTAGCCGTTTGGGTGGAGAGGAAAGGGCGGATCTTGGCGATATTGTAGAGGTGAAACCGGCAGGTCTTGGTAACGGATAGGATGTGTGGGGTGAACGAGAGGGACGAGTCAAGGATGACACCGAGATTGCGGGCCCGAGAGACGGGAAGGATGGTCGTGCCATCCACGGTGATAGAGAAGTCTGGGAGAGGACCGGGTTTGGGAGGGAAGATGAGGAGCTCAGTCTTGCTCATGTTGAGTTTTAGGTGGCGGGCCGACATCCAGGTGGAGACGTCCCGGAGGCAGGAGGAGATGCGAGCCTGAAGGGAGGGGGAGAGGACAGGGGCGGAGATGTAGATCTGCGTGTCATCTGCGTAGAGATGGTAGTCAAAGCCGTGAGAGCGGATGAGTTCACCGAGGGAGTGAGTGTAAATGGAGAACAGAAGAGGGCCAAGAACTGACCCTTGAGGAACTCCAACAGTTAAAGGATGGGAGGGGGAGGAGGCTCCAGCGAAGGAGACCGAGAATGATCGGCCAGAGAGGTAAGAGGAGAACCAGGAGAGGACGGAGTCCGTGAAGCCAAGGTGAGATAAGGTATGGAGGGGGAGGGGATGGTCGACAGTGTCAAAGGCAGCAGAGAGGTCAAGGAGGATTAGAATGGAGTAGGAGCCATTGGATTTGGCAAGAAGGAGGTCATGGGTGACCTTAGAGAGAGCAGTCTCGGTAGAGTGGAGGGGACGGAAGCCAGATTGGAGGGGGTCTAGGAGAGAATGGGAGTTAAGGAATTCTAGGCATCTATTGTAGATGACCCGTTCTAGGATTTTGGAAAGGAAGGGTAGTAGGGAGATAGGACGATAACTGGAGGGGGAAGTGGGGTCAAGAGCGGGTTTTTTTAGGATGGGGGAGACGTGGGCATGTTTGAAGGCAGAGGGGAAGGAGCCCTTGGAGATTGAGTGGTTAAAAATAGAAGTTAAGGAAGGGAGGAGGGCAGGGGCGATGGTTTTAAGAAGGTGAGAGGGAATGGGGTCCGAGGCGCAGGTGGAGGGGGTGGCACTTGCGAGGAGGGAGGAGATCTCCTCTGAGGATACTGCAGGGAAGGATGGGAAAGTAGGGGAGGGGGTTGTTGGGGGGGAGGGGAGAGGCGGAGGGGTGACTTTGGGGAGCTCAGACCTGATCGTGTTGATTTTCGTGAAGAAATAGGTGGCCAGATCATTGGGGGTGAGAGATGGGGGAGGGGGAGGAACAGAGGGCCTAAGGAGAGAGTTAAAGGTCCGGAACAATCGGCGGGGGTGACGGGCATGGGTGTCGATGAGGGAGGAGAAGAAGCTTTGCCTGGTGGAGGAGAGGGCAGAGTTAAGGCAGGAAAGGATAAATTTGAAGTGTGTGAGGTCGGCTCGGTGCTTGGACTTTCGCCAGCAGCGCTCAGCAGCTCGAGCATAGGAGCGTAGGAGGCGGACAGAGGAGGTGATCCAGGGCTGTGGGTTAGTGGAGCGAGAGCGGCGGAGGGAAAGGGGGGCGAGAGAGTCGAGATGAGTAGAGAGGGTGGAGTTGAGAGCGGAGACCTGATCGTCGAGAGGGGGAAGAGAGGACAGGGCGGCAAGGTGAGGAGAGGTGCTATTGGAAAGACGGATGGGATCGAGAGAGCGGAGGTCTCTGTGGGGCAGTAGCGAAGATTTGCAGGGGGAGGGAATTCAAAAAGGTGTTGCTTCCAACATGGGTCCCATCACTCCCAGGTCTGCCCTTCCTCTCTTGTCTCTCTCCCCACTCAAACCCATCCCACATCCTTCCCACTAGATGGGTCAAAGGCAACCCGCTCTTCTCTGTTTTATCCCTCTTGCTCCCTGGCCCTTCCCAGATCCTCTCTTCCCCGGGGGATGACGGGGATGATAGATTCCAGGCGAGTTGGACAGTTGTATCTGTCTTTGGCTCCCTGCAGTGGAGGCAGTACTGCATTAAGAGAAGTTGGGGACCCTAGGCTGACCCACCTATGGGGGCCCCCTCACCTGCCTCCCGATGACATCATTACAGCGCCACTGAAGTGGTGGTAGAAATGTAGAGGAGCTGTGAGCAGCTCTGGAGGCTAAGGCCAGGGGGCGTTCTGTTCGGTTGGGAGGGGAAGAGAGGCAGGAGAAAACAGGAGGGAGAAAACAGGAGTGAGAAGACTCCCCTCAGAGACTGAGTAGCAATCCTGACATGTCTCTCTCTCCCCTCCCCCTACCCTCTCCAAACTGTGTTCTGTGGCTTAATCTTCTAAAAATGAAGGCAGCTGCAAAGTGGAGCAGGGGAAGCAGGGTGACACCTGGAGGAGTAAAATGTACGCACAAAGAAGTCTCACATCTACACCACTTAAACATCAAACACACTCTGATCGTGAGGCCAGACATTTTTAAAGGAGCAGCTGGGGCAAACGGGCTCCTCTTTTAAGCTGCTCCATTCCCAGTAATTTAGAGGGCAGCAGTCCCTTTAAGAACCAGGCTCACTGACAAGTAGTGGCTATGATGACAAGGTCAAAAGGGGTGTGGTTTGGGGGGGAGGGGGTGGTCATCTTAGGTCCCTATAAACCCAAAGCCATGGGCTTATCCCTTTGAGCCCCTTCATTAATCTGCTCCCAGGAGGAACAATGAAATGTTGAGGTGTTCACCGCAATTTGCTCCAAAGTAGAATCACAGCCATCTCACTTGCAGTGGATAAGAGTGGGCCTCCCTTTCCAATTGGATTCAGTCAGAGACAAGCACACTGGGTCAGCAGTGAGGAAGGAGGCACGGCAAATAGGAGCAGAGATCAGTTCTTTGTCTAGACCCTTGCTTCCATTTCCAAACTTCCCACCCCCTCCACCACCTCTATTACAGTTGCTGATGAGGAAAAGCATCTTCTGCTAGCAAGGTACTACTGATTAAAATTAAATAAACCCCAATTAAAACCACAAATCACTTTCCTAGATGGAATGTTCTTGCGAAACCAGAACCTGCCCTTCAATATCTGCTCTTGATTGTTCTTCTTGTTTCATTAACCTATGTAACAAACAGCACCTAGCTCCAATTTCATGCATTGAGTGCTTCCAGACTTCTGTAACTAAGAAGTTTGATTTTCCAGTATTTTACTTCAAATTGGAATAGAATCTTCTGATTTCCTTCCCGTGACCTCACTGCTGGCTCTTTGGAGAAAAGTACCTCCTCCTGCATCTCCAGCTCTTGGAGGACCTCCATGCTATTCTGGGGAGAGAGAGACCCTTCTGACACTTTTGACATTTTGAAGCTGGGTTCTACCTTGCCTGGTTTCTGCCACGACAGGGAAAGCAAAGGCAGCCATTCTTTCCTGTAGCTCTAGTTCTTCTGAAGGTCTGTCACCTTCTTCCTTTTCCACCTCTCTTTGGAGGGCACATTCCCACTCCAGGACTTCTGATCGTCGCTACCCATGATTCTTCCCATTCTTATTTCTGGATTTGGGGAGAGGAAATTGTCATGAGCCCCACCTGGGGATCACTCCCCCACAATATCAGGCGCTCGACCTATGGGCCCTTAACCAGGGATTTGACTTCCTTATTAATTTGGGCTCTCAAGTCAAAAAAATAAAACCAAATCTTACAGTGGAAAGCTTTATTTTACTAAAACAGGGGTTAGGTGCATATGCACACATACACAAAGCACGACACCTATATTTACCAATCCAACTGATCTGCCCCAGGTCTTGGTGAAGATAATAGTTTCAGGGAGTCAGACTGTGTACAGTGGTCTGTACACAGTAAGAGCTCAATAAATATGGTTGATTGATTGAACCCAAAATATGCCACTCAGAGGAGGACTACTCAGAAGTCTAATCTCCAGAGCTATGGTGGAAATATCCCAAAACCTGATCTCTGAGGGTGCTAAGGAAGCAGTAGACTTGGGTGGGTGGTAGTAGAGGCTGGCTGTGTTGGGCTGGTGGTCCTGACTTGGCCCTTCCTCTCCACCAAGGGAACCCATGAAAAGAGTTGAATCCAGCAGTAGTCTGACTTGCAGACTGGCCCATGAGCAACTACAGCCAGATGCTGTGCCAGGACAAACTTTGCTGCAGAGACTTCTCTCCGGATATCTGCCCATTCTGACTCCTGGGGTTGCTCCAGCTCTGCATGGAAATGTTGTGACTTCGACTGTTGCTGCTTTTCTGACCGTTGCTAGCCCTCAGTCCCTCCATCTGCAGAGCCCATTGCCCAGGGTGAGACCATCTCCCGACCCTGCCAACGTGAAACACCTTCACTGACAGCCACCAGGTCCCGACTCTCTTATCTGCCTCCCCGATTCATCTCATATCACCTGCCTTTGCTTTGCTGCCTCTGTTCTAGCTTAGAATGCAGAACCCAGGTTGATCCATCCCTCAAATTCCATCTTTTCTACCACCGGGACTCTTGGGGCTTTCCTGCTGGCCCAGACCCAGAGGGAGGAAAAATAGACAGGTCTCCTGAATTAAGCTACTTCCTCCATGGTTATACCTGGTAGAGGTCAGGAGGTTTGGGATGACTTTGATTTGGAACGTCTCTTCCTGTATTTGAGCAGTAAACCCCACAACCTACACAGCCACAGAAAAATAGCAATTTGAAGAAACAAAGCTATAATTCTTTGGCATGTTTACCTGCATTACAGAAACTTGCCCACCTTAACTTTGGGCCTGAACATGAAAGCTCACAGGGTGAGTTAGGGAAGGCTCCCATGAATTCACACCCAGCTTATTCCACTGAATCACAGATGCCAAGCTAAGCATTTGGACTGAATCCATCTCTGCATGCCAACTGGGTTGCCTTGAGACTCTAGTTATTTGTGACAGTCCCTGGCTTCCTACTGGATTCCAACAGACCAGCTGTTAGAACAAGCCATCATGCATACATCTGGTGATGATTCAAAATATCCCCCTACTCCTACTTTCATTTAACCTTGTGTTTAATGAATTGTTTCCTGGGCTCAGATAAAAACTGGTCATTGACTCACTACTGGCCACTAGAAAATTAAGCCGAGGGCATCAGTCCAATCCCCGTCCTCCTCCTGTCTTTCCTATCACACCACTATCATCCCTATCTCACGAGCCTGTAACCTTGGTATTATCTTCATCTCATCTCTCTCATTCAATCCACAATGTCAATCTGTCACCAAATTCTGTCAGATCCACTTTCCCAACACTGTTAAACTCCACTCTTTCCTCTCCATCCAAACTGCTTAAATATGCAGATACAATCACTCATCACAATCTGCCTTGACTACTGTTTCAGACTCTTCACTGATCTCCCTGCCTCCTGTCTTTCACCACTTCAATCCATATTCACTCTGCTGGCCAGATCACTTTTCTAAAATAATCTTCAGTCCACATCTCCCCAGTCCTCAAGAACCTTCAGTGGTTCCCCATCCACCACTGCATCTAACAGAAACTCCTTACCATCTGCTTTAAAACACTCAACCAGCTCTTCACATCCTATCTTACCTCGTGGATTTCCAGTTAAAACAAAGACCGCACACTCTGCTCCTCAAACGACAACGTACTTACTCTACCTCCATCTCATGTCTCTCACCAGCGACCCCTTGCCCACATCCTCCCTCTGGCCTGGAACTCCCTCCCCCTTTATATACTACAGACCACCTCTCTTCCCACATTCAAAGCCTTATTAAAATTGCATCCCTTTCACTAGATCTTCTCTAAGCCCTTATTTCTCCTCCTACCTCTCCCTTCTGCAACACCTATGCCCTTGAATTCATTCATCCAATAGTATTTATTGAGCACTTACTATGTGCAGAGCACTTTACTAAGCGCTTGGAATGAACAAGTCGGCAACAGATAGAGACAGTCCCTGCCGTTTGACGGGCTTACAGTCTAATCGAGGGAGACGGACAGACAAGAACGATGGCAATAAATAGAGTCAAGGGGAAGAACATCTCGTAAAAACAATGACAACTAAATAGAATCAAGGCGATGTACAATTCATTAACAAAATAAATAGGGTAATGGAAATACATACAGTCGAGCGGACGAGTACAGTGCTGTGGGGATGGGAAGGGAGAGGGGGAGGAGCAGAGGGAAAAGGGGAAAAAGAGGGTTTAGCTGCGGAGAGGTAAAGGGGGGGTGGCAGAGGGAGTAGAGAGAGAAGAGGAGCTCAGTCTGGGAAGGCCTCTTGGAGAGGGTGAGTTTTAAGTAGGGTTTTGAAGAGGGGAAGAGAATCAGTTTGGCGGAGGTGAGGAGGGAGGGCGTTCCAAGACCGCGGGAGGACGTGGCCCAGGGGTCGACGGCGGGATAGGCGAGACCGAGGGACGGTGAGGAGGTGGGCGGCAGAGGAGCGGAGCGTGCGGGGAGGGTGGTAGAAAGAGAGAAGGGAGGAGAGGTAGGAAGGGGCAAGGTGATGGAGAGCCTCGAAGCCTAGAGTGAGGAGTTTTTGTTTGGAGCGGAGGTTGATAGGCAACCACTGGAGTTGTTTAAGAAGGGGAGTGACATGCCCAGATCGTTTCTGCAGGAAGATGAGCCGGGCAGCGGAGTGAAGAATAGACTGGAGCGGGGTAAGAGAGGAGGAAGGGAGATCAGAGAGAAGGCTGACACAGTAGTCTAGCCGGGATATAACGAGAGCCCGTAATAGTAAGGTAGCCGTTTGGGTGGAGAGGAAAGGGCGGATCTTGGCGATATTGTAGAGGTGAAACCGGCAGGTCTTGGTAACGGATAGGACGTGTGGGGTGAACGAGAGAGACAAGTCAAGGATGACACCGAGATTGCGGGCCCGAGAGACGGGAAGGATGGTCGTGCCATCCACGGTGATAGAGAAGTCGGGGAGAGGACCGGGTTTGGGAGGGAAGATGAGGAGCTCAGTCTTGCTCATGTTGAGTTTTAGGTGGCGGGCCGACATCCAGGTGGAGACGTCCTGGAGGCAGGAGGAGATGTGAGCCTGAAGGGAGGGGGAGAGGACGGGGCGGAGATGTAGATCTGCGTGTCATCTGCGTAGAGATGGTAGTCAAAGCCGTGAGAGCGAATGAGTTCACCGAGGGAGTGAGTGTAAATGGAGAACAGAAGAGGGCCAAGAACTGACCCTTGAGGAACTCCAACAGTTAAAGGATGGGAGGGGGAGGAGGCTCCAGCGAAGGAGACCGAGAATGACCGGCCAGAGAGGTAAGAGGAGAACCAGGAGAGGACGGAGTCCATGAAGCCAAGGTGAGATAAGGTATGGAGGAGGAGGGGATGGTCGACAGTGTCAAAGGCAGCAGAGAGGTCAAGGAGGATTAGAACGGAGTAGGAGCCATCGGATTTGGCAAGAAGGAGGTCACGGGTGACCTTAGAGAGAGCAGTCTCGGTAGAGTGGAGGGGACGGAAGCCAGATCGGAGGGGGTCTAGGAGAGAATGGGAGTTTAGGAATTCTAAGCATTGATTGTAGACGACTCGTTCTAGGATTTTGGAAAGGAAGGGTAGTAGGGAGATAGGGTGATAACTGGAGGAGGAAGTGGGGTCAAGAGTGGGTTTTTTTAGGATGGGGGAGACGTGGGCATGTTTGAAGGCAGAGGGGAAGGAGCCATTGGAGATTGAGTGGTTAAAAATAGAAGTTAAGGCAGGGAGGAGGGCAGGGGCGATGGTTGAATCTGTAACCTTTAAGCATTTGCTATTCACCCCGCCTTCCATCCCCCATAATTATGTACATAATAATTATGTACATATCCATAATTTGTTTTTAATGTCTGTCTCCCCATCTAGACTGTAAGCCTCTTGTGGGCGGGGTAAATGTCTACCAAATCTATTCTATCATACTCTCCCAAGAGCTTAGTATAGTGTTCTGCACACAGTAAGCACTCAATAAATACCATGGTTGATTGATTGTAAGGTTATTCATCCTAGCATGCAACCATATATATTCCATAACCAATGTATGTAGAGCACTATGCTAAATACTGGAGATAGTTAGTTAAAAGGTAGAACAAAACACAAACCTTCATTGTGAGAAGCTTCCAGACTAATGCAGAATCATGGAGACATATAAGAGGATACCTAGTGACACAAAATAATTTTACACAAAGACACATGCTAAACAGCGTGGACCATCCCAGAGTGTCTTTTTGCATCCACAAGTTACAGATGAGAGCATCGTCACCTTTCTCTTTGGGCTTCTGGGCAGTTCTGAAGTGGGTTATAAGTAAACTGGAGTGTGGCAAAGAGTACATGATCTACTGAACACCCCCAGGGGGACAAGATGGGGTAATGGTGGTAATGGAAACACCAGCCACCAACATTTGGTGGGGAAAAGTTCCTCTGAATTGCTGAGGCTTGAATTCTCTGTGTCCTAAAACAGCCCAGATGGTATTTAACTGTAGACATCATAAAGTATAACTGAGTTGAAATGTTTACCTTGATGCCTTTTTTATCACGTATGGGAAAGGATAGAAATGAAAAACTTGGAAAACCTCCACTTCCAGGTGTATTTTTGAAATAAATTATGGTCTGTTGATATTTGATCTGTGTGCATGTAAAATTAGAGTTCTTAAATTTTCATATTGTTGAACATCAGAGACTGAGAAGAAGTGGTACTTGCAGGCTGTTCATTTCAGTTGTCTAAATTGTGAAAAATGTTTGGAAATGAGTGGTGTATCTCCCTAAAGGAATTGAGGCCAAATGCTCATTCAGATCATTTATTTCAACTCCTTTCTAATCTCTCATGTCCAAATGAGCTGAATGGTTCATGGACATGTATACAAAAAATCCAATTGAAAAAAGAACAGTTCAGTCGTGCGTTCTATCAGATGATATTTGCACAGTGTTTGAGACTGAATTTGAGGCTGAAGGGAATGATCAAAGAAATTTTATAAATACCCAAGTGTAAAAATTCTGAGTTTCAATTAATTAGACTACTTATGGTAGGATGAACCCTACATCTCTGAATTAAGACTGATTCTTTATCGAAATGGGGTCCATATTATCCTTTACAGGGTCTTATTTTGCTTGGTAACTTTAAACATCCACATTATATCACCTTTTTATTGCATCTTTTTATGGCTTGTTCTTTGTTCCCAGAAGATTGAGCTGTGGGGTTCGAATTTACACTATTACACTGAAATATAACACCATTTCCCAATCTATCTTCTGAATTTGTCAAGTCAAAATCATACTTTAGCTTTGGGGATTTTAAAGGTGCCAAGGGTAAAAAGAAAGATTAAGAATCTGAAAAAAATGTTCTATGCTCTTTGTAGAAAGCATGCAGATTCTCCAATTTTGCTTATTTTAGCTTAAGGTGTTGATTTTTTTTTCCAGCTCCTCAAAATGCTTGAGAGGCATTTTAGAATATTCATTATATGTACCATATCAATTAGTTTGAAGATGTATAAATTAAATTACAAAATGATTAAACCTTCATCAGATATCTTTGGTATTAGCCTGGTTCCCTTTTTTTAGGTGAAGTATTGTCATTCAAAGCCCTTAATAGGGATCAGCCTGAACCCTCATGAAAAATTAAATTTAAAATTATTTGCAGTCAAAAGTAATTGTTTCCCGCTTTACTGAGACTAGCTTTTTCGAGGAAGGGGGAGGGCAGGTTCGTGATCATTGCTCAATCAAAACACAGACTTGTCAAATGAAGTTTACATGCTTCAATCTTCAAGCTTTTCTGGGCTGTCTCTTTCCAGCTGATCTTGCCCCTGCCAGGGCTAGGACAGAATTGATGCAGGAGCAGTAGGAACTGGAGCTTAGGATCTTGCCTAAGAGTGGGAACTGGAAGAAGAGTTGATAAAACAGACTGAGGAGGATTGGCCAGAGAGGTAAGAGGAGAACCAGAGAGGAATGCTCCTGAAAAACCCAAGGTTAGTTAGTATATTCATTCAATTGTATTTATTGAGTGCTTACTGTGTGCAGAGCACTGTACTAAAGCTTGGGAAAGCACAATACAACAATAAACAGACACATTCCCTGTCTAGAACGAGCTTACCCTTAATCCACAATGTCAAAGTCAGCCAAGAGGTCAATGAGAATTAAGACAGAGTTAAGTATGCTAGATTTGACAAGAAGGAGATCATTGGTGGCCTTGGAGAGAGAGACCTCGTTTAAGTGAAGAGAGCATAAACTTATCAGAAAGGACATTGGAGGAGAAGGAGATGGATACAAGCCATTTTAGGAATTTGAACAGGAATGGGGGGAGAGTTTTAAGGATAATAATAATAATAATGTTGGTATTTGTTAAGCACTTACTATGTGCAGAGCACTGTTCTAAGCACTGGGGTAGATACAGGGTGATCAGGTTGTCCCTCATGAGGCTCAGAGTCTTCATCCCCATTTTACAGTTGAGGTAACTGAGGCACAAAGAAGTTAAGTGACTTGCTCACAGTCACACAGCTGACAAGTGGCAGAGCCGGGATTCAAACATATGACCTCTGACTCCCAAGTCCGGGCTCTTTCCACTGAGTCATGCTGCTTCAAGGGTATAAGGATATAGACAGATGGTGCAGTGGGGCCCAGAGATTTTTAAAAAAAAAAGATAGGGGAGGAGATGGGGGTGTCTGAAGCCAGAGGGGAAGGAGCCATCAGTGAGGGAGTGGTAGAATATGGTGGCCAGAGGGAAAAAGAGAGGGCACAACTGTTTTTAGAATGTGAGAAGGGATGGGGTAGCAGGCACAGATGGAGGAGGTAGAATTTTAGACTAGATGGGAGCTATCCTCTTGAGAGATAGCTGAGAAGACTGAGAGAATGCCACAGAAATGAGTTTGTCTCTATAGGGGACAAAACCCATTAATCAATCAGTAGTATTTATTGAGTGCTTTCTGTGTGCAGAGCACTGTACTGAGCACTTGGGAAAATACAATACAATAGAGTTGCTAGACCCGATACCTGCCCACAAGGAGTTTACAGCCTAAAGGAGAGTTTACAGTCTACTAATGCCACAAGGTTCTAACTTTACATGCACACAATGTGGGAAGGAATGTCATTCACCAATAGGCATTTTCAGTCACATTCTCACACATGGAAAAGATTTCACCATCAGTAGCATCAACTTTGAAAATTAAGAACTGTTCTGTATTCCTGAAATAGATTATCTGGGGCACAAGCTGGATTTCCAAGGACTGTCCTTACATTTCTTTGGGGATTCCTAGTTCTTTGAGGTTTTACAAAAATGAACGGAAATCACACAAGCCTTTCCCAGGGATTTCTTTAACTGGGCAGAGAACCCAAGTTAATTTTGTGTTCTGTCCCTGAAAATTCACATAAAGATTCAGTTTATTGATCTGCTACAGTCTTACCTAGCTTCTTAGCACCTTGTAGTCAGGGTAATATAACTAATGCCACAAAGATCAGCTGTTTGAACATGGCCTATTGATAGTATGCTTCTCAAAAATGCATACTCCGTATAATCAGAAATTGGGAAGATAGTGTCACTGGTTACAAACTAAATCACAGGAAGAGATGCAAGAATGAGAGTTTGGGTTATTTTCATAGCACTTGTGAATTTTAATGAAAAAATTTCAATTATCCTCTATGCTTCCAGGAGTTGGTAGTTTCACCCCTTGGGTGTAGAGTGACCACCCTCTCTCTACCCCATTGCCCTTCCCGATTATCCAGCTACAGTTGGGATTTTGTCTTCTCTCAGTGGATTCATATCCACCTGCTCTTCCCCCTCACAGGATGGTGAGAACAAGGACAAGAGCTCAACCATCTACTATTAATGTCCATAATGTCAAGTTTAGATATTTTCTCCTGACAAATGAATGATCCCATTGTTCAAAGTTGACTATGTGAAAGCATCAAGTGTCCTGCAGTAATAAAAAAAGTACCATTAAAATACAGAGAAGCAGGGATTTAAGGGAAAAGAATTGAATGTGAAAGAGCTTAAACTACTTGAGAATTCACTAAGGTTTAGAGAATTTTCCATTTTCCTGAACTTATTTAATGAGGTTATTCATCCTGAAATATGGTTTTAGAATGCATAGGATGATTATTCAAGTCATTCTTGAATAATCATCCTTCGGATAAGAAATATACGATTACAGCTCTCATTTTGAGCACCTTCCATTTTTCAAAGCAGAAACAAATAGATATAGTACACTGTAGAACCTGCAGACTCTAGTGTGTGCTTTATTTCAGTGGTAGGATTTGTAATGTGAATTTATCAAGCACTGTGTGCAAAGCACTGTACTAAGCACTTGGGAGACTGCAATACAGCAGATTCGGTAGACATGTTCCCTGCCCACAATAAACTTAAGAGTCTTAGAGGCGGAGACAGACATTGATAAATAATATATATCATTTATAGATACTTGATTGAAGTACAAATTGCAGGATCACCAGATTTCAAACAAATTTTGATCTGAAAATATAATGAAAATTGTCTTATAGTTGAAGATATGACATATAGGTTTCCTTCGTACTCAGAGTTGGCCCATGAATGATAAATTTAGTAAGTATGTGAATAGGGATGATAAAGCCGATGACTAATTGATAAGCACTATCACACCACGGGTACAGAAAAATTGGGCATGTATTTATCTGTACAAACACAGATATACAGGAAATCCCTAGCTAGTGTTTTCAGTTGGTTCCAGGAAAAAAGAGTGCTAAGAGAAGGGGTGCTATGCAAGGTATAGTTTCAACCAGTCAATCAGTTGTATGTATTGATCGCTTACTGTGTGCAGAGCACTGTACTAAGCACTTGGGAAAGTACAACACAATAGAGTTGGTAAACATGTTTCCTGCCCACGATGAGCTTACAGTATAGTTTCCCAGAGATAATAATGAAAAACAAAGTCATGTGTTCCCAAGAGCCAAAACAACCTCAAACAATTTAAGTATATTAAAAATCACTACTTTTGAGCTTGAAATGATGCTGAAATTTCTTATTCTAGGTAATGGACTTAGACAATGGGCCTCATAGCAGCACTCCTCCGGTGAACGATGCCAATAAAAATAATAATAATTGCCATAGGTGTTTAGCACTTACTCTGTACAGGTATTATACTAAGCCCTGAGTTAGATACAACTCAATTAGATTGGACACAATCTCTGCCTGACTTGGTGCTCACAGTCTAATGGGGAGGGAAAAGGGGTATTGAATCCTCAGTTTACAGTGAGGTAACCAAGGGACAGTTGGACAGAGAAGTTAAGAGAATTGCCCAAAGTCACGCAGCAGGTAAGTACCAGAGCCTAGATCCCCAGACTCCCAGGCCCGTGTTGGCTGTACTGCTTACTGTTTCTAATCTCCATTTCCTCCCCTTCAATAATTACAGTCACACTGTTTATCAAGAACTTATTAAGTACTTATGAGCTAAGAACTAGGATAGAGTCAAAATAACCAGATCGGAAACAGACTGGATCCCACGTTCCTTATGGAAAAGTTCATTTTCCTCCATTCTCTTTTTACCATTTTCCTGCTTTAACATACATGGTATGGAGCTCTTGGGGAGAGGATGTTCATTAACACTAATATCTGAAGAGTTGGTAATCCTTGCCCAATATATTCACTGTTTCTATTTTAGCAATATTTAGAGGGCTGTTTTATTTTTGCCTCAGACTGAGAGATGAGATCCATGACATTACAGATGTGGTGAAAATGTGTCTTCAAATCAAACTACTATAGACTAGCAATGTGTATTAAAAAGTCTAGCGTTACTAGAATAACTTGAGTTTTCATTCTACAAAAATGTCATTCTGTCTAAATATGTTACCCAAGTCACTTAGAGAGAGAAAAAACAACAGTATCATAAATGATTAAAATCCAATTTGAGGAAACACATCCAAACAACAGAATTGAGTACATTCTAAAAAGTACTCAAATTCTATAAAGTAGTGATGTCGATTCTATTGCAGCATTTTACTTATTAATTAGTCAAATTCAGTCATGCATAATAGGTCTGCATTTATAAGACATATCAGATTTACTCCCTACTTATCCTCTGTGAGGAATATTTTACTTAATATTTATAATTTGAAGGTAAATTGTCTAAATTACATGTTTCTTTGCTTTCTAATTGAGCTGAAAAATGGACCTAATCAGTGGATCCAATAGTCATTAACTTAATGGATTCTGCAGTAAAATATGTGGCCATTTTTACAGTGCTTTAATTACAAAGCAAAGACTAAGAATTAAATGTGCTCATATGTTATGACGTTTCATTCTGTTTTGTAATTGTGAATTTCCTTGAGATCAACATGCAATATATACAAGTGCAAAGAGTGAGGAAAAACTCAAAATCAGCTTCTCGTGTGGTTTGGAAAAATTACAGGGTAGTCCAAGGAAAACAAACCCCAAAAAACTTTTCTGGTCCATATAGTTCCCACGGTTCTCTATACCTCTTCTTTTGTGAAATTCAGACTCAGGAACATAAATTGAAATTGACATTGTCAAGCAGAGGAGCATCTAATGACTCAAAGGATAAATAAAAAGAACAAAACCTGCAGTCATAAAGGTGCATTTGTTTTAAGTGGGCATGAGGCCTTCCCAGACTAAGCCCCCCTTTCCTCATCTCCCACTACCTTCTGCATCGCCCTGGCTTATTCCCCGTGCTCTTCCCCCCCTCCCAGCCCCATAGCACTTATATACGTATCTGTAATTTATTCATCTGTATTGATGGCTCTCTCTCCCACTCTAGACTGTAAACTCATTGTGGGCAGGGGATTTGTCTATTTATTACCGTACTGTACTCTCCCAAGTGCTTAGTATAGGGTTCGGCAAACACTAAACACTCAATAAGTATGACTGACTGAATGAATGAGTGATCTATGTATACCAGAAGAGACAAAAAATCTAGCATGGTTTTAAGCCAAAGGTCGATAAAGTTGATGGTGGTACTCAACCTCAACATTATAACATTTATTCTCAATATTGTTATTTATGGAGATAAAAGATTTCATGGTCCATAGTCACTGAGAATGTTGTTCAGAGCAGCATGGCCAAGGAAAGCAGCTTGGCCTAGTGGAAAGAGCACAGGCTTGGAAGTCAGTGGACCTGGGTTCTAATCTCCACTCCCCCACTTGTCTGCTGTGTTACCTTGGGCAAGTCACTTCTCTGAACCTCAGTTCCCTCATCCATATCATGAGGATTAAGACTGTGAGCCTCATGTGGGACATGGACTGTGTCCAACCTGATTAGCTTGTATCTACCCCAGCGCTTAGAACAGTGCTTGACACATAGTAAGCATTTAACAAATACCATTTAAAAAGTACTAGAAATGTCACAATGCTTAAGGAGCTCAATAATAATAATAATGGTAGCATTTGTTAAACCCTTACTCTGTGCCAAGCATCATATTATATAGATAAAAGATCACCAGACCAGACACAAGTCTCTGTTCCACATGGGGATCACAGTCTAAGTAGGAGTGAGAAATGGTATTGCATCTCATTTTACAGATGAGGAAACTGAGGCACCGAAAAGTTAAGTGACGTCCAAGGTCACACAGCAGGCAAGCAGCAGAATTCATGATTAGAACCCAGGGCCTCTGACTCCCAGGCCCATGCCCTTTCTGTTACTCCACAGAGCATAACAGAGGGAGCATTAGATAAAAGCAGGATAGTCCAAGTGAATATATAACAATAGTCTGTGATGTTTTCTATCTTTTCTCAGTGGCCGTGCTTGCCTGTGCCAAACCTATGGATGGTTGAAAAACTTTTACAGAAGTTCTATTTCTTCCTGTCCAAATATCATCTCACCATCTAGTCAGCCAGCATTAACTGGACTTAATACTAATACTTTCTGTAGCAATGCAGCATGGAAGGACTTACAAGTGTCGAGTTGATGCAGACAGGGAGTTTTATTGTGAGATTGCATTTTTGTGAATATCAAGAATTTCAGGACTAGGCAGGCACCGAGTTCATGGCTCAAAACAAAGGTTAGCCCTGACTGAAAGGCAAAATCCTCACTAGTGTTCCCTTGGTCTCTCACAATGTTTTTCCTAAGCAGTTTCAGACAAAAGGGAAATTTTCTATAATACATTCAAGACATTCCTTTGAAATTATATGCTTGCCCTATTTCTCCAAATAATTGATCTTCAGCTTGTGACTTGACTTTTTAGATACATAGTTGTCATTTGGTTTGAAGATGATTCTGCCAATGTTGAGACAGCATCTTTGAACGTTACTGTCTTTGAAGGAGAATGGACATGTATTTCACTGATGAATCCATCAAGCTACTTTCCAAGATTGGGGTAGATATTTATTTTGTATCATGGATGTTTTTAATGGCATTTTTTAAGCACTTACTGTGCATCAAGCACTCTTCTACGCTCTGAGGTAGGTGCAAGCTAATTAGATTGGACACTCTCCCTTTCCCGCATAGGGCTCACAGTCTGAATAGGAGGGAGAACAGGAGAACTGAGGCACAGAGAAGTGAAGTGACTTGACCAAGGTAACATAACAAGCAGTTGACAGAGCCGAGATAAGAACCCAGGTCTTCTGACTCCCAGGCCCATGGTCTTTCCACCAGACCATGCTGCTTCTCCTGGATTCAATGTAGTCCTCTTGAAGGCAGGGAGATGTATTAGATGGCCACTCAAAGAGTCTTCTTTTCAGCTCTATATTTTCTACTATCTTTGCTTTCCAGTACGAAATAAATTTGTACTTTCCAAGCCAAATGAAAGGAGGCATAATCTGAACTACTTTGCTGACATGCCAGTTATAACAGGCAGTCACAGCAAGCAGATAAGGGAGAGGTGAATAAGGAGAATGGCAGTTAGCATACAAGATGGGTAAATTACTGTATTGCATAAAAATAGTTCTTATCATTATTGCTGTGTTAATGCAATCTGAGGCAGGGATTGTTTCTATCTGTTGCCGAATTGAACATTCCAAGCGCTTAGTACAGTGCTCTGCACATAGTAAGCACTCAATAAATACTATTGAATGAATGAAGAAAACTAGCAAAGTGTTGAATTAGATATTACCTTTTCAATGACTTCTTCATCAAATTCATCTTTATTCAGTTCAATAAGAGCTATTCCTCAGCGTGCAAACTAACAATGACCAGGGCATAGTACAGCATACACCTAGCTGTACTGTGGCTACATGGAAATCATTTTAAAACCTATTCAATGGCATTGTTCTTGGAATGGGCCCCTTTCTAATATGGTTACATTAAATTTGATTATGTGAGCACCTGGTGGCCATGCTTGCTAGATGATTTCTTCAAAGAAAAATTCCTTTTCAGAACTGAATCTGAACCAGAACTGAAACAACTAGCTCACATGATTAGTAAGGATTGCCCTGGCCAAGAATACAAGCCCTTTCACTCCATGCCGCTGTTACAGGGAGGGAGGCTCGTGACAGTTTGCAGAGTTCGAGTAGGCTGGCAGAGGTGAGAGTGAACACTGCAGAGACCCCAATATTCCAGGACAACAGCTCACTCGCAGGCCAGTTCCCAAGCCAATTAAAAAGCTCACGTGAGCAAGCAAGTTCATGACCAAAACTCCATGCCTGTCCTGGCTGAAACAATGAGCTTTCAGCCAATCCTGAACTTGTCTAACAAAATGTACAGCTTGGCACTGTCTTCTGTGGCTGGGTTGAAAACAAAACTGGAAATAACTGCACCACTGAGAAATACGGGAATTTTTCAACAAAAAGCATTGGTTTTACCTTCTGGAAACTCAGTTATTGTATGGGGGAAAGCAGGATGGTGATGAGGAGAAGAGAACTATCTTTATAACAGAAAATAATAAATGATTCTTTTTTCTGTATTTTGTTTTAAACATAGCCAAAATGACAAGTGGCTGACAGATGTCTATGCATAGCAGCAAACCTGGAATATAATGTTACTCAGTCATGGTGATTGATTCCTCTCCACCCAAAACTAGTGATTGTACCCTAACACATTTTTTAACCAAATGGATTTTGCTTTCTGTGACAAATTGTTCTACCTAAAGCGTTGCCTTCCAAGACAGGAAAATTCATAAAATTTCCAATATGAGTAAATAACATCATGTCTCACTTGAGTGTATGGAGACTGGGCAGAAAAACTCCCATATCCACTTCTTTCTCATCCCTCCCTCTCTCTGCAAAGAATTACCTTGAGTTCTTTGAGGAATTCTATATATTGTATTAACCCTTCTTTAAAAGCAGCAGCCTCAATCAGGTTTAACTTCCCAAAACAGAAAAGAAGTCAAGCAGGGAGAGGCTTGTAGATATTGGCAATGATGTCAAGGTAAAAATAAAAACCAGGATCCCATATAGAACAGTAAGGGGAATCGGGGACACAGGAAAAGCTTCTATCATAGTGTATTCGAATGCACTGTTGCAATCTTGACTATCCAAGAGTCCAGACTGGTCAGTATCAAGTAATCAATAAATCAATCAGTATAGTATTTATTGAGCACTTACTGTGTGCACAGCACTGTACTAGACACTTGGGTGAGTACAATATCACAGAGTTGGTAGCCTTGTTCCCTGCCCACAAGGAGCTTACACCCAAAACATGGTCAAGAACAAGTCCGAGAAGTGTCTAGTTCATCCTTTGTTCCTCTAATGCTCACCTTCTCACTGTGCCCCGACCTCATCTATCTCACCGTCGACCCCTTGCCCACTTCCTGCTTCTGGCCTGGAATGCCCTCCCTCCTCTAATCCAACAGACAATTACTCTCCCCCCCATTCAAAGCCTTACTTTGGGCACATCTCCTCCAAGAGGGCTTCCCTGACTAGGTGTCCCTCTCCTCTTCCCCCACTTGCTTCTGCATCACCCTGACTGGCTCCCTTTGTTAATAATAATGTTAATAATGATGTTGGTATTTGTTAAGCACTTACTATGTGCAGAGCACTGTTCTAAGCGCTGGGGTAGATACAGGGTCATCGGGTTGTCCCACGTGAGGCTCACAGTTAATCCCCATTTTACAGATGAGGTAACTGAGGCACAGAGAAGTGAAGTGACTTGCCCACGGTCACATAGCTGACAAGTGGCAGAGGCAGGAACAAGTGGCAGAGCCAGGAACAAGTGGCAGAGTTCATCTCCCATATCCCAGTTCCACAGCACTTGTGTACATAACTGTCATTTATTGTATTAATGTCTGTCTCTCCCTCCCCCCAGACTGTAAGCACGTTGTGGACAGGGAATGTGTCTGTTTATTGTTGTACTGTACTCTCCCAAGTGCTTAGTATAGTGCTCTGCACACAGTATGTACTCAATAAATGCAACTGAATGATTGAACTGATCTGTGAACAAGGCCACCGAAATTGAGAATACGATTACTGCTTTTGTAAATTAATGATTACCAAGGGTAGTTTGGGGCTATGTTTAGTTGCTTCTAAAAACCACATCATAGTCAAAGGTCTGTGTAGGAATGTCTATTAAAATCAGTAAATCAATAGTATTTATTGAATTATTTTACTGTGTAGAGCACTGTAGTGAGCACTTGAGAGATACAGTAGAGTTGGTTTCTGCCCTCAAGGAACCTTCAATTTAGTGGGGATGACACTAAAATACATTTCAAGCAGAGGGAAGCAACAGAGTTTAAAAATTCATTCACTCATTCATTCAGTCATATTTATTGAGTGCTTACTGTGTGCAGAGCACTGTACTAAGTGCTTGGGAAAGTACAATATGGCAATAAAGAGAGACAATCCCTGTCCACAACGTATGTGCCTAAGTACTACTGAAAGGTAAGAGGAGGAATACTCAAATTCTTAAATGACACCAAAGTGCTGAAAGTGTCAGTATGGAGGAAAATAAAGTGGGAGTAATAAGAGATTAGTCAGGGAAGGCCAACTGGAGGAGATGCAATTTCAGAAGGGTTTTGGATATGGGGATAGCAGTGGATGTGAAGCAGGAGCAAGGGTATGAGTAAGAGGACAATAATGAGAGAGACAAGAACAAGGCACAGTGAGTAGGTTGGCTTGAGAGTAGCAAAGAAGGAGATCACAGCTCTCATACATATTCAATCACAAAAATCAATCAATCACTTTACTTAGTGCTTACTGTGTGCAGAGCACTGGATTAAGCACTTGGGAGAGTCAATACAACAGAGTTGGTGGACACGTTTCCTGCCCCCAATGAGCTTACAGTATAGAAGGGGATACAGATATTCATATAAATAAATAGCTCACTGTGGGCAGGAAACATGTTTACCAACTCGGTTTTATTTTACTCTCCCAAGCGTATAGTGCTCTGCGCACAGTAAATTTGATTGGTTGGGAAAGTGGGAATGGACGGAGGATTAGTATCAGGGAGATGATTGAGTGCTTTCAAGTCAATGGTCAGGAGTTTCTGCTTTGATGCAGTGATAGATTGGCAATCATTGAGGAGTGGGGAGACATGTGCAAAAATGATCCAGGCAGCAGAGTGAGGTGTGGATACGAGAGGAGAGAGACTGTAGGCAGGGAGGTTTGTGAAAATGTTTTGGCGTTTTTTCTTAGCAATGGTGAATATGGGAATTCATTGATATATTCATGATAAAGTAATGGCAAGCACACAAACTTGTAAATTTCTTAAGTGGCACTCAGAATAGCTCATAGGGTAATCAGGATGACTCTCAATAAAAAAGTAGTGTGGACTAGCGTAAAGAGCATGGGCCTGGGAATCAGAGAACCTGGGTTCTAATGTGCCACTTTTCTGCTGCGTGAAGTCACAACTTCTAAGTGCCTCAGTTGCCTTATCTGCAAAATGGGGATTAAGACTGTTTGCCCCAGGTGGGACTGGGACTGTGTCCAACTTGATTAGCTTGTATCTACAGCCCAATGCATAGTAGAGTGCCTGGCACGTCATAAATGCTTAGCAAATACCATTAAAATAATTAAAATTAATTGAGCATATGCCAGGCTAGACCTTTATCTTCTATCTGTTTGCTATCCCTGCACACACCCAATCCTTATCAGACCATCATATCCCAGCTTGAGAAATATCAACAGTGAACAATGTCTTCTCCCATCTACTTAAAGCTTGAATTTGGTAGCTGTTGACTTTGTCCATTTTCAGCAGTGCTGTTGCTGACTTGAAAAGGCTGATGAATGAGTGAAAGATTTGAATCCCAAAGAGCATTTATCAGTGTGATTCCCTACTTTTAAACTCACAAAGCTATAAAAACAAAATGTCAAGATAAAAGTTGTAAAATATGGCTTTACTGTTACCACGCCATGGTCTTCTCTGGTAAAATGTCCATCTTTCCAGAAAACTTGTCAGATGGTAAATCTGAAAGTAAAGATTCTGCCAGTTGCAGGTGAGGTTTATTTTTTCATTAGGCTTTTGGTTTGGGCCTATATTAGGAAATTGTTTCAATACTTCAGGCCTCCCAAATTCACTCCAGTTCTCTGGATGTGGGGGGGGGGGGGAAGTTGCCTAAAGCATCTAGATAATTGAGGCCCTTTAGTTACCCAAATAAATTGCAAGTGTGGAACTAGCCAGTTTTTCTTATCATATCTACATCAGGAACTGATGGTATTCTCAACTGAAGTTTTCCCAAAAAGCCCCATTTTAGCTATCATGATATTCAAGGCATGTCTCATGTCCAGCATCTAAATCAGACTCATGGTAGTTGGCTTATAGTAATGATAATAGTAGCATTTGTTAAGAGCATACTATGTGTCAAGCACCGTACTAAGCGTTGGGGTGGATACAAGCAAATCAGGTTGGACTCAGTCTCTGTCCCACATGGGGTTCACAGTCTTAATCCCCATTTTTTACAGATGAGGTAACTGAGGCACAGAGAAGTGAAGTAACTTGCCCAAGGTCACACAGCAGACAATTGCCAGAGGCAGGATTAGAACCCAGATCCTTCTGACTCCCAGGCCTGTGCTTTAACCACTAGGCCATGCTGCTTCTCTATGTAAACATAGGTGTAATTAGGGAGGCATAAAGTAGCCCTGCCTCCAGGCCTACCTCAAAATCGATAAAAAGAACATGCTCTATAGGCATCCTCAGACTTAATGACACCACTGGTTCCTGAAAACTGAGTCTTCTGTTAAAATATTGCCAGTTGGTACTGATTTTCCCTTAGGGAAAATGTTACACATGGGAGATTGGTTCCCCAACTAGTTATCATAGTTTTACCAAAATTGTGAACTCAATTATAGAGAGAAATGTAGTTGCTTTAATGGATTTTTATTGAGTCAGAGACATTCCAAGATTGGGTAACTGACTTTTACTTAATTGGTATTGAAATGGGTGCCTTAACCCTCCATAGTGACTCCAACTGGTGATCTGGTAAAACTCCTCTTCCCTTCCCTGCCCTCAAGACCCTCTCGCTCCGTTCTTCCACTCTCTTTAAAATTTCCCCTTGCTTTGTCTCCCCCCGCACCCCATTGCAATTTCTAAAATTGTTTACGCTTTTCCCCCAGGCTCAGTTGTGTTCCCCTTTTACATCCTACAGCCCTGGAATGTAAAGGAATGTAAATGCTGGTTGATGTAACTAAAAATGTTTTAAGTCAATTACTGCCTGTAGCCTAGCCTGGATATCAGTCCAACAAACTGCTACCCTGCAGGCAGTTTATACTCATCCTCTTAGTTCCATTCATTAAGAGTTTGAGCCCCACGTGGGACAGGGACTGTGTCCAACCTGATTAACTTGTACCTAGCCCAGTGCTTAGAACTGTGCTTGCAACATTGTCTTGTCTTATGCTGTAGAGTCGTCTCTGACCCATAATGACACCATGGACACATCTGTCCCAGAACACCCCACTTCCATCTGCAATCGTTCTGGTAGTGTAACCATAGAGTTTTCTTGCTGAAAATATGGAAGGGGTTTTCCATTGCCTCCTTCCACAGAGTAAACCTGAGTCTCCACCCTCGACTCTTTTCCGTGCCGCTGCAGCCCAGCAGAGGTGAGTTTTGACTTGCAGCAGATTGCCTTTCACTTGCTAGCCACTGCACAAGCTAGGATTGGAATGGGTATGCCTGTGCTTGACTCTCCCTCCCATAACTGAGACTGATAAAATACTGGAAACTCTCCAGGTGCGAGCTTGAGAGGGAGCTTGGCACATAGTAAGCACTTAACTAGTACTGTTATTATTATTATTATTATCATTATTATCTACTTAGTGGCAGTACAGTGCAGAAACAGATGGGACAGCAATTGTAAAGGCACCTGAGTCAGTCAGGAGGCAGGCATAATAATAATGTTGGTATTTGTTAAGCGCTTACTATGTGCAGAGCACTGTTCTAAGCGCTGGGGTATACAGGGTAATCAGGTTGTCCCACATGAGGCTCACAATCTTCATCCCCATTTTACAGATGAGGTAACTGAGGCACAGAGAAGTTAAGTGACTTGCCCACACCCACACAGCTGATAAGGAGGTACATCTCTGACAAACTTGTTGTCATTTTGCTAAGCGCTCAACTGATTGCCAGGTGAACTGGACTGAATTACACCAAAATATACTAGTTATAAATGGAGCTATGAACTATTAAGGTGGTTACAGTAATTTGCTCCAAGGAGTATCACGTGCATCTCACTTGCAATCAATGGAGGTGGGCCTCCCTTTCCTTAGGTTGGTGCCAGTTAGATTCAGGCAGGGACAAGGACACTGAGTCGGGAGGAAGGGAGGAGGAACAGCAAGTAAGAGCAGAGGGAAATT
The DNA here is from genome assembly GCF_004115215.2 of Ornithorhynchus anatinus. Classification (NCBI taxonomy): domain Eukaryota; kingdom Metazoa; phylum Chordata; class Mammalia; order Monotremata; family Ornithorhynchidae; genus Ornithorhynchus; species Ornithorhynchus anatinus. The sequence continues at coordinate 18,863,791 of NC_041753.1, read as the reverse complement.
CTTTGCCTAAACCTGTATTTCCACTCCCAGTCTTCCCACCCTCTCTACCATCTCTATACCAGTTGCTGCTGAGGAAAAGGGTGTTCAACTAGCAAGGTGGAGAAATGAGCAATTGAGTCCTTTCTTCAATAAAAAACCAGAAAATTCCTGATTATAACTCCCCACCACTTTCCTAGATGGAATATTATTAGTAGTAGTATTATTCTTACATTCATTAAGCACTTAATGACCTCTCCCAACCAACCAATCATCAAGATTCCTCCAGGAGATGGAGACCTACAGGCAGGCAGTAAGGAGCACCAGTGACCCCTAACTGAGCTAAATGAGGCTGAACCTGGAGATTTTTAAAGGAGCTCCTGGAGACAAGCAGCCTCCTCTCTTGCGCTCCCCTGTTACCCACAATCCAAAGGGCAGTGCCCCCTTTATAAAATTATAAAAATAAAAATAATAATAATTGTGAAATTTGTTAAGCACTTACTATGTGTCAGGCATTGTTCTAAACATTGGAGTGGATACAAGCAAACAGGGTTGGACACAATCTCCGTCCCACATGGGGCTCACAGTCTTAATCCTCATTTTACAGTTGAGGGAAGTGAGGCACAGAGAAGTGAAGTGACTTGCCCAAAGTCACACAGCAGACAGGTGGCAGAGCCAGGATTAGAACCCAGGTCCTTCTGACTCCCAAGCCTATGCTCTTATCCATTAAGGCCATGGCAAGAACTACCTTCATCCTTTGAAAAGAATACCATTATCATGATGCCCCAAGCAAAGTTAAAATCAAGATGGGGCACAATTCCGGGGGTAGGTTGAGGCTGCTGTAAAGCCGAGGACTTTGGCTGAAGCCCTTGAGTGCTCCTGCATTAATCTAGCCCTAGTTACAATGACCCCATATGTAAAAGTGATATTTAGTTTCGGACTACAGCGCTATATAAACATTCGTGTGTGTGTCTGTGTGTGTAAAAGCGTGCACATTTATAAATTCTATTGTCCTTCACTGACAAAGTTGTGCTTTTTTCAAACAATCTAGGGAATGTGGTGCTTCCTTCAGATACTGAATATTTGCCAAAATCTCTCGGTTTCCTTCATGTTTTTGCAAATAAAACTCAAGTAGAAATCAATTTGTATTAATGTTAGAAGACTCTCCTCCTCTAGACTGTCAATTCTTTGCAGACAGATTACGGCTACTGATTCTTTTGTACTCTTCCAAGTGCTTAGTACAGTGCTCTGCACAGACTGAGAGCTCAGTAAATACTATTGATTGGTTAATCCTTTTGATATACACATCATCTATTAAAAAGGGTCTCTAGTAAAGCAATTATGTTGGGAATTCCATCCCAAAGTCTTCCAAATATATACAAGTTAGTTGTAATTGCAGTGAATGCTATTCAGGGCCAGTTTGAGTTTATTTGTTAATGACTTTGGTCCTCATTACAAAATTAGAAGTTTATATGTCATTGCCTATGAATTGATAATCCTGTGCAATTAATGGCAATAAGAATTTTAAAACCACCTGGAGAATATAAAAATCTCAATACTGTATTTTGTATTTTACCAATGTGCCCCAGGATAAAATGATTGCCAATTTTTTCTTTATGCGAAAAGCAAAAATCGTTAAAGTCATTAACATTGTTTGGCAATGACCAAAGAAGCATAATAATGAATCACTGGAGGACATGGAGTATAAAAATGACAAAATACTTTAGGAAAACTTCAAGCAATGTTTTAAACTATAATAGAGCAGAATATCAATTATTATCTTCAAGCCTATGACAAATGGTGCTTCGGGTGCCAACACACTGTTGCAATGGAATAGTAACTACCTGGGATGATCCCCATAGCAGTGATTAGAATCTGGGTAAATCCCTCTGTTGTCTCTGCTTTATATATATATATATACCCTTCCCTGGCAGTGAGATGGCAGATTTTTTTTCAACTTGATTATGTTATTGCTCCACCACCCTTTCCTATTCGGCACAGCCTCCTTCCAGATCCCTGATGAATGCTCATACTGCTGCAAGACCCCTGATGATGATCCCGCAATGGCAATTTATTATAATGTCATCTGCTAGCTCTATGTAGAACAAGAGGAACTACTGTAACACTTTAGAAGAGGTATAATAAAGTGAGCCCCCAGATTATGAGGGTAAGAGGAATGGCCCCCAGGAAGGGTCCCTGAATGGATGCATATAGAGAGAATCCAAAATTTGTTAACAGAGATATGTGCTCTGCAGATTTAAAACCTTATGCATAAAAGTAAAACAAATTTGTACCCTTTCTGGAAGAATCCTCAAAAATCTTTTGTGACTTAAGACTCTCCTGGATCTTATTGACATCCCACTGAAAGGATTTATTTGTTGTCATAATACTCATCACAAGAGGCTAGGTGTGATAACAGTGCTTGGAACGAAGTACTGTGGTCTGAAGAAAAATAATGAATCGGAAGGCAACAAGCTCTCATGATATTTTCCCATTTTTTCCTAGTATATTTGTATTTCTTATTTTGATTGAAATTTCTTAGATAAGTGGTATTTGTTAAGTACTTATTATGTGCCAGGCATGTTCTAAGCGCTGGGTTAGGTACAAGCCAGTCAGGTTGGACACAGTCATGGGTTCAAATATCGGCTCTGCCACTTGTCAGCTGTGTGACTGTGGGCAAGTTACTTAACTTCTCTGTGCCTCAGTTACCTCATCTGTAAAATGGGGATTAAGACTGTGCACCTCATGTGGGACAACCTAATTACCCTGTATACCCCAGCGCTTAGAACAGTGCTCTGCACATAGTAAGCGCTTAATAAATACCAACATTATTACAGTCCTCATTTTACAGAAGAGGTATCTGAAGCACAGAGAAGTGAAGTGACTTGCCGAAGGTCACACAGCAGACAAGTATCAGAGCCAGGATTAGAACCCATGTACTTCAGACTCCCAGGCCCATACTCTATCCACTAATCCACACTCCTTCTCTATATAGCTTACACATTCATGAGCATTCCATAGTATGGCATATTTGATGGTTGTCACTCTCCTGTAGCCTCCTCTGTTCAACTTAAGAGATGTGAACATTATTATTTTGCACATAATTTGAGAATGGTAATTGATACTGCCAACCCACTTGGGAAACAGGACTGACCAGCTAGGTAACCATCACCAAAGGGAAAACAGACAAGGATCATGGCTTAATAATCACCGTATTTATTGAGTGCTTATAGTAATAATAATCATAATAGTAGTATTTGTTAAGCACTATGTGCCAGGCACTGTACTAAGCGCTGGGGTGGATACTTGGACACTGTTGCTGTCCCATGTGGTGTTCACAGTCTTAATCCCTATTTTACAGAGGCAGTAACTGAGGTACAGAGAGGTCAAGTGACTCACCCAAGGTCACAAAGCAGACAAGTGGCAGAGCAGGGATTAGAGCCCAGGTCCTTCTGTCCCCCAGGCCTGGGCTCCAGACACTAAGCCATGCTGCTTCTCAGAAGAAGAGGGGGCACCCAGCCAGCACAGCACTGTACTAAGCGCTACAGAGTGTACAATATAATATATTTCATTCCCGCTGTAGACTGTAAACTCATTGTGAGCAGTGAGTGTCTCCGTTTATTGTTGTATTGTGCATTCCCAATCACTTAGAACAGTGCTCTACACACAGTAAGCGCTTAATAAATACAACTGAATGAACAGATACATTCCTTGTCCATGAGCCCATGACAGATCCACCATCCCAGCATAATCTGGTAGATGCAAACTTTTACAGCAAAACCTTGTGCTTTGTATAGCTAAAGAAATCCAAACACCCAAATGCTTTCCAGACTTGTCCCCTTAGTTCCCAGTCCAACAAAGAGTTCTTCAGGATGAGGAAATTCCTCCTTTCTACTGCTGCTAATACGCGGGAATATGAGGTAAACTCTTTTCAGGTAATTTCTTCTCCAAGGAAATTCCTCTTTGTTGATGATGATCATCATCACCAGTGATATTTATTGAGCTCTTACTGTGTGCAGAATGCTGTACTAAGCGTTTAGGAGAGTACAATACAACAGAGTTGGTAGACATGTTCCCTGTCCACAATTAGCTTAGAGTCTCCTAGAGGAGATGAAAAAATTCTGATTCCTCCCCTTTTGTTGATTGTTTGCGTGCACGGGAATGGTTTCCTTGAGAGATCTTTATTTTGATGCTAATATGCATGAACCTTGTTCTTGAGCAGTTTCATTAATGAACAGATTGTCCACCCTGGACTGATGCAGGCTCAGTGTGGGTATCTTGCTGTGATTATTCTGGGAATGGTAATAATATGCTTATTGTTGATCACTGTTACTATTAATAACAGCTAGTATTTATTTATGATCTATACTATTTGATGCAAAGAATTATAAGCTATTGAGAGGTTTCCTTGACTGTGGAATCTCTCTCAATTACTGTATAAAATCTTGCTGGGTTTCTTTTTCGGTCTGAATAAAAGTGGGCACAAAGACCTGGAATGAATTGTACCAGATGGCAGTAGAATCGAGGGTAAACTTCTCTTGGTGGTCAGAAAAATGTCAAATGGCTGCAGAATTAACCCGGGATTAATCAGAGCATATGGAAGAATAATGAAGGCCAAGGAGACACCACTAGTTTTTTACAGTGGGAGAGATGAACTTTCCTCCAGGCCCCTGATTAACATTAGCATTCCAAACCAAAGTTGGCAATGATGGTTTTCACACCTGATTGAAAATGTACTTTCTGCACTCAGTTAAACAGTAGTAAATACTATTAGTAGTTACAGTTTGACCATTCCTTCTGAATCTGACCTCCTCAACTTGAAAAATACCTACTGAACTTTGCAGGTGAGAGAGAGTGGATGATAAAGAGAAGCAGCATGGCTTAGTGGAAAGAGCCCAGGCTTGGGAGTCAGAGGTCATGGGTTCCAATCCGAACTCCACCACTTATCAGTTGTATGATTTTGGGCATGTCAGTTCACTTCTCTGTGCCTCAGTTACCTCATCTGTAAAATGGGGATTAAGACTGAGTCCCAACGTGGGACAACCTGATTACCTTGTACCTACCCCAGCTCTTAGAACAGTGCTTGGCACATAGTAAGCACATAACAAATACCATCATCATCATCATCATACTGCACAAACCATCACCCCTGAAAACACAAGGGCATGTGCATATGATCTTACTTACCCTAAAAGTAAGTACTAGGTAATTCAGTGACCAAGGTTGGTAGTTTCAATTCCTGAAGATGCAGCGCTAATAATAATAATTTTGGTATTTCTTAAGCACTTACTATGTGCCAGGCATTGTACTAAGTGCTGGGGTGGATACAAGCAAATCAGGTTGGAAACAGTCTCTGTCCCACATAGGGCTCACAGTCTAACATTCATATGTCTGAGTATCTCTATTTGGAAACACACTGCTCCCTCTTAATGGGCTAAAAAAGGAGGCTCCAAATTTACTGGTAGGCCCGTTGTGGACAGGGATCATCTCTCTTTATTGCTGCACTGAACTTTCCAAACACTTAGTACAGTGCATGGCACACAGTAAGGACTCAATAAATGCTATTGAATATCTGTCTTACCAAATTTATCAAAGTGCTACCAATGTCAAAGCTGTATAAATGTGCTGAACTGAGCACATTCATTTTTATAATAGTGTACAATGCAGCATTAAATATTAGAAAATAAATCAAGGACAGAGTTTAGTAAACAATAATAACAATTCCTATATTAGTTAACTGCTTACTATGTGCCAAGCACTGGAGTATTATTATTATTGTTATAATACTAATAATAATCATTGTTATGATTATTATTATCATATCTGTTAAGTGCTTACTATGTGTTTGACACTGTTCTAAGTGCTGGGGTAGGTACAAGTTAATCAAGTTGGACACAGTCCCTGGCCCACATGGGGCTCACAGCCTAAGTAGGAGGTAGAACAGGTCCTCTGACTCCCAGGCCCGAGCTCTTTCCACTACGCAATGCTGCTTCAGTGTATTGTACTATTTTTGCTAGATACCTAAGTAAAAATGTAATGCAATGCAAAATTTATCACTCCTGTTAATTCCCCAAGGCCTGCCTACCCAGTTTGTGGATTTTTCAGGTCATTTTCTTAGCTTCTTTTTCTTAGTGTCCATTATCATATCCAGCAAAGGAGGAGAAAAAGAAATCAAAATAGGTGAAACTTGCACCTGTCAGTTAGGGTGCTTGAAACCACTGTATTGGCCAAAATGATGTTTTCCTTATTGGTTCATCTCACTTATCCATGTTACTCATTAAACCATTTCAATGAATAATCAAAGGTTGACTATATTGTTAAATTATTAATCTCTTAGGGAACCATTTTATTATTTTATATATTTTAAATATACTCTACTTTGTAAAATGGAGAATCAATTAGTGGTAGCCTTATGAAAGACTAGAGTATTTTGTTTTAATTTTACATTGATAACTCAGTGGGCTTTGTTGTTACCATGTGCCTTTGGAATCCCTCTTAGCCCAGTCAGTATAGTCTGTGTTAGGACTTACTACTACTCCCTGTCCCCCATCTCCCGCCACTCTATCTCTTACCCTAGATGATTTGGCTATGTATCTCATTGAGAAAATTGAAATAATCAGGTTTAATATCCCTAAAATTTCCCCTGTTACTCTCCAATCCCTCCCTCCTCCAGCTCCTTTTTCAACTCTCCCATCTTTCCCAGTAGTATCTCAAGAGATCTCCTGCCTTCTCTCAAAATCCTATCCCTCTACCTGTGCAAATCCATCCTTTTTCACACCTTATCAAAACACCTGCCCCCTCCCTTCTTCCCTCCCTGACTGCCATCTTTAACTGTTCATTCTCCAGTGGCTTTGTCCCTACTGCTTTCAAACATGCTCATGTCTCCCCTAACCCTCCCCCCAAAAAACCCTTGAACCCACTCCTCTCTCCAGATATCACCCCATCTCTTTCTTACAATTCCTCTCCAAACTCCTTAAATGAGTTTTCTACACCCGCTGTCTCCAGTTCCTCTCCTCCAATTCTCTCCTTGACTCCCTCCAATCGGACTCCCGCTCTTCATTCCACAGAAACTGCCATCTCAAAGGTTACCAGTGATCTTCTTCTTGACAAATCCAGTGGGCTTAATTTGGATAATGCCTTGGTTAAACTGTATCTATTCATCTATCTTGTGCTCAGTATAAAGTGGGACCAACTTTTCCCTGGGTTTTCCTAAAGATCCCTTTCCAGTGTCCTGTGAAGAGAAAGATCATTTGAAAGTGACGATGACAGGATAAATTACAGTAATAACTGGCATTTGTGTAGCAATTTAATTTTCCAGAGTGTTTCATTACAGTTATCCCATTTTGATCCCAGATATTCCTGTGAGGAAGGGAGGGACAAATATCATCAACCTCATTTTACGTATGGCAAAAGTGATGAAAAATGGAGGTTAAGGAACTTGTCCATCATTTCACAAAAGACAAGTACTAGAAGCATGACTGGAATTTAAGACTCCTGATTCCCAAGCTACATGCTTTACATTACACCGTGATCAACAGTTCTCAACATTTTTTGAATTTTTTTCTTCAGACTATTGCAACTTTAGTTTCTATTGACAAATGGGGGTTCCAAACCTCCAAAGGTCATTCTTACCCACATACCCTCTCCAATTCTCTCCCAGCCACTCCTGAAGAGTAACATGAATATTTTTTTTAAATGTTCTTATAGACAACTGGCTGTCAGTGTATGAAAACTACATAATTGGTTAATGAACTTCATTCAATAAGTTTTATGTGGGTAGCATCATGTCATGCTGGAAGCAGCGTGACCAAGTAGAAAATGTCTGGGAGTTAGAGGATATGAGTTCTAATCCAGCTCCACTTATCTGCTGAGTGACCTTGGTTAAGTTACTTAACTTCCCTGTGCCTCAGTTTAAATGGGGATTAAATAACTGTTCTTCTGCCCTGTTGGGATACTTTCTGTGAGACAGCTTATAAGACCCTGGGTGATTCCAGAAGAGAACACCAGAATTTGTTTAAGGAGAATGACTCTAAGATGACCTATGAATGCTTGGAATTCCCTCCTCCTCCATATCCAACAGACCATCATACTCCCCACCTTCAAAGTCTTATTAAAATCACTTCTCCTCCCAAAGCCCTTCCCAGCTAAGTCCTCATTTCCCCTACTCCCCCTCATTCTCCATCACCCTTGGACTTGAATTTGTACCCTTTAAATACTTGATATTCACCCCACGCTCAGGCCCACAATATTTCTGTACAGATCCCTCAAGACTGTAAGCTCATTGTGGACAGGGAAGGTGTCTGTTATATCGTTGTGTAGTACTCTCCCAAGCACTTAGTAGAGTTATCTGCACACACTAAGCACTCAATAAGTATGATTGATTGATTGATTGATCCTTAATTTATTTTAATGTCAGTCTCTCCCTCTAGACTATAAGCTCCTTGTGGGCAGAGAACATGACTACCACCTCTCTTGTATTCTCCCAAGTACTTAACACAGTGTTCTGCACACAGTAAGTGCTCAGTAAATATCACTGATTCATTGACTGATTGAACTAGTTGCAAGAAATGAATAATATATCAACAACACTTGTAGATCCTCAAAATTCTGACCAGAAGGGATGCTCATTGATGCCTATGCTGTGGAATACAGAACAAGCTGGGAAGACTATATGGCAAATGGTGGAATGAAAAGACTGATGTGAAAGACATCTGTACAGATAAAAACCAAACCAAAGGCACGCAGATGATTGTAAACTACTTCTCAGAACCCTATGCCCAACTAAGGGTTCATATCAATGCTGAATGCTGTTAGTGAATTTCATTACTTGGGTAGCATATTCCCCAGTGATGCAAGAATAGAAAAGTAAGTACAAAACCGAATCAAAAAAGGCTAGTTTGTCTGTTGGGAAACCCAGAGGTAACAAGTAGCATGAAGGTATTATCACATTTCAGACCAAACTGGAATACACATGACAACTGTTGTATCCAATCTTCTTCATGGTTGTGAGATCTGGATTAACCAGAGATCCCACATTCAACTTCTAGAGCAGTTCCACCAATGTCTCCCATGTCCACTATTTAAGACAAGATTATAAGTAATGAGATCCTGGAATATGATTGGATCCCCAATATTGAAGTAAGCTCCTAGCATCATCTCACCTTAGCTGGTTGGGACATATATGATAGTGATTGACAGCAGGAGAGGAACCAGCTGCTCTAGGAGGAGCTAGAATGGGAAAACTGTAAACAAGGTGATAGAAGAAACCATTATAAAGGCCCTTGAAGTAAACACCAAAATGACATGGCATAGGAATGGACATTTGGAAGACTGCATGAGAGAACAGATCAGTTTAGCGCACAGCAATCAGAAATGGGGTACATATCTTGGGGCAGAAGCTTTGGGAAGATCACCAAAATGAACAAATTGAAACACCACCAAGCCCTGAGGATAAAAGATGCAATAGTGCAGCAAGGGGTAATCTTTATAATGAGGTAAATAAGATCATTATTGCAGAAAAAGGAAAATCATAAAAATCCCATTATCTCAAATGTTACTGTCTATTGCTATGTAGCACTCTTGCTTCATATTATCTGGTTTATAATTGTTTCTGTATCCAGGAGTTAATGGAGAAATTCTGCAAAGATTTCTCAGATTTAATATGAATAATCCATTTATTATAAATGCTTAAATTTAATCTGAATCTAAATTTACCCTTTTGAAAAACACTATTAAATAAAATCTGCATTGCCTCTACCAGCTAAACTATTGAAGCTAGAATGTGAACATATATTCTCTAAGCTTTAAGGCAATTATTGAGAAAAGAGTTAAAGCAATTATCTTACTAATTCAAGCAAAAAAACCCTACCCGATATTAAGAAAAATATTTTTAAATCTATATTATTCATATCATTTTCCCACACAGCCCACACCTACCAGATCATCTCTCAACTCTCTAATTTACATTCTCTGAACACATCTTCAGGGCAGAAAGGAAGAAGGAGAGAAGTCACAGACTAATTATGCATAGAGCTATACTTCATTTTCAAAGATAATGTTTCTGACAGTGACATTTTATCTATGCATGTTTATGTGACTGAGCAGCCTGATGCATGACCAACATTCTCTTTTGCATTGTTTGCACATAATGATATTCCCTTGTTCCATTATGCATTTAGCCTATACAGGGACTGTCTCTGTTTTTGACATGGCCTTTTGGTATCCCGATCTTCATAAAACCTCTCACGATAGCTGCCCACCAGCTCTGCTATTGCGATCCCCCAAATGTCATCTATTTACACACTTTGTTTGAGACTGTGATTCACTATGACTTTAAATTGCTTATTCAGCCCTTCCAGCTTCCAAGTATCCCCAAACAGTATCCCCAAACAGTGGCTTGAGAATCCTTGAGAAGCAGCATTGCCTAGTAGATATAGCATGGGCCTGGGAGTCAGACAGACATTGGTTCTAATGCTGACTCTTCCACTTGTCTGCTGTGTGGCCTTGGGCCAGTCACTTAACTTCTCTGTGCCTCAGTTACCTCATCTGTAAAATAGGGTTTAAGACTATAAGCCCCATGTGGGATATGGACAGTGTCCAACCTGATTAAATTGTATCTACCCCAGTGCTTAGTACAGTCCCTGGCACATAGTAAGTGCTTAACAAATGCCATAAATTTTTTTAAAAATCATGTTAATACCAATGTTTTTCCATGGCTGCCAAGCTTCAGTGCTAGTGAAGCTGTATTCCATATTATCAATCAATCAATCAGTAGTATTTACTGAGCACTTACTGTGTGCAGAGCACTGTACTTAAGCACTTAGGAGAGTAAAAGACAATAGATTTGGTAGATGTGATTCCTGTCCTCAAGTAGTTTACAGTTTAGATGGGGAGACAGACATTAGTTACATTGCCTTTGCAATAAAAGATAACTGTCCATCTCCCTAAAGTCATGCTGGCCTTACTGATTCCATTTCCTTTCTCTATCATTGGATAGTGAAAGGCAAGGTAGAATAATTTGATAATTTCATCAAGTTCTGGTTTTTCAGGATATAGCTAGCACTCGGGAATATTCAAAGGCTTAACTGGATAATTCAGATCAAATAATTTTGGATTATTGGGGCTATCTAGACCAGTTTACATGGCGATCACTTGAAACTGGGTTATTCCTGAATTCTGTGTTGAAGTTCTTTGGTTTTGCAACTAATGGAGCTGATATATCCTCTTTGGAGTCCATAGGAGTAGCCTTTTGATCAAATATTCTTATAATCATATATACATGTGTATATATATATTCTTATAATTTACCTTATGTTTTCCCACTCAGTCCTGTACAAGCTATCTCAAGAGCTACATCAACTAGACAGGATTAAGCAGCATAGACTGGAAAGACAAGGTCTTTTAGGTTGGATCTTCATAGCAAGAGCAAAAGTCATATAATCCAAGAAAAAAATATTTTTATTTAAGGATAAAATTAAACCAAAGAAAAATAGAATTTGAAATCCCATTGTATTTTTGTCTGACTTTATCAATATACTGTACCTTCCTTAACCTTCTACTAATTGGTTTTAAAGACACAGATATGCAAATTGTGCTAGTGGTTTGCACTGGAGTTTTTGATGAGTTCCAATTGGTTTCACTGCTAAATTTGGACTTATAATCAAATGATTCCTGATTCTGTGAGGAGAAGAGTATAGGGATGGACTAACAGAGATATACAAGGGAATTCAAAGTAGTCCTTAATAAAATGCTGGTATTTTTTGAAACTCCCCCAGTCAAAAAAGGAGCAGCTCTTTTTCCAGGAGAAGTTTCAGAAAGATTGTAAAACAAGGAGGCAAATGGGAAATAAGCACTTTAAATATCATGAACACAACAGAATTTGAGCTGATACTATATGCAGAGCACTGTACTAAGCACTTGAGAGAGTATAAAAAAGACACAATCTCTATTTTCAAGGAGCTAACATTCTATCCAGGAAGACTAAGAAGATAATTTACAGATAGGAGGAAGAAGTGCTTAAATATTTGAGTCTATTCTAAGCTTGTTTCTAAACTCCTTAAGGACAGGGACACATCTACCTATCCTCCTGTACTCTTAAATGCTTAATACAGTGCTCTGCACACAGTAAACACTCAATTAAGCATCACTCATGGATTGATTATATAAATAGGTTTGTACAAATGTGCTACATATTTTTGCACATACAGTGTGCTTGAGACCTTGGGTCCTAAATTTGCTTTCGATCACACACTTAGATCAATTTCATTGTCAGTACTGAATTTGAGGATGAAAGACAACTACATATATGTTGCCCCAAAATGATGTTAAAAATATCTTGGTGAAACGGTTTATATTTTACAGAATTATGTATATTGTGCAATGACATTCCTATTATTAAACTATATTTTACTCTGCCAGCAGTGGTTAAATTACCTCTTGCTGGCCCTATGTGGTTCTTCTTCCATTGCTGGGCATCTCATGCAAATACATTCTATCATTTTATTATTTAATCACAGAGGTGGCCCCCCCACACCCAGTTGGGACTGGGCTGAGGAGAAGTGTAGTCTCCACACACTACTTCGGCTTTTAAATGTTCACCACTGCTACTTGTAACCACCCCCCAACTTTCCTCTCTGCCCCACAACCCTTTCCCCAAGGGGAAACCTGCTTGCCATTGCAGCTCTCAGCCCTATTCTCTTTTTGATTTGTAGATATTCAGTTCATGAAGCTTGGAAACTCCTGTACTATGCTGTTACAAAGTTCTATAAATATACATTATTGTCCCTTTGAATCTGTCAGTCAATTGTATTTATTGAGTGCTTATTCTGTGCAGAGAACTGTACTAAGCACTTGGGAGAGCACAGTATAGAAATATAACAGACACATTTCCTGCCACAACAAGCTTACAGTCTAGTGGGGGAGACAAGCTGGAAAGGGTGATGCAGTAGGGAGTTGGAGGAAAGAAAAAGAGGGGAGATTCTGCCAAATGCATGCAAACGTCGGCAGGGATTGTCTCTATTGCTGTTGAGAAGCAGTGTGGCTCAGTGGAAAGAGCCCAGGCTTGGGAGTCAGAGGTCATGGGTTCGAATCCTGGCTCTGCCACTTGTCAGCTGTGTGACCGTGGGCAAGTCACTTCACTTTTCTGTGCCTCAGTGACCTCACCTGTAAAATGGGGATGAAGACTGTGAGCCTCACATGGGACAACCTGATTACCCTTTATCTCCCCCAGCGCTTAGAACAGTGCTCTGCACATAGTAAGCGCTTAACAAATACCAACAGTATTATTATTGTGCTTTCCAAGAACTTTGTACAGTGCTCTGCAGACAGTAAGCGCTCAATAAATACAATTGAGTGAAGTTACAAGCAATTTTTACCTGAGGATGCCAAAATGAAACAGTAATTCAAGACCCATTGCTGCTTTTTGATAAACTTTGAAAATTCTCAGAAACAATTAAATCAACCTCTTCATTTTTGTTTCACTCGGTTATTCTTTCATGTGTATTTCGAAGACATCAGTTTCTATTGTTTCTTCCTTACTCAAAAGCAGTAATCCTCTGTCAAATTAGACATGGTTGATTTGAAGAATATTATAATGAATAAGTAGCTCATAATCCTCTCTAAGAAAATAGCTAAAGAATAAAAATTGGCTTACGGAGTCCACCCAAAAGTCCAAAGAATATTGGTCTCTGACAATATTGATTGTGTTTGAATATGAGGGGGCTCCTCCACTGAGCCTTATGTTAATCAGTCGATCAATGGTATTTGAGTGTTTACTGTGTTCCAAACACAGTACCAAGTAATTGGGAGAGTACAGTAGAGTTGATAGGCATGATTCCTGCCCTCCAGGAGCTTCCAATCTTGTGGCTGATCTTAGTGAAATTTTGAAGTATGAAATCAAATAGGATAAGTCAAATGACTCTATCAATTTTAGTTCAACTGAATAGCATTTTTATGAATGAACCTACAGTTTCAAAGGGATATGCATAGAAATTCAAGAAAATCAGAAGTCGACATATTATCCTAACATTTTGCCTAAGCTTGGAGACTAAGTTCCAGTCATACTTTCTATTTTTCCATTGTCCTTTTCCTCCCACAAGCTTATGTGAGAGAGCCAAATAAAATAAAAACCCAGCAGTCAAAATATATTATTTTGTGAGTTGTGTTTATCTGGGTTTTTTATCTATTATAATTGTAGGATTATCAATGTGGTCTGCTTTAGTGCTAATGATAACTTTTTAACTGGCTGGCTCATGTGTGCCTAGGGTTTTTTCCTTTGGTGACTTTGTTTTTAGTGGTATTTGATCATTTCATACCAACTTGATATTTCTTCACTAGAAGTATTATGTGTGTGTGCCGGTTAATGTCACAGGTTAACTGATGAGTATGATTTGGATGAGTTGGGCAATTTAATGGCTTCATGCCACTTCCCCAATTGGGGTAAGTGACATGCACTTAAATGGAGCTATTCAGACATTTAATAATAATAATAGTACTTGTTAAGAACTTATTATGTGTCTAGCACTGTTCTAAACATTGGGGTATATACAGGTTAATCACGTTGGACACAGTCCTTGTCATACATGGGGCTCACACTCTTAATTCCCATTTTACAGATGAGGTAATTGAAGCCCAGAGACTTGCCCAAGGTCACACAGTAGCCAGGTGGCTGACCTGGGATTAGAACCCAGGTCCTTCTGATTCCCAGGCCCGGGCTCTATCCACTAAAACACACTGCTTCTCACATTTAGGGTGCTTCTACCTCTTTAGCAAACAATTGACCATTATCCTTGGTCTTCTTTCCTAGGACATTTGGGATTTAGATATCCCATTATCAGCAGAATCAGTCAATCAATCAGCAATATTCATTGACATGCACTGTGTGCACAGTGCTGCATTAAACACTTGAGGAGAATGCACTGCAGGGAGGAAACATGATCCCTGCCCTCATACTGCACCTGTGTTATTTTTAAAATGATAATAATTATGGTATTTGTTAAGCACTTACTATGTGCCAAGCAATGCTCTAAGCACTGGGATAGATACAAGGTAATCAGCTTGTCCCACGTGGGGTTCAAAGTTTTAATTCCCATTTTAATAATAATAATAATGTTGGTATTTGTTAAGCGCTTACTATGTGCCGAGCACTGTTCTAAGCGCTGGGGTAGACACTGGGGAATCAGGTTGTCCCACGTGGGGCTCACAGTCTTAATCCCCATTTTACAGATGAGGGAACTGAGGCACCGAGAAGTGAAGTGACTTGCCCAAAGTCACACAGCTGACAAATGGCCGAGCAGGGATTTGAACCCATGACCTCTGACTCCAAAGCCCGTGCTCTTTCCACTGAGCCACGCTGCTTCTCTACAGTTGAGGTAACTGAAGTACAGAGAAATTAAGCGGCTTGCCAACGGTCACACAGCAGACGAGTTGTGGAGCCGGGATTAAAACCCACATCCTCTGACTCCTAAGACCGTGCTCTTTCCACTAAGCCACACTGCTTCTCCAGCAGTTCTGGGTCATTGTAAACCATCCACATTTTCTCACACAGGCTTACTTTACTCAACAGTAAGGTAGCTGGTAAAACGGTTCTCCCTGTACACTTAGATCAGAGGTGGGCAGCCCTGAGGAGTGTGGAGGAAGAGAAGGCGAGACTGGGTCCATTACATTACCTCCTAGTGATTCTGATGTCAGAGAGAAGCAGCGTGGCTCAGTGGAAAGAGCACGGGCTTTGGAGTCAGAGGTCATGGGTTCAAATCCCTGCTCGGCCATTTGTCAGCTGTGTGACTTTGGGCAAGTCACTTTACTTCTCGGTGCCTCAGTTCCCTCATCTGTAAAATGGGGATGAAGACTGTGAGCCCCACGTGGGACAACCTGATTCCCCAGTGTCTACCCCAGTGCTCGGCACATAGTAAGTGCTTTACAAATTACAAATACCAACATCTTCCCATTTCCAACAGTTGGGATTAAAACTAGTGGGAGTAGTCCTCTAAGGAACTCACCCAGATATAAGGGACTCCCTTAGAGGACTCACCCAAATATAAGGTGAACAGATGGTCTCCTAAACTAAGCAGTGTTGTCCACTGTAATTGGATAGTAGAGAGCAGAAATAAAGAAACATAGTCTCCTACCCTAAGTCAGGTTTATGGTAAAACTGCAGGCCACAACCTACAAACCGATGAAGTCAGAGGTTTTGAAGGCACATAATCTTTGACTATCCTCCAGAGCCAGCTTGATTATCTTCTAGTTAAAATTACTCTTACCTTTGCTTTGGACATCATTTTAAGAAAAGGAGTATCATTGCTCATTAATTTGCATTTATGTTTTCTAACAGAAGACATTACTATGTATTAAATCACCATTATTCTTAATGATATGTGAGAAATTTATCTGGGCTACCATTTTAAATTGGAGTTGTCATGGATTTATAGCTTTTCCCTTAAACCTACGTAAGTGCTTCAGGCTGAATAGAGCATAGCAATATTTCATGTCCATAGCAGATTTGTTGGCAAATATTCAGAAAGACCTGTCCCATGACTTTTTTCTATTCCTTCATGAATAAACATCTTAATTTTTAGAGGCATTTTCATATTTCTCTAGCTCAGTTGTGTGTTTTCATCTATGAGGAGCTGCACTTAGTTTTGTCCAGCTAAGCAAAATTAGCACAAGTCTACAGTCCCAGAGCCTGAATAAAATCAAGTTGGCCTTAAAAGAAAATAGCCTCCAGGCAAGTTAGACTTTAATAAAATCTGAAACTCTGACCCAAAGCACTAAGGCTGTACTTCTATAGGCTCAGATGCTCCCTGCCACCAGACATATTATCACTCTGGTGACTGTAAATAGGTTGGTTTGGTCATTCAAGAAAAATTTTATGTACATTCACTGATTCCCAGGAGAAACCTTAAGAAGTTCTCGTAGCAGAAATGGCAGTGTGCAAAAATCATAATGCCTTAGAGCAGATAATAAAAATGAGAGCAGGTAGCAGAGATTGTTTGATACAGAAAAAGATGAACCCTACTTTAATTAGCTCTTCTCCTGCTAAGCACCCTTGCAACCTCCTGGATGGCTGGAGTTTTGTCATTTTTTAGGTTAATCTCATTAACCTTGCTCTCTTTGGGGGCTTCCAGGCAAATTGCCTACAGGGTAATGTCTTCCTTTTCCCCCCAGCAGGCCATGTGTTGCTCACTGCCACTAAGACTAGATGGATCTTACATCACATAACTGAACATTTGTATCCAGAGTTTATCTACCCAGAGATTTAGCTGTTCCTTCTTGATGACAATTGGAGTACAGCTGAAACTCACTGAGACTTAGCTGATATCCCATTAATTTCCCAGGTTTCCAGCTGACTTTCCCTTCCTAAATGGCCATCAGTTTCTTACCATCAAGACCAGAAGCTATATTTTGGGTTCAGTGAGGGCTTTCATGATAGGAAAAATGAAAATGCAGTATCCCCTACTCTCGAATCTGGTCCTGTCACTCCATGTCCATGTAAAAGCAGCTAATAAAGTTGAGATTATATAAGACTTGTACCCCAGCTCTATCCACCATTCCATTTAAGGTCTGCCCTTATCAATTGTGAAGACTTAAAGTTACTAGTTGAATAGAGTTTGGACTCTGCAAGTTGTTTGCATTCATTCAATTTTCCAAATTGCTTTTTCAAGAGTCAGGGTTTTTATGGATGTTTTTTCTAGGAATTCTTAACACTTTTTAATACTAATAATGAAGAAAATTTAGAACAAATAAATTTGATATGTAACCCACAAATTGCCAACTAGAATCTCACATGATCAACTTCAAACACAAGCAAAGCTTGGGTTTCAGTGAAAAATTCAAATGAAGTAGTTTAGATAGATATTTAAACTGTGAATGTTACTGGTGCCCATTATTTTCCCATTCTATTTGTCTACACAGAAGGGGAGGTCTTAAAATTTTTAGTTTTGGGCTCCTTGGATGGTTTATAATTAATTCCTAGTCCTCCTTCTCAAAGAACGTTTCCCTCCTTTTCTTTCACTAGCCTACCCATTTAATCACCCTTCATCTGCCCTCTTTTCTATTTTTTCAATCAAAATAATCAGTCAATCATACTTATTGAGTGCTTACTGTGTGCAGAGCACTGTATTAAGCACTTGGGAGAGTACTCCTAACAGAGTTGGTAGAAACATTCCCTACCTACAATGAGCTTACAGTCTAGAGGGGGAAACAGACATTAATATAAATAAATTCTGGATAAGTGCATAAGTGCTCTGGGGCTGAGGGAGGGGTAAATAAAAGGAGGAAATCCAAGTTCAAAGGTGGCACAGATGGGAGTGGGAGAAGAGGAAAAGAGGGCTTAGCCAAGGAAGGCCTCTTGGAGGAGATACACTTTCAATAAGGCTTTCAAAAAGGATATACATAATCTTCAGATGTATCGAGTACCTTGAATGATACTCTTTGGAACTGGATGGGGTTCTATGATGGATTGGTGCATTTTAGACAGTAAGCTTGTTGTGGGGAGGGAATGTGTCAGTTTGTTGTTATATTGTACTCTCCCAAATGCTTAGTTCAGTGCTTTGCACAGAGTAAGTGCTTAATAAATACGATCGATTGAATGAATGAATGAATGAATGAATATGTTAATCAGGCCAAGGCAGGATGATCCTAAAAATGAGCGGTTTATACTGGCTCTCAATGGATTGTCTTCAAAGTTTAAATTACAAAGTTGTAAGCTCGCTGTGGATAGGGAATGTGTCTACGAACCATGATTTATTGTACTTTCCCAAGCACTTAGTTCAGTGCTCTGCACACAGTAAGCGTTCAATGAGTACAATTGATGGATTGAAGTTGCCCAATCTTTGGACCAGGGATTGGCGCTGGGGAAGAGGGAGGCGGGACTTTCCGTGAAGCTACAGAGGAAGGGACCCATGCTCACTGTGAGGGTGCTGTGGATTGGGGGGGGGGGGGGAACGGGTTCTATATCCAGGAGGGATTGTGCTCCAGGGAAAATATGGTCCACAGGGGATGCATATGTGAGGTTTCCTCCTCTGAACCAGGGGCTGGGAGCAAATGGAAGCACTTCTGTCTGGGCTACTCAGAAGGGATCATGCCTTCTGGGACTTGTCCCTCCATATCTCCTGGTTCCCAGGGCTGCCACCCCTCCAGGGGACGGAGAGGCCATTTCAGCAGGGACAAGGGGACGGAATCTCTGGTGGGACTGAAGAGAGGACCCTCACCATATTATTCAGGATAGAGATTGGATAGCTTTCCTTTGTAGCTCTCCGCTTCATTTCCCTTAGTGAAAACCCTACGGATTTGTCTGGGAAGAAGGGGTAAGGCACGCTGCCATCTCTCCCATCAGTTCTGGTAAAATCCTGGTTCCTGGGCAGGGTCAGTCCATCCCCACCTTCCCTTTACTTTGCTGGGCACTCCACCTGCCACTCATCAACATCCAGTGTAGTCCTGGGGTTCACCCATTCTGACCCCCTCAACAATCTGCAGCATTATCCACCACATAATTGGGGCAAGTTTAACAACTCGTTTGAAATTATTAGCAAGATTAATTCAAAAAATATGACTCCATAATGGCTTATTAAATTATAGAACATCTGAAGAGAATTATAAAAAGCTAATTAAGATTTAAACATTTTATTTAACCTCCTAATTTCTTCCTTTTGTAAGACCTTAACAATTTTCCGATCACAAATTGTGTTCTCCAAACATGTGGATTTGCAATCTGCAGGCTTTCATTTTATCCATGCACCTGCTTCTTAAATACCATTTCTTGAATGGGAAAATCTTGATAAATTGCCTTCATGCCATCTGGCGCAGTATATTTTTCTTTCCAACAGCCAAAAATAAAACATTCTTTGTAGTCTTTGAGGATATTTTTGCTTCACTTTGAAAGAATTTACACCTCCAACTCCCACTATCAATGCAAGTCATAGGTGCCTAAATTACCTCACAGTGAAAATATCCTTTAAGACACAGACGATATAAAGAGGTGGTTCAAGTACCACCTCTGTGCAGATGATACCCAAATCTACATTTCCTGCCCTGATCTCTTTCCCTCTCTGCAGTTTCATATCTCCTCCTGCCTTCAAAACATCTCTACTTGAATATCCTCCTGTCACCTCAAGCTTCACGTGTCCAAAACAGAGCTCTTTATCTTCCCACCCAAGCCCTGTCCTCTCTATGACTTTCCCATCACTAAAGAGGGAACCACCATCCTTCCTGTCTCACAAGCCCATAACCGTGGCATTATCCTTGACTCCTCTCTGTCATTCAGTCCACATATTCAATCCATCACTAAATCCTGTCTGTCCCACCATCACAACAACGCTAAAATCCACCCTTTCCTCTCCATCCAAACTGCTACCACGTTAATACAATCATTCATCTTATCCCACCTAGATTACTGCATCAGCCTCCTTGCCGACCTCCCAGCCACCTGTCACTCCCCACTCCAGATCATACTTCACTCTGCTGTCTGGATCATTTTTCTACAAAAATGTTCAGGACATGTCACCTGGCTCCTCAAAAAACTCCAGTGGTAGTCCATCTACCTCCATATCAAACAAAAACTCCTCACCATTGGCTTTAAAGCACTCCATCACCTTGCCCCCTGCACCTCACTCCACTTCTCTCCTACAACCCAGCCCGCACACTTAGCTCCTCTAATGCTAACCTTCTCACTGTGCCTCTGTCTCGCCTGTCTCACTGCCAACCCCTAGCCCAGGTCCTGCCTCTGGCCTGGAATGCCTCCCTCCTCAAATCCAACAGACAATTAATCTCCCCGCTTTCAAAGCCTTATTGAAGGCACATCTCCTCCAAGAGACCTTCCCAGACTAAGCTCCATTTTTCTTCACCTCCTACTCCCCTTCTGTGTCACCCTGACTTGCTCCCTTTGCTCTTCCCCCCTCCCAGCCCCACAACACTTACGTACATATCTGTAATTTTATTTGTATTGATGTCTTTCTCCCCCTACCTCTAGACTGTAAGCTAGTTGTGGGCAGAGAGTGGCACTGTTTATTGTTGAATTGCATTTTCCCAAGAGCTTAGCACAGTGCTCTGCACACAGTAAGCGCTCAATAAATACAATCAAATGAATGAATTAATTAAATACCTTTAGCCAATTATGTATAGTTGTACTTTAACTACTTTTCTTTCCAACTCTCTGAAGTGGAACAAACAGAACAGTGTTCCTCCTATCTAATTAAAGTGATTGTTTTATTTAACTCATAATTCTGTAAAATGTTTGGCATGAGTTAGAAGCAGTTCGGTATGGAAATGCAACATCGACTCTTGTATAGAGGATAGTGACACACTATTCTATGTCTCCTCAGATAACAGAACAAAAATAAAAATGGTATTTGATTAATCATTAGAATATTAGACTGGGAGATTGGGATTCTATTTCCTTCTCTTTGTGGCCCTGGGAGAGTCACTTACGCTTCTTGGCCTCTGTTTCCCTATTCCTACCAATCAAAGTCATTGTAAAAATGGAAAAGGAGATCTTTGTGAAGTGTTAATTATCATTATTATTAATAATGATAATAATTGTGGTTTCTGTTAAGCATTCGCTATGTGCCAAGCACTGTTCTAAGCACTGGGATAGAGACAAGGTAATCAGGTTGGACACAGTCCCTGTCCCACATGGGACTCACAGTCTTGATCCCCATTTTACAGATGAGGTAACTGAGGCACAGAGAAGTTAAGTGACTTGCCCAAGACCACAGAGTATTCATATGGCAGAGCCGGGATTAGAACCCAAGTCCTCTGACTCCCAGGGCCATGCTCTATCCAGAAGGTTGTTGGAGGAAATCCTGCTCCTGCCCCCAGATAAGTGGTAAGTGGTAATGAAATAGTGTCTGAATCATAATGAATTTTTCAAGGAAGAAAATTTTACTACTCAATTTCTAGAGTCTGGAACGAATATTGCCAAATTCTTTTGTAAAGTCTATGAAACCCATATGAAGGTCTTGGTGTAGCACTTTGTACCTTTCCAGTACATGACATGCTGCAGAGTTCATGTCTGCTGTGCTAGGCTCCAGTCTTACAGACACATTGCTATTCTGGGAGCATTTGCTCAGTGATATTCTTCAGGGTCCATCCAGTTCCATCTGGCTAGGATCTTGCCTGCAATGGAGAGCAATGAGATTCCTCGATAATTGCTGCAATCTTATCTTTCACCTTTCTTCTTGAAAATGGCATTGAGAGGGATACCTTTGAAATCCTGCAGCATTTCCTCAATGGTCCATATGTCAAATTAAGAACTCGTGTAAGTGTTTAAGCAGGGTGGCCCCTTCAGGCTTGTGGATTTCAGTTTAGAGACTTAGCAATATCAATATCATTAAGCCCTGCTATGTACTTAATTTATCAAGCAATAAATAAATCAATAATTGCTGTGTGCACAGCACTGCACTAAGAACTTGAGAGAATACAATCAAATTAATAGATGTGATCCCAGGCCTCAAGAAGTTTACTTGACTACTGCATCAGACTTCTCACTGCCCTCCCGGCCTCCTGTCTCTCCCCCCTCTAGTCCATATTTCACTCTGCTGCCCAGATCATTTTTCTACAAAACAAATTTAGTCCCTAACTACCCATTTCTCAAGAACCTCCAGTGGTTGCCCATCCACCTCTGCATCAAAAAGAAACTCCTTGCCAAAGGCTTTAAAGCACTCAATCAGTTCACCCCCTCCTACCTTACCTTGCTGATTTCCTACTACAACCCAGCCTATACACCTTGCTCATCTAATGCCAACAGACTCTCTGTATCTCAATCCCATTTATCTCACCGCTGACCCCTTTTCCACATTCTCCTTCTGACCTGGAACTCCCTCCCTCTTTATAACCAACAGACCGTCACATTCTCCCCACATCTCCTCCAAGAAGTCTTCTCTGATTAAGCATTCTTTTCCTCTGCTCCCTCTCCCTTCTTCATCACCTATGCAAAAGGAGCTGTACGATTCAAGCACTTGATATGCACCCCACCCTCCGTCCCACCGTCTGTATATACACATCTGTAATTTATTTATATTAACATCTGTCTTCCCCTCTAGGCTGTAAGCTCCTTGTGGACAGGGAACATGTCCACCAATTTTGTTGTAGTGTACTCTCCCAAGGGCTCAGTACAGCGCTCTGCATAAAGTAAGCACTCAATAAATACCATTGATCGATTGATTTATAATCAAGGTGGGTGGAGACACACTAAAGTAAATTAGAGATAGAAGGAAGAAATAGAATATGTGCGTATATGCGTTAGTGCCATAGAGGGTGATGAAGAACTCAGTGCTCAGGAAATGTACAAATGCTGATGTGGGATTGGGGGGATATAAAGTGGGGAGATTGGAAATTAATCATAGAAGACCTCCTGCAACGAATATGACTTCAGAAGGGTTTTGAGAGTGGAGAGAGCTGTGGTTTGTTGGATATTAAGAGGGAGGGAATTCCTTGCAGGGGGGAATGATTTGAGCAAGAGGTTGGCAGTGGGAGAAACAAGAATGAGACAGTGAGTAGATTAGCTTGTATAGAAGCAGTGTGGCTCAATGAAAAGAGCACGGGCTTGGGAGTCAGAGGTCATGGGTTCTAATCCCGACTCCGCCACGTCGCTGCTGTGTGACCTTGGGCAAGTCACTTAACTTCTCTGTGCCTCAGTTCCCTCATCTTAATCTAGGGATTAAGACCATGAGCCCCAAGTGGGACAACCTGATTACCTTGTATCTACCCCAGCGCTTAGAATAGTGCTTGGCACATAGTAAGTGTTTAACAAATACCACCATCATTATTATAACTATTAGAATGTAAAGTGCAAGCTGGGGTAAAGGGGGAGAAGAGAGTGGAAAAGTCAGAGACAGAGAGAGAGAGAGCACTGTTATGTGTCTTAAAGATGTCAGGAATTTCTGCTTAACGTGGAAAGGAATGGGTAACCCTCAAAGGTGTTTAAGTAGTAGGAAGTTGTGCAGAATATTGTTCTAGGAAAATGGTAGAGGCAGCAGAGTGAAATAAGGCCTGGAGGAGGGAAAAGACTGGAGGCTGGGAGATCAACAAGGAGGCCAAAGTCAAGCCGGGATATGATAAGTGCTGGAACAGCATGGACATTTAGATGGAGAAAGGGGCCAATTTTGGAAATTCTGTGGAGCAAGAACTGACAAGGTTTGGTGACTGACTAAATATGTAAATTGCAAAAAAGTGAGGAGTCAAGGATAATCCTAAGGTTTGGGGTTTGGAGAACAAGGAGAATGGGGGCGTTGTCGATTATAATGGGAAAGTTAGGTGGAGGAGAGGATTTGGGAGGGAAGATGAGTTCAGTTGTAGACATGTTGAACTTGAGGTGCCAATGGGACATCGACAGAGAGGTGTCCTATGGACAGGATGAAATATGACATTGCAGAGAAGGAGAGAGATTGGGACTAGTGAGGTCGATTTGGGAATCACCTAATAGAAATGGTAGTTGAAGCCATGGGAGTGGATATGCTCCCCAAAGGAGTAAGAATAAATTAAGAGAACAGAGACCCAGAACAGAATCTTGAGAGTCACCCACAGTTAGCGGCTATGAGCCAGGAAAGAACCAGTGAAAGAGACTGGGAAGGATCAGCCTGAGAGGCCATCAATCAATTAATGGTATTTATTGAGCAGTTGCTGAGTGCAGAGCACTGTCCTAAGATCTGTACATACTGTAAGATGAGAACCAAGCAAGAACTGTGGCCCAATGTTGAAGGCAACGGAGAGATTGAGGAGGATTAGGACAAAGTGCACTAAGATTTGGTAAAGAGGAGGTCATCGGGCTAAAAAGCATTGACCTGTTATCATACCTTAGTCTTCAATATACTTAAAGCAGAATTTTTAACACACTCTTGGGTTCATTTTTCAACTAAATGCCTAATTCATTTACTAATTAACCCTAATTAGGCATTAGGCTAATTATTATTATTACTACCCTACCAGGGTTGTAAAGGATTCGAAGCATGCTAAATTGTATATAAGCACAAATGCTTCAGACTTCAGATGGAAAAGGCCATTTGGTTAGCACCCCTTTATCCAAAGAACACTCCTATCTTCCCCTACAGACATCTCTACCTGTTTCCTGTGATGAACACTGGTCTTTCAGAGATCTTAGAATGGGCCTGGAGAGTAATTCATGCACTCTATATGCTTTGTTAGATGTCTCCCAGTCTACTATCCTGCTGGAAGCCAAATAATCTTAATGCAGAAACCTAATGTCTTTGTTAGTTTGCCCTGAATTGCACCGCTAACCCATAATCAAGAGTCAACGCCATTCTTTTTGTAAAGGAAGTCTTCATGTTTCCCTTTCACTACAGGAGCGGGCTCTATGAACAGTTTTGGAATAACAGTGATGAGGAGACATTATATGATGCCTCTCAGGAAGAAATGATTGTAGCCAACACTGCAGCTGTGTGTTCAGCCTTTTTATGTTAACTAGACTGCTACACTTAGAATTAAATACTCTCCTGGGCCCACAGCTGCCCCAGCAAAGACTGCTAATTGGACAGATTGAAGTGTGAAACTAAAAATCTATGTTGGCATTTTGCTCTACAGTGCCTGGAAAATATACTGCAGGTAAATCAGCAGGCGTTAGCAAAGCATTCAAGAAAATATACACAGGTACATTAAGCCTCATGATGGATCTGTTTTCCTGTGATGGCAAAGCATGCATCTAAGTTTCTTTGTCATAACTAAAACAGCACAGATTTGTAAACCATCAAGACAAATTGCACCTTTCCCCTAATGTAGTTGCATGCTTTGACTTATTCAAGGATAATGCTCCAAATTTTCAACTGAAAATACTACCTTTGAGATGGGAAAAAAACAACTATGATTGGATTGTCAGGCAGACATGTCCTGATAGCGGGTTTACACAAGCATTTGTGATAAATGCCCAAATAACCCATAACCCTACCATGGATTAGGATAATATCCTGCCCTCTCTCATCTCACCAGCCCACTGGTACTATTTCCCCTAGGATGAACTTGAAGGAGAATCTCTTATGATGTAGCAGTCTTAGTCTGCCAGGATTGTTAGGGCAGGTTTAGACTTCTATCTGGAGAATATTCCCTCACCCTTCACACCTGCTCTGCTCAACCAAGGTTGCTTACTCCTATTCACTGGCCCCTTCACTCCCAAGGACAATTAAACCATCTCCTCAGGGTTCCCCTAAACACTGGACTCTTCACTCTCAAGGCCCCAAGGACCATTCAACCATTGCCTCAGGGCTCTCCTAGTCCTGGCTTTTGCACTCTCAACCACCCAGGGACAATCCAACCATCTCCACTGGGTATCACCGGATTAAATTGTTATTGATGTCTTTTACCTCACCAACCCCACCATGACCCTTTAACCTCCCATCTCCTTTCAGCCCATCCCAGTCCTCTCCTCCCACCACACCTCCCCTGGCCCCTCTGCACCGTTCCTCCTCACTTTATCCCTGTAATCCTGTCCCAGCACCACCCCACCTCCACCTCCTCCTGCGCAGGACCCCACCCTTTGTCCCCCTCTTCCTGTGAAGGCCCCTGTTGACTCATTCCCATCTAAACTCTCCCCACCCCTTCCCCACTACTCCCTCCACAGCTTCAGCCAAGCGTGGGCTGTGGAACCCCTGCTCCATCATGGGAAAGCTTCCCTTCCTCCTTGATTTATTCCTGACTCTGTCACTCCTCCTCCTCGCCATCACTGAAACCTGGCTCTCTGCAGATGATACAGTCTCTCCTGCTGCTCTCTCTAGATGGGGCTTCATCTTCTCCCACTCTCTCAGACACACTGGGAAAGGAGGAGGTGTTGGCTTCCTTCTCATGCCCCAATGCCTCATTTGTATTTATTGAGCGCTTACCCTTATCTTCATCCTTGGTACAAAATGCAGATCATTTCACCTGCTAACTGAGGCCAGCTTGTTGTCCCTCATAGCATCTCCTGTTTTCACTTGGAATTCAGAAGCCCACTGGTGTTAGTGAGAATGCTGAATTTGGAGGATATGCAAGAGGAGATAACTAGAAGAGCAGCTCCTGACTTAACTTGGAAGCATCTGTCTTTCCAAACAAGAAATTACATAGATAGTGTATATATATATATATATATATATTCTCCTACAATCCTAGGTGTTTGCCATGACTTGGATTACATACTTGGGTCACCTATTTTTGAATGTATTGATTTCAATCCCTTCTTCCTTTATTGGAAACTCTCCCCACCTTCTCATCCAGCCATCTATAATTTTCTGGCAAGTTATTTTGTTCATCAGTTATTTATTCATTTCTTTCAGTTGACAATGAATGTTACACAGCATTAGGAAAATATTTCCAGAATTACAAGGCAGACCTGCTTATTGTGGTGAAGAATCTGCTAAGAATATAAAGAGAAGGCAGTATTTTATATACCTTATCTACTGACCTCCAATCAGGAATAATCCCTGTAGGGGATCTTGCAGGTCCTTTTCCTCACTAGTCTTAATACTTTAGTGTTTTCCTGACAATTGGCCACCTTATCTTCAATTGCATTTCAGCACATGGCTTCCATTTAAAGGGAGAGGACTAATAGGGGTGTTTGGCATTTTCACCCCTTCCCCTTTTTTTTCATCAATTCGATTCCTCTAAACACTGAGGCTGGCAAAGTTGGACCTTACAAATCTCTGAAAGTTAAAGCTTTTGCCTTATCATGGATATATGTACAAAGGAAACACAAGCCACCCAAATGCTGGGACTATGGATGTCAGTGAAGAGCTACCTACAAGAGTTCACATTTGAAAATCTTCCATGGTTGGTACATAAAAAAAACGAATGACCTGCATGGACTATGACATGTTGCCAACTGTACTATCCCAGAAACAGTGGAGGAGAAATCTCCTAGCCTACCCAGAATGCCTCTGAATACCATTAAGAAATGATGGCACAACAGGAGCAAGGAGCAAGGCTTTTAATACAGGACTTATGGTAAAGATTCTGTTTCTCTGTCTTCGACAAAGAAAACAGGGAGTAATACAACAAGCCAAAATAAATTAGCTAGTACGGGACCAGCAGAAGCATGGCTGGGAGTAAGTTTCTTTGTATTTTTTTTATTATTCATCAACACAATCAGGTCTGAGCTCCCCAAAGTCACCCCTCTGCCTCTCCCCTCCCCCCCACCAACCCTCTCCCCTACTTTCCCATCCTTCCCCGCAGTATCGTCAGAGGAGATCTCCCTCCTTGCAAGTGCCACCCCCTCCACCTGCGCCTCGGACCCCATTCCCTCTCACCTTATTAAAACCATCGCCCCTGCCCTCCTCCCTTCCTTAACTTCTATTTTTAACCACTCAATCTCCAATGGCTCCTTCCCTTCTGCCTTCAAACATGCCCACGTCTCCCCCATCCTAAAAAAACCTGCTCTTGACCCCACTTCCCCCTCCAGTTATCACCCTATCTCCCTACTACCCTTCCTTTCCAAAATCCTAGAACGAGTCGTCTACAATCAATGCTTAGAATTCCTTAACTCCCATTCTCTCCTAGACCCCCTCCAATCTGGCTTCCGTCCCCTCCACTCTACCGAGACTGCTCTCTCTAAGGTCACCCGTGACCTCCTTCTTGCCAAATCCAATGGCTCCTACTCCATTCTAATCCTCCTTGACCTCTCTGCTGCCTTTGACACTGTCGACCATCCCCTCCTCCTCCATACCTTATCTCACCTTGGCTTCACGGACTCTGTCCTCTCCTGGTTCTCCTCTTACCTCTCTGGCCGGTCATTCTCGGTCTCCTTCGCTGGCGCCTCCTCCCCCTCCCATCCTTTAACTGTTGGAGTTCCTCAAGGGTCAGTTCTTGGCCCTCTTCTGTTCTCCATTTACACTCACTCCCTCGGTGAACTCATTCGCTCTCACGGCTTTGACTACCATCTCTACGCAGATGACACGCAGATCTACATCTCCGCCCCATCCTCTCCCCCTCCCTTCAGGCTCGCATCTCCTCCTGCCTCCAGGATGTCTCCACCTGGATGTCGGCCCGCCACCTAAAACTCAACATGAGCAAGACTGAGCTCCTCATCTTCCCTCCCAAACCCGGTCCTCTCCCAGACTTCGCTATCACCGTAGATGGCACGACCGTCCTTCCCGTCTCTCGGGCCCGCAATCTCGGTGTCATCCTTGACTCGTCTCTCTCGTTCACCCCACACATCCTATCCATTACCGAGACCTGCCGGTTTCACCTTTACAATGTCGCCAAGATCCGCCCTTTCCTCTCCACCCAAACGGCTACCTTACTGCTACGGGCTCTCGTTATATCCCGGCTAGACTACTGTGTCAGCCTTCTCTCTGACCTCCCTTCCTCCTCTCTCGCCCCGCTCCAGTCTATTCTTCACTCCGCTGCCCGGCTCATCTTCCTGCAGAAACGATCTGGGCATGTCACTCCCCTTCTTAAACAACTCCAGTGGTTGCCTATCGACCTCCGCTCCAAACAAAAACTCCTCACTCTAGGCTTCGAGGCTCTCCATCACCTTGCCCCTTCCTACCTCTCCTCCCTTCTCTCTTTCTACTACCCACCCTGCACGCTCCACTCCTCTGCCGCCCACCTCCTCACCGTCCCTCGGTCTCGCCTATCCCGCCGTCGACCCCTGGGCCACAGCCTCCCGCGGTCCTGGAATGCCCTCCCTCCTCACCTCTGCCAAACTGATTCTCTTCCCCTCTTCAAAACCCTACTTAAAACTCACCTCCTCCAAGAGGCCTTCCCAGACAGAGGTCCTCTTCTCCCTCTACCACCCCCCCTTCACCTCTCCGCAGCTTAACCCTCTTTTCCCCCCATTTCCCTCTGCTCCTCCCCCTCTCCCTTCCCATCCCCTCAGCACTGTACTTGTCCGCTCAACTGTATATATTTTCATTACTCCATTTATTTTGTTAATGAAATGTACATCGCCTTGATTCTATTTAGTTGCCATTGTTTTTACGAGATGTTCTTCCCCTTGACTCTATTTATTGCCATTGTTCTTGTCTGTCCGTCTCCCCCGATTAGACTGTAAGCCCATCAAACGGCAGGGACTGTCTCTATCTGTTGCTGACTTTTTCATTCCAAGCGCTTAGTACAGTGCTCTGCACATAGTAAGCACTCAATAAATACTATTGAATGAATCACCTCAAAATACTTTTAATTCATTGAAGAATGGATAAATTTAGCTGTTCTATTTATTGTAGATGTCAGGTCTCCTCTTGAATTGCAAACTCATTTAATTTAAGGTGTGCTCCTAAAACAGTATAGTGCCTCACTATGTTCAAATATTGTGGAAGGGAGAGGAGGTCATACATAGACTGTAAGCTTGTTGTAGGCAGTGTATGTGTCTCCTTATTGTTATATTGTACTCTCCCAAGCACTTAGTACAGTGCTCTGCACACATTAAGCACTCAATAAATATGATGGAATGAATGAAATGAATGATTTTCAGCTATCCTAGCATACATGGGATGGAATCTTATTTTTGAAAATGAAGGACATTGCTCTGTCTCTCTCTATATATATTTCTATATAAATATGGAGGAGGCAAGACATATGCTAAGCCCCACCCTAATGATAGAAAGGTTGCAGTGGACAGGTAAAACAGTCATTGTAGAAGCTACTTCATGAGTATTGCCTCTGAAACCCAGATCAATTAATAGTGCTGTTTTACCCTGGTTAGCACTCTGAATTTCTTCCATGAATGTAGAATTTTGAATGAAAGAGTGATGAATGCAGAATCATTTCCCATATATGATATTTTCTAAACTGCATCAATGTACTTTCAAGATTGTCAGTGGTCAAAAGTTATTGCATGATGTGTGGGAAATGAGTAGCCATTGGAGATTTGTGAGTAGGGGAATAAGAGAGGGGGATGACATCCTCGGAAGATGATTTGGGCTGCAGAATGTAGTATAGACCGAAAGGGGAAGAGGTTGGAGGGAAGAAAACTAGTGATGAGGTTGTTACATTAAACTAATTGGAAGATGATGTGAGGTTGAACTAGGGTGGGTGGATGTTTGGGTAAAAGTGAAATCTTGTGAAGAAGGAACTGGCAGCATTTAGTGACAGACTAAATGTGAGGGTGTAAAAGGTAGAAGGGGTTCAAAAGTGTCAGCAAGACTGCAGCCTCCTGCAAGATGGTGATGATCACAATAGAGATGGGAAAAGGAGGAGTAGCAGCAGAAGAAATATTTACTGAGTGCTCACTCACTGTAATACAGTGTACTAAATACTTGGGAAAGTAAAGAAGCATTATACATGTTCCCTGTCCACAAGGAGCTTACACTCTAATGGAAAGTAAGGAGAAAGAGTGGATTTAGATGGAAAGATAAGGAATTCAGTTTTAGTCGTCTTTGTGAAGATCTCCTGAAGGCAAGAAAGAGTACCAGATTGCGGAGGAAGTGAGTGGTTGAGGCTAGCACTATGGATTTGGGAGTCAAGTGTTAGAGCTGGTAATTAAAGCCATCTGAGCAGATGAGCTCCTTGAGAGAGTTGAGTGTAGAGCAGCAGGAAAAATAAGAGATCCAGAACAAAGTCTTGCCAGATACACAGAGTTAGAGGATGAGAGGTGGAAGAAGAGCCAGCAAATAAGACTGAAAAAGGAAAGTCAGCAGTCTGGAAATCAACTGGAATGAGCCTCCAGTATAAGAAAAAGTTCTAGGATGGTTGAGGCAGGGTGGGAAGGTGGAGGGTGGAGGGGGGTGGGTGGCCCAGCCATACCATGCCAAGAAGGGGCTGCTCCATCCAATCCTGCCCCCAGCCCTTATTAACTGATGTCATTTTGTTGGTTCACACACAGCCTGCCGATCCCATTTTACACAGTCCCAAATCCTTGGGTTTCCCAAGAATCTCTTTCAGTGGCTTATTGACTATCCCTCCCCTACCCATGCCCAGTAACCTTCTCACTTGCCATCATAGGCATCATGCAGCCACCCACTCCTCCCTTCCTCCCAGCCTGAAATCTCTCCACCTTTACTGAGACCACACATGTTCTGGTTAGATTTTTTTTTAACTTCTGGTACCAGGAGGCAGAGAGGAAAGAGGAGAACCCAGAGAGTTCTGTGGCAATGAAACTAAGGTGCAATCATATTGCCATAGGTAGAGAATCACCCATAGTTCTCCATCTCTCCTTCTGTCACCAGCCCTGGAACCAAGTTTGCCAGGAGAAAGTAGCTTCTTAGAACTCTGAATCGGGGGCAGGTGGGGGAGGGTGGGTTTTGTGCCAAATCAATCATGGTAGTCATGGTAATAAAGTGATTGTGGATATTTACTCTGCTATCCAGATCATTTTTCTTAAAAAAATCATCCTGCCCACATCTCCCCATCCTCAAAACCCCCAATTGTTGCCCATCCATTTCTGTCTCATCATCAGCAACATCAGTGGTATCACTGAGTGCTTACTTTGTGCAGATCACTGCATTAAGCACCTGAGAGACTGCAATACAATAGAGTTGGTAGACACATTCCCTGCCCACAGTGAGCTTACACATCAACAGAAACCCCTAACCATTGGTTTGAAGACACTCAATCAGCTCTCTCCCTTTTACCTATCCTTGCTTTTCTCCCACTACAACCCAGGCCACACACTTAGCCTCTCTAATACCAACCTACTCACTGTGCCTCAATTTCATCTCTCTTGCCCTTGACCTCTTGCTTACCTCCTCCCCCGGCCTAGAGCTCCCTTTGCCTTCATTATCTGATAGACCATCACTCTCATCTTCTAAGCCCTATTTAAATTACATCTACTCCAGGAAGCCTTCCCTGCCTGATCTCTCTTCTCTCCACCCTATTTTCCTTCCCTTTTGCATCAATTGGGTGCTTAAATCTGTACCCCTCTGTAAGCATTTGGCTACTCAGCCCATCCCCAAAGCACTTATATTCATATACTTATATGCAGTTCCTACTTCTACCTGTAATTGATTTTAATGTCTGTCTCCCCTATAGGCTGTAAATTCCTTAAGGGCAGGGATCATGTCTAGAGCAAGTAGACATACTTGCTCTATTGCACTCTTCTAAGCACTTAAGACACTGTTCTACACTGAGTAATCATTCAATAAATGCCATTGATTGATATCCTTACATAGGGAATTTGGTGGCAACACCTACCAGTAGACTTTGGCAAAGTAGAGCTATATAGCACTGCCTATATTTCTGAGATGTGTGGTCCCAGAAGCGCTTTTTTTATGGTATTTGTTAAGCACTTCTTATGTGCTATGCACTGTACTAAGTACTGAGGTAGATAAAAGCCAGTAGGGTTGGACATAGTCCATGTTCCACATGGGACTCAGTCTTAATCCCCATTTCACAGATGAGGGAACTGAGGCACAGAGAAGTTAACTGTCTTACCCAAGGTTACACAGAAGACAAGTTCTTCTGACTCCGAGGCCCATGCTCTAACCAAGTTGTCCCAGGCTGCTGCTCTCTTTAGGGAGATAATTCAGATTTGAAGCTCTGCCCACAGTTAGACACTCTATTTCCAGGGCTGACTCACTTTGGATTGGTTTGAAATGACCTTGAGATGTCATCTAATACATCGTTCTCATTGGCTAAGGACAGTCACTTCTAGACATAATTTTCAAATGCTTCTAAAGGGGAAATTGGTGTGAAGTGGCTAACATTTTTTATTTATTATTCTTCACCTTTTTTCCACAATTCTTTCAATACTACAAAAATTAAGAATTTTAAAAGTCCATAATTTTTGTTAATATATCCTGGCTCATAACTCTGATCATTTCTATAATGATATCTGATTTTTGAATCATGAGCAAGTTTTGATACAGATAATCATTTAACCCATAAGCCAAAACAGCTTGATCTCAATGGTAATAAACTCCTCTCTTATGATTTCTTTATTTTAAGTACCTAGCTCATTATCATTTTTGTATGCTTCAGTAAAGAGAACTGTTCATCAGAGAATACTTGCATTAAAATAGATGAATAAAACAAAAGAACAAAGATTCAATGAGCTAATCATAAAATTATCATTAGTAGTCAAGCATATCAGTTTTTTCATTTAAATAATTGGGGATGATCTATCTCTTCAAAGTGGATTTGTTATAAAAAAAGACACTCCCAGTTTTTTTTTAAACTCAAGGTCATGTCTAACAGTATTTCTACCCAATTGCAACTTCTCCTTAACCATTAATGCCATACCCTTACATTCATTAGCCAGTAGTATTTATTGAGCTCCTATTCAGGTATTCAGGATGCTGTACTAAGTGCTTGTGTGAATACAATAGAAATAAAAGACAGTTCCTTTACTCAAATAATTTACAATCTATTGGGGCATACAGGCAGTTAGAAATTATTTATGAATAACAGAAGGAGGAAGAACTTTATGACGAAGTATGCATACCAGACTATGGCAAAATGAATAAGTAAGATAAGAATGGTTGTAAACATAAATGCTAAATATAGTTGTTGAGATTATACCACTTGGAATGGTGGAAATTAATATGGGGAATTGGAATTTCGGGTGGGCTTTGAAGATGGGTAGAGATATGGTCTGTCAGATTTCAAAAGGGAGAGTGTTCCAAGCAGGAGGAAGGTTGTGAACAAGGGATTGGACAGGATATTGCTCCTGTCCAATGTGTTCTCCTTTCATTCTCCACAGCCTGAGACTGTGCTGAGTGAAACTTTGATAAGTACACCCAATTTCAAATCAGGATTCAGCCAGTCTTGCACCATAAGGCCAGAGTTGAAAGTGCTGACCTCTCACATGATGTATGACAAATAATGCAAGTCATGATGCATGCAGAAAATAGCATGCGAAAGTCACATGATTTGCCATAGGAAGTCATCAAATTGCTCTGCTTTTCCACGTGTCCAAACAGCAATTCCCAGACTTAATTCATCCTACTAATCTTACTCCCACCCAGGGCTACAGAGCCTCCCACAGCCCCAGCTCTGGTCATGGAGTAAACGGGGCTTATAGCTGGGTCGGTTGTGTCTTTCCCAAAGCCTAGTTCTGCAGATGCTCTTCCTACTTTCCCACTCTCTTCTTCTCTCCTACTCGTCCCCTGCTGCTCTTCTTCCCTCTGTTCCCTGCCCAGGGGGTTCCAGGACTGCCTAGGGCAAGATCTCAGAGCTCAAAAAACCTAGGAGGGGAGAGCTGGCTCTCCACCCATCTTCAGTCTCCCCAGCCCAACCCACGTGAGGCATCCCTATTACCAGTTCCCTGCTCCTCCCATGGGGTTTATCCAGCCTTGAGATCCCACCCCGTGTAACCTCGGGACTCTTCATGAGGGAGTTCATCTTGGGTCACCCACCCTCTTTACCGAGGTGTAGAGAGCCAAGCTTGTACCTCCGCTTTCCTTGGGATGGGAAGAATCACTTGGACTTTGTCTCAGGCTGCCCAATAGTCCAGTCCAGGACAAAGGAAAGCTCTGCGACTTTCCAAATTAGGTTACTCCCCAGCACTCCAGGACCCAATCAAGTAGGAGGGGGTGAAAGGAAGAAAAACCTTCCTGGCATTTGAATATTTTTTTAAAAAATTTGAGTGAGGAACCAGGGGATACATCTAAAAAATAAAATTCAAGATAGCTGCTGTGCATTGGGAAGAGGGAGGAAGGATGGCAATAACTATGCATGTGTAGTGGCCATTTAGATGAGGAGGCCCGACATGGGAGCCAACTTGAATGTCCCAAACAACAGCCCCCTCGAACAGGATTAGGAGGCATGATGCCTCCCCTTTCCATCTGAAGCCATTCTTGCTCAGTTCTATAACAGGAGGATTAGTTCATGCAAAAGCAAAACCTGGTGCTTAGAAAAACTCACACTCTAGTACTGACCTGTTCCACAGTTGCACTCATGCGCACAATCCGTTTCTTCCACTAACACTTCCACTTTAAAAAAAAATTTTGCATGCCAAGCCCAAATGGACTTGTGTTGGTGGACAGATATCACCTAATTCCCCAATCACTTTCTATTCAAAATATATTATGAAAATCTGCATTTTAGCAGAACTGGATGTGTAGTTTATAAACATGAATATAATAGTTGGTCACTGTCAAAGTTTATGGTTTGAATTGGGGAAGGTTCATCGGATGAGGAGGTGAGATTTTTGGAGGGCTGTGAATGAGTACCCATACTGGTTTAGAATGGTCCAACAAATCTGTATGAGATTTTAGCATGGTTCCTGACAATCAAAAATCATTTCAGATTTCCCTTCACCTGCTTCTTCATTCCACTCTAAGTAGTAGATAAAATTCTGCAATTTCTTCACTGCATCCCAGAAGACAGTAAGCCTAAACAAGGCCTTCAAGAGAGGAGTTATTTTACAGTGATTTAAAAGAAGCAAGATTTACAAAAGGGTGGTGTCTTAAAAAAGAAGGATGACTGAGAGAGGACAACTCAGGAAGTGCAAAATCCACATCAATAACCACTTATCATTTTCTCATCCCTCCCCCATGGCTGATTTTTATTACACTTTTCCTCTCAACAGTATGTTCATTGCGAGACAGTCTGTATAACTCACGGGCACTCATTAATTAAGCAATAAAATATGACAAGGCAAGATTAGTGGGCATTTATTCCCTCTGAATATGTTGCTAAGGCAGAAGAATAAAGGACAAGTGTCATAAGCTGGTGTGAATGCATACATTTATACCACGAAGGTTTTTAATGAAATTATTGAAATTTATCAACTCAAGATAAACTATGGCATTTTAAAAGTATTTGCATATATTAATGAAGCATTGAACTTTGGAAACTATTGGGGCATACCCTATTCCAGTCGCTGTTCGAAAGTTCTTTAAGAAATATGGTCAGTTACACATGCACGCGCACACACACACACAATCATATTTTCTGAGCGCTAACTGTGTGCAGAACACTTTACTAAGTGCTTAGGAGAGTACAATATAACAGAGTCAGTAGACATGTTTCCTGCCTACAATGAGCTTATAGTCTAGAGGGGGAGACAGACATTAATAGAAATTAAAAAGTAACCTTGTCAATGTGACTGGCACAGGCCAGGGCAGATCTATGATTCCTTCTAGCCCGACAGTTCCAACTGGGACTAGTGCGGAAGTCAGTTAGGTTCAGCTGGATCAGAAGAGCTTTGAATGTCTTTGTCTTACTTCTTAACGCTAAGCTGACCCCAAGGGGAAGGAAGGGAGAGAGTTAAATACATATTTCAATCTTCTTCTTTGTTCGGGCTTTATCTTCTCCTGAATGCTCAGAGAGGTAAAGCCAGAATTCAGAAGAACATGTACATCGAACCTGAATTCTCTGCTGAGTGCAGATGCCACAGACGGAGACCAGCCTGTTGTGCTACCAACCTGCAGTGTACCCAGCCAAATCTGGCTGGCAGCTGTTCAGAAAGGAATTCCAAGAGCTGCTCTTCTCTTATATAGAGGCATATAAAATAATATGAAAATTATCTTTCTCATTCCTGGAACTGCTTAGGTCACTTAAAAATCTCAAGAGAGCAACTCTGCCTAGCCATAAAGGGGTGAACTCATGAGGACTGGTTACTTTTGCTTCTTCTAGGTAAGGGTGTACACCAAACCCAAAAACCTTCCCTTTTTTTTCTTCCTAAGAATGGCAGTTTTATATGTGAGTTAGAAGTAATATTTGAATCTGGAAATATTTGAGATATTGGTTTACTGATGTCTTTGGCATTCTAGGTGTAATGACTGTCTCAAGGAAATTCAGAAGTGTTCTTTAATCATTCTCTTGAGATTCCATCACTTTAAGCATTCACTGTAGTCTGGGCAAGTATTGGAGTAGTTCTTGACACAGTGAAGATTTCTTTTTCTTGGTAGGCTAGTACAGGAATGATCTCACTTAATGTCCAGAATTAGACTGAATTGTCTGCAATCATGATTATTGTATTGACTGAAAGTCTCTTTGAAATCAACTGTTTTGAGATGATATTTTTAAACTCTGCATACAAGGAGATCTTGTTCACAGGGAATATGCAACAAATATAAATTTTCTTCCAAAAAAGTCAATTATTGTGGAACCATTTCATGAGAGAACTTGGAGGAATCAATTCAAGATGAAAATCAGAATTTAATATCCTTTTAATTAAATATGCCAAGGATAGTAATAACTAAATGAATAATGCTATAAAAATAAAGCAAAGGGATAGTATGTTAGGATAAAAATCATCAATCTGAGAGGCCAGCAAAATTTCTTGGGGGAAATATAGAATGAATTGTGATGATTAGTCGACTTCACTGTGACACAGTGACCTGAACTGATGATTTACTGGATATTTTGCCAGATCTATGACTCATGTAGATATAGAGAAGTGTGAATTCAGTGAACCCATTAAAATCTGTGTCTCTATTATACCAATATTCCATTTTCCTAAGGAACAGATCAGTGGATGCAATTTTGGTCTGTGCCAGAGCTCACCAAGTTCTTTGAATACTCTGCTCTGGTTACTAAATCAAAGAGCTTTCTTTACACAAGACTCACCCCTGTGCTTTCTCAGCAGCATTGAGAACATCTGCCAGGGTTAAGCAAAGCTTCAGGAAGATCATATGTGCAGCACTGTGTAGATAGAATGAATGAGGGAGAATCTGGAATAATTGTAGCATTTGTTGGGCACTTACTATGTACTAAGTGCTTGGGTAGGTACAAGACAATCAGGTTCAACCCAGTCCCTATCCTGCATGATAATTATAATAATAATAATTATGGTATTTAAGTGCTTACTGTGTGCCAAGCACTGTACTAAGAACTGGGGTGGATACAAGCAAATAGGGTTGGACACAGTCCCTGTCCCACATGGGGCTCAAAGTCTCAATCCCCATTATACATATGAGGTAACTGAGTCACACAGAAGTGAAGTGATTTGCCCAAGGTCATACAGCAGACAAATGGCAGAGCCAGGATTAGAACCCATGACCATCAGACTCCCAGGCCCGTGCTCTATCCACTACACCACACTGCCACATGGGTCTCACAGTCCAAGTAGAAGGAAGAACAGCTATTTAATCCCATTTTATAGATGATGGAACTCAGACACAGAGAAGTTAAGTGACTTGCCCAAGGTCATGTAACAGGCAAGTGGTGGAAGAGGGATTATAATTTAGGTCTCCTGACTCCCAAGCCCAGGGTCTTTTAACTAGGTCAGCTGGAGGTAGGGAGACCAGTGAGGAGGCTCTCTGTTAAACAAAAGGAATTTGGAATAGGGTAGTAGCTGTTTGAGGGAAGATGAGGTGGATTTGGGAACTGTACTGTAATAAGCACTTGAGAGAGTACAGTATATCAGAATCGGCAGACGTTTCCTGCCCACAAGGAGTTTACAGTCTAGAGGGGGGACACATTAAAATAAATTAGTTACATACATAAATACTTCGGGGATGAGGGTGGGGTGACTATCAAGTACTCAAAAGGTACAAACCCAGGTGGAAAGGTGATGCAGAAGGGAGAAGGAGTAGGGGAAATGAGGGATTAGTCAAGGAAAGAGAATAAGGTTCAGAATCAGAAATGCAGAGGTGAGATCGGGAGAGTGTTACACAGCCACTAGTAGTTGTAGAGAATGGTAGAGACAGTTGATTTGGGGTTCAAAGGAAGAGAATGTTAGCGAAATGGAAGGAGCGAGACAGTGAAATAGAAATTGGGTGTTGCACAGGTCTACTCCTCCCTTGTGAGTCAGGGGTCGTGAAAGAAGATGAAGCCCCCTCAAAAGAAAGTTGGCAGGGGAGACAATGTCATCAGGCGAGAACCAGTTCTGGGAATGGTGAGGGATAGGGCTGCGAACAGACCGATGATGAAGAATATGCTCAAAAGGCCACAGCAGATCACTCGTGGGAAGCAAGGGCTGAGGTGGGGGAAAGCAGTGGGTGGGGATTAGTAGGCAGGAGGTTTGTGGGGTGAGGGAAGAGGCCAGACACATAGAGGAGGAATGGGAATGAAGGGAAATGATGAAGGGAGGTGGATGTGATTCAAGGTCTTCCCTCAGCACAATGCACAATTCAGTTGCCAACTCCTGTAGACTTCC
Source organism: Ornithorhynchus anatinus (assembly GCF_004115215.2). NCBI lineage: Eukaryota > Metazoa > Chordata > Mammalia > Monotremata > Ornithorhynchidae > Ornithorhynchus > Ornithorhynchus anatinus. Next base: position 18,823,923 of record NC_041753.1, on the reverse strand, counting down.
CAATGGTCCCCACCCCTACATAGAGGGGAGAGGCCCGATCATCTGCCCTCTCACACTTGGGCGGTGCTACACAGGCAATACGCTTCCAAAGCCCAGACCATCGGGGCCGACAGTGGTAAACTCAAGCCATAAGGCTACGCTTTGAGTTCCTAACAGTCCCCCGATGTGAACCATTACCAGTTTCTCATTTGAAGACATTCATCTTGTACTGACTCCATGGCAAATGAACGAGCTCCCCTCTTTCCTCTAGACCTCTAGGTCTAGCCTGTAGACTCAGTCATTTCGGTGACCCATGACGTGTCTCTCGCACAGACATTCATTTTACCTTTTCATTCATTCATTCAATCGTATTTATTGAGCGCTTACTATGTGCAGAACACTGTACTAAGGATTGGAATGTCCAGTGTACATGTTAAAATTGAAACAGAATTCCGAGAGGTTCCCAAGATATTTGGACGTGAAAATCTTACGTTTCTAGACGCGGGGGATGTTTCCGTGCACCGAGCTCCTTGCTCCGCTCGTCCTGCACCGTGCTCCCTGGTCCGCGTATTGTGCTCCTGGTACTCTATGCTCCCTGGTCCACCCTCCCTGGACCGTGCTCCCTACCCCGTGAATCGATCCTTGCCCCGTGTTCCTTGCTCCCTGCCCCGTGCTCTCTGCTCCCTGCTCCGTGCTCCCTGCCCCGTGAATCGATCCTTGCCCCGTGCTCTCTGCTCCATGCTCCCTGCTCTGTGAATCGATCCTTGCCTCGTGCTCCATGCTCCCTGCCCCGTGCTCTCTGCTCCCTGTCCTTTGAATCGATCCTTGCGCCGTGCTCCATGCTCCCTACCCCGTGCTCTCTGCTCCCTGCTCCCTGCCCTGTGAATCGATCCTTGCCCCGTGCTCCCAGCCCTGTGAATCGATTCTTACCCCGTGCTCCCTGCCCTGTGAATCGATCCTTGCCCCGTGCTCCATGCTCCCTGCCCCGTGCTCCCTGCCCCATGAATCAATCCTTGCCCCGTGCTCCCTGCTCCATGCTCTCTGCCCCGTGCTCTCTGTTCCGTGTTCCCTGCCCTGTGAATCGATCCTTGCCCCGTGCTCCATGCTCCTTGCTCCGTGCTCCCTGCCCCGTGCTCTCTGCTCCCAGCCCCGTGCTCCCTGCCCCATGCTCCGTGCTCCCGGTCCCCATGCTCCGGTTTGTGCTATGGACGTGGTCGCGGAGCAGTTGGAGTAGAGGCTGCCCCTCCTGCACCAGCTCCTCCACAGCGCCCACTTTCTCAGTAAGAAGGGCCCGGAATCCCCTCTGCCCGCCCCCGGTGCGGGCGGGGGGTGGAGGGGGGAGATCCCGGGAGCAAGGGGGGCACGGAAACACAGCCTTCCCTGTGCAGCCACCCCCGCCCCGTTGGTGCCACTCTGTGTCAGGCGTGAGCTGGATGCTCTGCAAGCCAGGATAGCGGGAAAAAGGGCGGGCCTGCCACTCACAAGGCCTGGGTTCTAATTCCCCCTCCGCCGGGTCACCCCGACCAAATCATTTCCCTTCTCTGGGCCTCGGTCCCCTCATCTGCAAAATGGGGACTCAATGCCTGCTCGCCCTCCTACTTAGGCGCTAAGCGGGTCCCACTTAGGGCTCTGGGTCTATCCACCCCAGCGCTTAGTGAAGTGCTGGGCACCTAGTAAGTACTTAATACATCCCATAGCTATCAATATAGAAGCAGCGTGGCTTAGTGGAAAGAGCCCGGGCTTGGGAGTCAGAGGTCGTGGGTTCTAATTCCGCTCCGTCACTTGTCAGCTGTGTGACTTTGCGCAAGTCATTAACTTCTCTGTGCCTCAGTTACCTCTTCTGGAAAATGGGGATGAAGACTGTGAGCCCCACGTGGGTCAACCTGATGACCTCGTATCTACTCCAGCACTTACAGCAGTGCTTGGCACATTGTTAGCGCTTAACAAATGCCATCATCATTATTATTATATGGTCTAGTGGATAGAGCACGGGCCCTGGAGTCAGAAGGTCATGTGTTCTAATCCCGGCTTCGCCCCTTGCCTGCTTTGTCACCTTGGTCAAGCCACTTCTCCGGTCCTCAGTCCCTCTCCTGTGCGGGGCTCACACAGTCTCAATCCTCATTTTCTATATGAGCCAACAGCTGTGTCCAACCTGATCTGCTGTCAGGAACAACCTGATTACCTTCTATCCCCCCCCCCCCCCCCCCGCCCCTCCCCGGCAGTGCTTTGAACAGTGCTTGGCACATAGTAAGCACTTAACAAAATACCATCATCATTAGTATTAGCCAGCCTCCTGGGTCAACCGACTGGCAGGAGTCTTGAGTGCCGGTCAGCAATTTATCGACGGTATTTATTGAGCGCATGCTGGGTGGAGCACTGTCCTGGGCGCTTGGGAGATTACAACAGAATAAGCAGACTCCCCTGCCAACTCCATCGGGAGTTTACATCTTAAAAGCTCTTGGCAAGGGGAGCCAGAAAGTGCCATGGGCCAGGTAAGACTGTCTCCACCAACGGGTTTGGAATTTCCAAGTTGGCATGAAAGCGGTGAGGTGGTGAAGAGGAAAACACGGAGAAATTGCTTTTTTTTTTCTTTTCGTGGTATTTGTTAAGCTTTACCGGGTGTCAAACACTAATTCTAGTCACTAGAGTGGGCACAGGTGACTCAAGGCTGTTGAGCTGTAAAACGAGAAGAAAGTTGAAACTGTAAGTGCGTTAGGGGAAGGGAATGTGTCTGTCAATTCTGTTGTATTGGACTCTCACAAGTGCTTAGTACAGTGCTCTTCACTGTAAGCTCGTTCCGCGTAGGGAACACTGTCAGTTTTATTGTATCAGACTTTTCCAAGCATTTAGTACAATGTTCTCCACTGTAAGCTTGTTATGGTGAGGGGAACCTGTCTGCCACTTCTGTTGTAGTGGACTCTCCCAAGCCCTTAGGACAGTGCGTCTGCTTGTTTTATTTTGCTGTTTCTCCCTTTTAGACTGTGAGCCTGTTGTTGGGCAGGGATTGACTCTATCTGTTGCCAAATTGTATATTCCAAGTACTTAATACAGTGCTCTGCACCCAGCAAGTGCTCAATAAATATGATTGAATGAAGTTTCATATTCAATCGAGTGTTGGTATTTATTGAGCACTTACTGGGTGCAGAGCACAATAAGTACTGAGTGCTTGTGAGAGTACAATACAATAGAGTGGGTGAACACAATCCCTTCCCTTAAGGAGTTTACAATCTATTAGGGATAGTCATTAAAGTAAATTGCAGACAGGGGAAGCAGCAGAGTATGAGAATATGCACAGAAGTGCTGTGGGTCTTGGAGTGGGGTCAATATCAAAGTTTTTAAGGAGTACAGACCCAAGTGCATGGGTGACAGAGTTGGGGTGTGATTTGGGTGGGGAAATTAAAAGTTAGTCAGGGAAGGTTTCTTGGAGAAGCTATGGTTTTAATAGGGCTTTGAAGATGGGCAGAGTGGTAGTCTGTCAGCTGTGAAGAGGGGAGGAAGTTCCTCTGGATTGTAAACTTGATGGGAATGTGTCAACCAACTCCACTGTATTGTACTCTCTCAAGCACATAGTAAGTGCTCAATAAATACCATCGATTCCAGGCCAGAGGGAGGACATAAGCAAGGGGTAGGCAGCAAGAGAGACGAGATCCAGGGACAGTGAGGAGGGGTAATTAGAAGGATGCTACCTTTTACAAGGGATTAATTTTCTTTTAAGCATATCTAATAATCCTTCATGTATTGGAGGGTGGGGTGGAGTACAAACCTTTTTCCTTCAAATCATAATGTCTATCTTCTCTAGCCATTTTCTCTCTCCCCTTGAAACTACCTATTCCCATTCTCTGGAAGTCTTACCTGCCAGCGAGGTGGGGTAGGCAGGGTGGCTTCTGAGGGTTCTCTCCTGCTTTACGATGTTCTTGTAAAATGAAACTTCTGCACACGCAGATATTGGATGACAGAACGCTTGAAGTATTCAGTGGAATCAAGCTATGAAGAAACTAGTAATCTATTCACAATTAATCATCCAATCATAAATCATGTCTGGCAATGAATCAAATTAGCACAGAGCATTACTTCTCTGTGGCATTAACATTGCAGATACAATATGAAATGCCAATAATCAGCTGTATAGCTTTATGCTTCAATATTGATTTTTAAAGAATACAAAAACTATCCCAAAGTACATCTTTGCAGCAAATTAAATTTTAGCCTCTTTCAAATCCATATGTTCCATGGTGAATTTAAAATTATAGTGGCTAAATTAAAGAACCCAAGTCTTCAGAGAATCTATAAATACTCCCTGGCACGTAATAAGCACTTAACAAATACCATACAAATAAAAATAAGGCTGTGAAGGTGGGGAGAGTGAGAGTCCGTTGGATACAAAAGTGGATGGAGTTTCAAGCCAGAGACAAGATACGGGCAAAGAGTCGGTGGCATGATAGAAAAGATCAGGGCCCAATAAGTTGGCATTAGAGGAGCGAAGTGTGCGGGCAGGGTGGTAGTATGAAATCAAGGAGGTAAAGTAGGAATGGGCAATTTGAGTAGTTTAAAGTCCATGGAACGGAGTTTTTGTTTGATGAGGAGGTAGATGGGTAACTGCTGGAGGTTCTTGAGGAGTAGGGAAACATGGACTAAACAGTTTTATAGAAAAATGATGTGGGCATCAGAGCAAAGTATGGACTGAATTGGGGAGAGACAGGAGGCAGGAAGATCAGCAAGGAGGTTGATGCAGTAATCAAGGCAGGATAGGATAAGTGCTTGGATTATCACGGCTGCAGTTTAGATGGAGAGGAAAGGGTGGATTTTAGCAATATTGTGAAGGTTGAACAGGATTTGGGGGCAGATTGAATATGTTGGTTGAATGAGAGAAAAGAGTTGAGGATAATGCCAATGTTATGGGCTTGTGAGACAGGGAGGGAAGATGGTGGTTCTGTCTACAGTGATTGGAAAAGTCACAGGCAGGAAAGGGTTTGGATGGGAAGATGAGGATTTCTGTTTTGGACATTTTAAGTAGACAGGATGTCCAAGTAGAAATGTCCTAAAGGTGGGAGAAAAACGAGACTGCAGATAAGGAGAAAGATCATGGCTGGAGGTGTAGTTTTGGGAATCATCTGTATGGAGGTGGTAATTGAAGCCATGGGAGCAAATGAGTTCACCAAGGGAGTGGTTGTAGATAGAGAATAGAAAGAGACTCAGAACTGAGCCTTGAGAGACTCCCACAGTTAGGAGCTGGAAGAAGAAAATCTACCTCTAATTTACCTCCCCACAATAACCCCCACATCCCTAACCTATCTTTATTTTTTCTACAGAGGAAATGTGTTGTATGGGTTGGATAAAAGATACTTGTACCTCTCCCCAGCCCTTATTTATTACTACTGTTCCTTGACATACAAATTGGCAAAGAGTTTCCACCTTGCCTTTCCCTTGTAGTTATTTATATTAATGTCTGTCTCCCCCTCTAGACTGTAATATCATTATGGGCAGGGAATGTGTCTATTGTTGTCTTGTACTCTCCCAGTTGCTAAATACAGGGCTCCGTCTACAGTAAGCACTCAATTAACACAAATGACTGAATGTCTGAGATGCTGCTAAACATTGCTTCTGACTACATCCAAATGCACACAGTGTATTTACAGAGGCTAATGTAGCCTTCCGAAATGTAACCCAATTTTCTCCGTTTGTTGTAGAAAGTTTCATATCAGGTATCAATTGGAAGTGGTGGAAATGTAGTTCTGAGACTTTCCATACCAACAGTTTACAAATCATTTACATAGACAATGCTTTCAATTCTCCAGGTTCCAGATTAAGTTATTTACATTTCGCAATAAGCAATTACTGTAAAGGAAGTCTGAGCCCCACTGGTGGAGTAAAGGAGAAATTGCTTTAGTCTAGAAATACCAGTGCTGTTATTATCATTGCCAAACTTAAAATGACCCAAAGGTCACAGGTGTCAAAGGAGTATAGATGCTCATTAAAACTACTGGACTGGAATCTGTGTTTGCACGGTTCGCAACGCATTTAACTAGGCTCATCTAGAATAATTCCCAAGTTCTTTATATGTCTATTTGCCTTTCTTCTAAGCCATCCCCAAAGCAATTAAGATCTATAAGAAAGTCCCTGCTTCGACTATACAATTTAGTACTTTAGGGTCTTAAAAAAAAAGTACATGGAGGGTAGCTATATTTGAAACTGTATTGCCCTTTTCTCACCTTCCTTCCTGCTCTGAGCTAGTTCTGAATTGTTGGTCATCAATACCTAGACTTTTTCAGGTTGTCCTATCTACATACAGAGAAGCAGCATTGCCTAGTTGATAGAGCACGGGCCTGGGAATCAGAAGGACCTGGGTGCTAGTCCCGACTCTGCCAGTTGTCTGCTTTGTGATCCTGGGGAAGTCACTTCCCTTCTCTGTGCCTCAGTTCCTTCATCTGTAAAACGGGATTAAGACTGTGAGCTCCCATGTGGGCAGGGACCGTTTCCAGCCTGATTACGGTGTATCTACCCCAGTGCTTAGAACATTCCACAGCACATAGTAAGCACTTTACAAATACCATAAAAAAGACTTAAAAAATAGCATTTATGAACTGTTTCTGAGGGTGTTTAAACTGGATGGTTTATCTAGTTTCACTGGGGATTTTTAATTTCCTCCGTGTATCTAGGGTCCTAAGGGGTAGAGTTTTTATAAGTTCTTCAAACCCACTCTAAGCTCTCTCTATCTAGATCTAGATAGATCTGCACAAATTTTCCGTGAGCAAAGTCTTAAAGGTGAGGCACACCATCTCATTTTCAAATGCACGTAATCTCTTCAAAATGTCAATTTTAGCCATCATTATTTAGCAAGATAATTCTGAGAATGCAAGTTTACTAATTTCTTAGCTTTTGGCACCTGCTGCCAAAAGCTCAATTTCTCCAAATAATGTGCATTAGGTAAATTTCAAAATTTACCATTAAAAATGTTTAAACTAAAAAATGGTTGGTCCACAGGTTGAACTAAAGTATGACTGTATATTGCACTTAGTTCAGAGGCATGAATTCAAGGGGAAGGCACTTTGTGAACAAAAACTGATCTGTTACTGATTTTAGAGCTGAATAATTGAGCTTTAATGCCAAATGTTTGCAAATAACAGGGAGGACTTTCGGGTAAACAGTTTAGGAAGATATAAAAAAGAATGAATAAGTAAAATGACACTAAAATTGAGTTGTTCTTTACTGTACCCTGCAGCTGCATTTCAGAGATTACTCTATGTTGTATAAGGAGAAATGAGAACTTATGATTAGATGTGTGGTATGTGAATTGCATGTGTGTGTTTTTCCAAAAGTCTGCTTTTATTTGACAGTACTGTGTTTGGGGAATACAACCCACACCATGGCAACAAAAATAAATGCATTAACTTCACGTATAACTTTATGTATTTGTAGGAAGTTTTGTGGAGGGAGTTGGAAATATCACCCTTTTTCCATTGATATATTTGTTCCCAATTGTCAATTTTACTAACCAGGAGCTCTTAATGCATCTGTACACATTAGAGAAACTGCTTTATTAAGGAGCTTTACTTGATGTGGCAATAGATGGATATCTTCAAAGACTAACGATAGGTGAAAATTTTAAGCCACTGATGCTGATCTATCCACTTCCATAGAATTGGTGCTACCTACTTGTCAAATTGTTCTTAGAAGTTGCCTGGCAATGATTTCAAAAAATATCATAACTTTAAAAGTAAAATCATTGGGTAGTGATGGCAGTAGTATTTATTAAGCACTTAAACTGTATGCAATCAACCAATCATATTTATTGAGTTCAAAGCACTGTACTAAGCGCTTGAGAGAGTACAATGTAACAGAGTTGGTAGACATGTTCCCTGCCCAAAATGAGCTTTCCATCTAGAGTTTACATTCTACATTCTAGTACAGTGCAAAATACTGTACTAAGTGCGGGAAAGAGTATCTAGGTGGGATCCCTCAGAGGGCTCACAATCTAAAAATAAAAAGGGAGGTGATTGGTGACAGACATAAGGAGAGATTAAGCAAAACATTTACACAGTATAAAGACAAGCGCAAAAGGCAGTAAGGTACGGTGGCTAGAGGAGCAGAACCGTAGGCTCCTTGCGGCCAAGTCCACAGTCTCAACCATGGCCACAGTGACCACTGTGGCCAGCAGCCGGCACAGCCTTCCCGAGCTAAATTCACCTGCATTTTAAATCAATCTTTGTAATTGAGCGCTTACTCTGTGCATACCGCTATAGTAAGCTCTTGGGAGAGTACAAAAAACAATATAACAGACACATTCTCTACCCACAGTGGGAGGTGTTTTACCTCAGGCCTGTGAGATTTTGTACGGTCAGGGTGTAAAACCTGAATGGAACAATGCTAAGCTTTCATTAACAAGATGCTGCTATTATGCAATCCCATAAAAATGAAATGGAAAATTAAAATTTGGGGACAAATTTGTTACAATTCCTCTTTAGGAAGTGTAGATACAGTACATTTCTCCTTGAAAGTATAAACTAGACTCATACTATTCCTCAGGCAAATAACTGAATTGACATAATTTAGTTCTAAGAAAGAAAGTCACAAAACATTGGAATAGGATCCCTTAAAAGACTTTCCCATTCATTGCAAAAAGAAATCTTCATTTCTCCAGAGCATATTATGTGAAAAATTATATACCTACACTACTGTTGCTGGTATTTCACTGTTGACTTTATGTACATTTAGAAATGTCATTTCTGTCAACTCTTTATGTGGTAATGTTTTGTTTATGCATTTCACAATATTATAACTCATTATTAAATGTGTCAAGATGTCAAAACTCTTTCCTCTAGCTTGTACAATGGAGGATAAAAATAACCCCTGAGTAGGAAGAAAATTAGAGAATGAAGCACAAGAAAGCATGCTAGAGAATTTAAGAAGATTTTTCCATTTCACATTTGAAATAAATGGCATCAGATGCTGGTGAGCAAGCTATCTTTGAAAAGTGGACTGGAAGGAAGGAGTGACGAAGTTGGAATTTTGAATGAGGCGAACAGTAAAAAGGAAAAACTAAGTAGGGAAGGTGGAAGGAGTACCAGTATAAAATGATGAAACCAGCTCAGCAGTAATGTAAAAATGAATCCTTTGAGGAGTTTTAGCAACTGTGATCCCCATGAAGCCTGAAGCAGCACATTTAAAATTGCTGTGCACTTCTAAATTGGATGACTATTGTGGCCAAGTACAAATAACAGAATCAGCAAGTTTCCTCTGCCCTGGATTTCCTGGTGAAACCTGAGAAGGGAAACATTCTCTTTCTAAAATAGATTTGGATGGGAGTATTTTCTCCAAGTGGGTTGTCATATCTAAGTGAGGCATTTGTAAGAGAACATTTAGTGAGCTTATTCTATATCTCCAAAAAGCAGTGCTGGATCCAGGCACAGGAAAAACAGGAAGTGAGAGGTCTGGAAGGCCCAGGCTGTGGCGGCCATGCCCAGTGTTTAGTACATACCTGGAATATAGTAAGTACTTAATGAAAACCACAATTATCATTATTATTACAGTGATACAAAAGGCGCTGGACCACCCCATGGAAACAGTTGTTTTCATATATTGGAAGAGTAGGGGATCAGACAACCCTCCGTTCTTCGTGGACAATCATATCTGGGATTCCATGTCTTAGAAATGCATGAGGTACAAGAGTTGGACCCACATCACTTATGTATATATCCAGAATTTACTTTATTGTCGGTCTCCCCTTCTATACCGTAAGCTCTACCGCTCGTACTCTAGTCTGGTACTCTTCTCACAGTAAGAACTCAATAAATACCATTGATGGATTGATTACAGAATGCAGTTGATTGAAAATGTAAGCAATTAAAAAAAAGAATAAAGGTACAGACACTTCTACAGATGAATGTAATGGGGCTGGTGGTGTGGTATGACCAGATGAGTGGTCAGGGAATGATTCTTGGAGCAAGTGTTATTAAGGGGACTTTGAAGGTGGTGAGGGATGTGCTTTGGCAAAGCTTCGGGAAGGAGGTAGATGCAGGGGGATAGGGATGAGCGATCTGTGGCATCTCGTAGATCATCTTGTTATCCATCAGCGAGGCTAGAGTTGCCACTGCAGCCACATGAAGAGTTGAGGGCCACACTGACCATCGGCTTGTGTGTTCTAAACTCAAGCTATCCAACTAGGGGAAGCAGCATGGCCTAGTGGATAGAACAGGGCCTGGGAGTCAAAAGGACCAGGGTTCTAATCCTGGTTCTGCCAACGGTCTACTGTGTGACCTTGAGCAAGTCACTTCAGTTGTCTGGGACTCAGCTACCTCATCTGTAAAATAGGAATGAAGACTGTGAGCCTTATGTGGGACATGGACTGTGTCCAACCTGATTACTTTGTATCTACCCCAGTACTTAGAATCGTGTCTGGCACATAGTAAGCCCTTAACAAATACCATTTAAAAAAAAGAAAGAGAGGCATCATCAAGTCTAGTTTGATGAAACTAGATTAAAATATTGCTTGCAGCCAAGAAATGCCTCAACAGTCCCTGTACCTCCTCATGATTATGCAAGACAGAAACTTACATAAATCTGTGAGGGGACAAGCAGATCAACCTAAGAGACATGTGCTACTGAAAGCAGGGTAATCAGAGTTGAAGAGATTGAGAGATATGATGACTACCATCAAAATAAGTAATTTTAGCCATCTTCATAGAAACATTATTGCCCCATACATACTATCACTGCACTTCTGAAGACTAAGGAACCACCCTCATCGCAGACAGAAGGACTGATAGCTAGACGTCAAGAGCAGTGCAGTGATCTTCTCAGCATGATTCCAGCATTGAGGAGGAGGAGGACCTTCAAACAACAGAAAACCAGATAAATTATGAAGGCACAACCTTACCTCTGACTTCTGAGGATGCTTTCGATATAGCCGAACCTAGGAGTTACAACAAAACTCCTGGATGTTGTAGTAGTCCTACAGAAATCTCCAAACAAGAAGGGGACCTAAAGTTTAGGCATAATTTCAAGGATACCAAATGTAACCAAAAAAGGGGCAGAAACACCGAAGTGAGCCTTCAATCAGAAAAATAAATTGCGTATTTTCATTTAAATCATTTGCAGTGGTTGTTCTCTCAGCCTTTTACTCAATCAAATGATTATATTTTCTTGGATTTTATTCCTACAGATAATCTGTGTCTGACTTTATTCATTTGATTTATATTGCACCACCTTTCTGCCAAAGAGCTTGTTCAGCTTATGTCTAAAATATGCTGTTTTTTAAAAAATAACTATACCCATAGGAAAATTATGAATAAATAAATTCAAATATACTATGAAAAATGTAATGTATTCTTGAAAGCAGGGGAGGACAACTTGGTGACTTTACAAAATAAGTCTTGAAATAGCTTTCTGAAAATCAAATACTGTTTAGAGTGTGCAACTTTTTTTCATTTTAATACACCTATGTGTGAAGAGTGCATTTTTTTAGCAGTAGAAGTGAAAGAAACACATTAAGAGAGAAATTGAAAAATACAGCACTTTATCTCTAACTTTTGTGACTACAACCCATATTGTCTTTCCAGGTTAAATATATCCTTATTTTAAATGCAAGCAGGCATGGGAAAATAAAATGTCTTACCTTTAAAATTATGCTTCTGGGCTGTTCTATCCCATTTCAAAAAAAGAAACTCAGATATTTCTATATATTCCTACTCTCTATAATGAAACTGCAAATCTGTTTGGTTGTGATACTGTGTATCTGGAGACACAACAACCTCCAAAATAACCTATTAAAAATCAGCAGATATTGAAATTAAATAATTAAAAACGTGAATATAATTTCAACATCATGTATTTATAGAAAGAACAACATATATGATAACAGTAAGATTATATAACATATATATCACTATATCAAGTTGTCTTCAGGCAGACATAATTAAATGAGCACATTTCCATACTGAAAATTCCACAAGTATAGTTTACATTTAATGTAAACCATGATTATCCTATGATTTGAAGGGTCTGAAAGCTTATATGGTGTTTTATTGCCATTGTTCTTGTCTGTCCGTCTCCCCCGATTAGACTGTAAGCCCGTCAAATGGCAGGGACTGTCTCTGTTGCCGACTTGTTCATCCCAAGCGCTTAGTACAGTGCTCTGCACATAGTACGCGCTCAATAAATACTATTGAATGAATGAATGAATAAATATCATATAAATTAAAGCACAGTAGCTAACTTCCATTTGATAATATGAGTTCTTTTGCTCACTGCAATTAGAAAGATATGTTAAACACTTGTAATAATATACAGAAATAATGGCATAATTATCAATGTGCAATTACTGTTTCATTTTTCATGTAAATATGTAATCTTCTTACTACAAAGTCTGTGATTTAGAAGAGTGTGTAAACCACCTATATTGTATCTTAGTTTGGAAAATGTCATGGGCCATAATTATAAAAATCTAATGTCATTAGTGGGAGTTGTAGTAACATTTATTGAATGCCCACTGCAATAAATGCTTGTGAAGTATAAAATGGAGAATTGTCACCGTCCTTGTAATGGAGGAGCCAGACCCACAAATACTCCAAAATCTTTGACAGGAACTGCTTTATGCAGGTGACTGGGCTTGGGAAGGCAATTGCAGATAAGGACAGGCAAAGGATTATGAATCACTTTGCAGCAGCACAGCACTATAGATTGACAGGTTCCAAAAGAACCAAAGTGACGAACCAGCCCACGCTTCAGAAACCCCACACATAAGGGTTTTCAACGACAGAGTACTTGACGCAGCCACCTAATTCTCGTACCTAGAAAGTATGCGGTCCTATGATGCACTGGTAGATGGATAAGGAGAGAGAAAACAGAATAAGGATGGTCAGCAAGGCATGGCTTTCAGTCACCTCCATGAAAAAGAGTGGTAACAACAGGGCATCAAGTCCCATACCATGATGTAGGTGAATGCTGTAGTGGATAGAGCACGGGCCTGGGAGTCAGAAGGTCATGGGTTCTAATCCCGGCTACACCACTTGTCTGTGGTGTGATCTTGGGCAAGTCACTTCACTTCTCTGTGCCTCAGTTACCTCATCTGTAAAATGGGGATTGAGACTGTGAGCCCCATGTGGGACAGGCATGTGTCCAACCCAATTTTCTTCTATCCACCCCAGCACTTAGAACAGTGCCTGGCACATAGTGAGCATTTAACAAATGCCATTATTATTATTATTATTATAATGCTATTGTGGTGTCCAACTTCCCGTATGGCTGTGAGCCCTGGACCTACTACTGAAAACACACCTAGAACCTAGAGTTTGTTTCACCAGCTTCATCTATGCACCATACTCAACAGCAAATGACAAAGTAAGATTACTAACAACAAGGCTCTGGGATGCATCAGTGTCATTGGTATTGAAACTATGCAAGGCAATGCAACTCCTCTGGGTGGGTCATGTGAAAAGAATGGACAACAGGATACCTAAGCAGTTGCTGTATGACAAACTGAAAAGGAGGGCTATTCACACCAGGGCAGCAGGATAAACAGCATCAAGTCTCCAACATTGCAATATAGCAGTGGAATGTAGGAAGATCACTGAAGCGAGTAGACCTTGGTGGGAGAGGGGTTGCTCTCTTTGAGCAAAGGCTCCACAAAGACCAGGATACCCAGAAATAGGGGCTATTAGGTCTTTTAATTCACAGACACATTAGGATAGTGGAACTGTTCTGGGGAAATTAGAATCTGGGGGGGAGGGAAAGGAGCAACTAAAGAGGTATAAAGATCTAGAAATTGAGAGGTCTCCATTTGCTCTCTTTTTTTAAATGGTATTTGTTAAGCACTTACTACATGCCAGGCACTGTACTAAGCATTGGGGTAGATCCAAGCTAATCGGTTTGGAGATAGTCCATGTCCCAAATGAGGCTCACAGTCTTAATCCCCATTTTACAGATGAGGCAACTGAGGCACAAAGAAATTAAGTGACTTGCCCAAGGTCACACAGCAGACAAGTGGTGGAGCCAGGATTGGAACCCAGGTCCTTCTGACTTCTAGGCCCATGCTCTCTCTATCCACTAAGATTTGCTGCTTCTCTATCCAGATTCAGATACTCTCCATCCAGATTCTCATTTTAGATCAGTTTCTATAACCCCCAATCGTAGAGCTCCTTATAGGAATGGGGTTGGGCTTGAGGTGCAGGGTGGGGGAAATGTTCCCCAAACCAGGAACAGGATTAAGAAACCTAGATGGTGCAGATCCATCATCAGCCAGACCCTTGGAAGCCAATTCATCCATGTCTACAGAACCCCTCTCCATCTCTCTCCTGCATTCCAATCAATGTCCTGAAAGTCACTCTCAAAATCGTATTATGACTCCCAAAAAACTGAAAAACAGAAACCCACCTGAAAATCTGGTGGCCCACACATTCTCTGCCCCTAATCCCCATATTTTCAGGTGAGAGCTATAGCCTCAGTAAACTGAAAGAGAAATAGAACATTTCTGCTGGGAACCCGCTTATGTTTGCAATCAGTAAATTTGAACCACTAGAAACACAAGACCTGATTTAGATTCCTGTTTTGAGGCAACAGTTCTTCGAATTGCTTTTGGGTGAGGGAGGAAGAGTGAAGAAAAGAGGCTTTTTGCTAATAGGCTTGGGAGTCCTAGAGCATCCTTTAAAAGTGAATTACAAGAATGATACTAATTATAGCACTTCAACTCCTGCTGTGTGAATGTATCATTGGAAACAATGAATAAGACCTTTCTGGATCACTGAACTCATACTGAGGTTCATAAAATCTATTCACCTCCTCTGTTACTAATTCAAATAATAATTTTAAAATTGATATATGATAACTGGAGACACTATACTGCTTTTCTAGCCTAAAGAAGCAGCATGCCCAAGTGGAAAGAGCACAGGCCTAGGAGTCAGAGGATCTGGGTTTTAATCCCCACCCTGCCACTTGCCTGCTGTGTGATCTTGGATAAGTCATTTCACTTCTCTGTGCCTCAATTCCCTCACTTGCAAAATAGGGGTACAATACCCCTTCCCCTTCCTACTTAGACTGGGAGCCCCATGTTGGACAGGGACTATGTCCAATCTGTACTTAGTACAGTGCTTGGCACATTAGAAGTGTTTAACAAATACCACAATTATTATTAATGAATAACAATCATTAGATAATAATGATGATGATTATAAAAAAAACAAAATACATCATGAAGCTGTTTTATAACTCATTTCTCTTAATTGAAAAGCAGTGTGCCTAATGGATAGAACATGGGCCTGAGAATCAGATGAACCTGGGTTCTAATCCAGGCTCTGCCACTTATCTGCTGTGGGCAAGTCAGCTCACTTCTCTGTGCCTCAGTTACCTCATCTGTAAAGTGGGGATTAATAGTGAGCCCCATATGAGACATGGACTGTATCTAACCTGATTAGCTTGAATTTACCCCAGTGCTTAGGACAGTATCTGACACATAGTAGAAGCAGTGTGGCTTAATGGAAAGAACACGGTTTTGGGAGTCAGAAGTTGTGGGTTCTAATCCCAGCTCTGCCACTTGTCAGCTGTGTGACTTTGGGTAAATCACTTAACTTCTCTGTACCTCAGTTACCTTATTTGTAAAATGGGGATTAAGACTGTGAGCCCACGTGGGCTGATTACCTTGTATCTACCCCAGCTCTTAGAACAGTGCTTGGCACACGGTGGTAACAAATACCACAAAAAAATGGCTTCTTTATGAGGGGCAGATGGCAGAATAGCAGGTGTTGGACAAGAATGGGTATATTTGAGAAATGACTTTTTTGGTTAATACTCAATAGGCAGCAAGGCAAAATTGTATTATGACTCCCAAAAATGGGAGTCATGGGTGCCCAACCCTCTTTCTATGTCCCCTTGCCCACAAGCCCATGGAAAGATGTATGAGTCAGGACATGTGGTGGTTGCCATATCGCACTCAACCAATTAGGAAATGATCCAAGTCAGTGAGGGAAGTACTGCTGAAAATGCCCAAACGTTTCAAATTATGCTTAGTCAAAGGAAGCAATGAGGGAAAATTCAGGGGTTTGGGAGCTAAGAATCATGAGTTCCTCTCATTGACCAGTTGCTTATATCTTGTCATTCTAATTTCTTCCAAGGAGTTAACACTGCATCACAGGGCTGTAGTGAACTAATACCTTTACGTCTGTTCATCTCCCTTCTGAGCCCCACAGCACTCATGTACATATCTGTAATTTATCAATTACTTATATTAATGTCTGTGTCCCCTTCTAGACTGTAAGCTCCTTGTGGGCAGAGAATGTGTCTGTTATATTGTTATATTGTACTCTCCCAAGTGCTTAGTACAGTGCTCTGCACACAGTAAACACTGAATAAATATGATTGATTGACATTTCTTTGTGATACTCAAATTCAGGTAGTCACATAAATGCTGAAGATATTTCTGCCTTCCGTTAAAGTCCATATTATATTTCAGTTGCTAAGGGTATTCATTTCTTGCAGTAACTAACCACTTCTGCACAACACAAACAGCTCTGTTTACCTTTTATTGAAAGATGAAAAGGATAAAGCAATACATCGATTTGCTGGGCATAAAAATGAAACCTAGCTGTATAGTTGTTGCTGCTTATTGTAAACAAAGAAAAAAAATCCTTCAATCATTCCCATTTCTCCCCATCTTCAAAACCCTCCCCTTATCCTATCCTCGCTGGGAAGCCTTCCCTGATTATTTCACATCATCCTACTCATGTTAAGTCAACACTGCCTTTAGCACATATATTTTTTTCCTATCCTCAGCACTTCCATATCTATATATATTTTTATTTGTCTATTTATTGGTATATTCAATTAGTAGGTGATTTCATCTTCATGCATTTGTGCTACCTCCTGTTAGATTTTTGTTCCTCCTCCTGTTCCCACTCTTTGTAAATAATTTTTGTATGTCCACCCCATTAAATTGTAAGTTGCTGAATTGTAAATTGACCTAGATGAATAACATCTGTTGAAACTGAAAGTACTCAGTTTCTAGTAAGCTAGGCCAAGTGCCAGTTTGGTTCTTTCTAGGTTAAAACATGAAGCCATGGGGGACAAAATGGCTTTTTAAGAAATATTATTTTAACAATAAAAGGTGTTGGTCCTACCACGTAATGCTTGAGCTGAATCCTCACCAGGACTACTCTGAAGCACACTCACCGATTTGCATGCCACCTTAGGGGTAACAGAGTTGGGGCCAATGAAGTTCAGTGGCAGGGAGGCCAACTAGGCAGGGTCCTGTCCAGAAGTGGACCCCTGTCATAAAGGTGGTAACTCTGGGAAAAGGGGCACCCAGAGACACAGCAGGTGAACTTCTGTTGGTTAAAGGGACTCCCTGGAAGGCAGAAGGTTTCTGTCAAGTTTGGAAGGGCCTTCTGGAATTGGGAATGCTGTAGTGCTAATGGGTGGAACTCTAGCTCCAAATAATCTTTACTTGCTTTTCTAGGACATTTTTCCCAATTTGTCTAAATCACTTTGAATTCTAGTACTGTCTTTCAGGGTGTTAGCAACAGTCTGCCCCATGTCCAACCCCTCCCCCTTCATTAGTGTCTTCTCTAAATTTGGCCATGATCTCCATGCTTTTGTCCAAGTAATCGATACAGATATCAAATAGATTAGCAACCAGCAGCAATCCCTTTGGGATCCCCTTCAGTGTGTCACCTACCCTCAAGCCGCTAAGCACTGACGGCATTCACTTAACAGACCTACGGTCAAACCCGTAGTTTTCTAGCTTGTTATTGAGCATACCACGTGAGGACTGAATTCTAGATTAGATATATGATTTCTTTCTTACTTTCATACTCTGCCAGTATTACTAATATGTATCTATTTTCCCTGGCACGATTTGCATGTCACAGAGTTATTATGGTTGCTTCCTAGTATTGTGTGCTCTTTTATGTGGTTCCAAAATGATTTGATTTCTTTTAGAATCTTCCTAGATACTCGTGCTATGTTTACTGGTCTGCAATTACTAAAGTCTATTCCCTTTCCACTCCACAACTCCTTTGCAAGAGGGGCACAGTATTTGTCCCCTTACATGAATCCATTACACTGGTATTAGAGTAATATCACACTTGTATTTGAGGATTTTAAGATTATATTGCTTTCAAATATGATATTAAAAACTTGTTTTTCAGGTTTTATGAATAGAAACACTAAGACACAGAAGATAAAATATCTTTAAAGGTGTTTGCTCTGCGTTAGGTCCTTTATTGGAATTCATATTAGTATTTAAATGACTGTCATATAACCATGATGAGGTTAGTGGACTATGGAATTGTGCTGTGATATTTGATATCATCCTCACAAATTTCTCTGTATATTGACAATTACTCCATATAATGCTTCATACTTTGAACATAATTTTGGGTCCTATTGCTGGATGGCAGGAAGAATAAAAGTCAAGTTGTTTCTGGGCCATGATCAGGTTCTGTGGCACCCTTTGTAGACACTTTCAGTTCTGCCTCAGTCACCCACTGTTTAAAGCCTCCCTCTCTAACCTTGATGGGGCACCTTGACCCTGCTACCTTCCCTTTGTTTCCACTAGAGTTCTGTGGTTTGGGGGTTTATTATCTTCCGACTGGCTCCAGGCTCCCTTTTCCTGCTTCTGTTTCCTCTGGTGCTAAGCATGGAATCCAGTAGCTGGCCTGATGCTGCCATCTAGCAAGGCACAGGAGGAATCTCCCAGTGGACCTGGAAAGAAATATCTAGCTGCATCAGCCCTTTGCTTTTCAGAGTGGAAATCCAATCACTATGGGAGGGGAATGGGCTGCAGGTATGGCTAGGGCAATGATGGGCCAAAATAGTATTTCCCAGGCTAAGACACAGGGTTGCTGTTCATCCTATTCTATATTAGACAGCTGCTTTTCATCTGGTTTGTCCTGATCCAGAACTGCTATGACACTAGATGCCTTTATTGTCTGGTATCTTTAACACCAGCTTCCTTCCACTTTGGGCCCCTCCATCTAATCCGGTGGTTCAGACGTGGCACCTGTGTTTACAGGGACCCAGGAGAGAAATTTGAGAGAAACAGAGAGGGCCTGGGATCTATTCGGTGCTACTCGGCAACAATATAGCTTCTGGAAAGAGATCGCTTCCAAAACTAACTTTTCCACGTGTGTCTTCTCATGACCCCCTTACGCATGGGGTTCTGTGAAAAGATGATTGATATTGTCTGATGTGCTTAACAATGTCATAGGTGAGCTCAGATCACTTGTTTAAAGTGAGATAATTGAAAAGTGTTCTTTGAGATCTGAGTTATTTATGGTCTTCCAGAGTCCCTTGAAGCAGAAACTAATTTTTCAATCAATAGAAAACAAGGGAAGCTACACTAAAGGTTGCCAAGAATGAATTAAATAGTTAACCAAGAAGATATACACTGGATCTTATCCCCATTGCCTAATGGAATCAGCAAGCAAACAGGCTAAATGAAAATGTACTTCCTTCTATTTTCTTAGTGTTGGGATTGCATAGACTCAATATCAGTTTGGGAAGTGGGGCATTCTGAGTGTATTTGCTGCAGGCAGGTATTTTAGATCTCTAAATCTGTGGTGTGATAGAGAGTGATATAAAGAGATTGGAATGACTAGGAGGAGAAAGGAGAGGCAGTGGTACCTTTGGGGAGGCCTAATAGCATTTGTGCACTAAGTTTTTAAGCCTTTCACATTGGTTCTGTAACACAGTTCATTTAATAGCAATGATTCATAAAAGAAGTGATGTGCTGAATGCATTCTCATTACTATTCATGTTTTTGGTAGGGCTTTCACAGCTCCCTTAACTTAAAAGATCAAATATAGTGGAGGGTGACAGGGTCTTATTGACTCAGAGGTATCCAACAGCCTGGTATTTTTCAATGGATTAACTTCCTTAAAAATGAAAGGCCTTGGGTAACCCTTTATATTCCGATTCCACCAAAAACAAACTCTGGGGTGTTCAGCTCCACCATTGATCCGCCAGACTGAACTGATCAGTGGGCACATCTGCTCCTTCCTCTGGTCCCCCCACCCCCACCACACATACACACACACACACACACACACCACTTATGTATCCCTCTCTAAATTGGTCTCCTGCAGCACAGGAGAGAGGCTGACAAAAGTGGCAGAAGAGATGAGTGTTCCCTGTCTCCCCGAGCTCAACAGCCGGCCGTTGGTGCCGCGCTAAAATCTGTTGACAACTAGATTGTAGAAACATCCTGGCCCCTGTTGGAGGCAAAAACATAATTAAAGACGATCGACTATTCTTGCAGCCCTCTCCTGGGAACTACTTTTCCTGAGATCCAGAAGGATGGCTTTCTCAGAATCCTCTGGGAGAAAATAAGAACTGCCAATCAGCTAGCCATACAAACCTTTTAAATTCAGAAGAGGTGGGACTTAGGCTCTCAGTTTGTATGTGATGAACTGTGAGAGATGTTCCCATGCCCAGAAAGCTGTGGGTTTATAGAACTTTGTGTTCTCCTCCTCTAGAGTGTGAGCTCATTATGGTCAGGGAATGTATCTACCAACGCTGTTGAATTGCCCTCTCCCAAAGGCTTAGTACAGGGCTCTGTGACCTGCAAACACTTGATAAATCTGATTGATTGTTTTGTTGTGCTCTCCCTCTGTAAAACTAAATACCTGAAACTAATATACGTGGGGTGGTTTAACTATGAATTTCTCCTAGGATTTTCCATCAGGCACCATGGTCAACTGGCTTTGACAAACCACCACATGGATTATAATTGCAATCATTTGGTGTTCAACTTGCATCTGAGACCTATTAAGGAGCTGTGGATTTAACAAGACTCGTATACATTAATGAAGTAAATTCAAGGTAAAATGTTTCCCTTCCCACATGGGTCCTTTTGACTGACTCTAACGTTTTTCGTCAGTAGAGAAGAATTCAGCCCAAATATAATTATAAAGAAAGGATGCTTATTCATGTAAAATTGCATTTTGAGGAATATAGCCAAATTTATTTTCATGATCTGGGATAATATCGTGAAGTGTGAATTAGAAATGATCCACAAAGAGGTAACTACTAAAATGTGGCTAAATATTGCTAAAATTGCTAAATGTTGTTAAAATGAGGCTAATTTGTGTACATGTCTAGAGGTGTGTATGACATATGTGAGTGTCCAAAACCTTAAATTTGTAAATCATGAAAATGAGAAATAGTGAGTTTCCGTTCATTTTAGCGTAAAAGCTCAGGACAAGTTTTTGTCATAACATGACTACTTTTGTAGCTGTTTGGAGGGGTGAAGATGCCAAAATGCTTCTACTGTTTGTCCTCAACAGTTTCTTGACACCAGCTGTGGGCAGGGAATGTGTCTGGTTATTGTTATATTGTACTCTCCTAAGTGGTTAGTACAGTGCTCTGTCAACAGTAAGTGCTCAATAAATGACTGATTGGATTCAGGGTTTTGTTGTGGGTTTCATTTTTTTGCAGGGGGGCGGTGCGGGAGGATGTTATTGACCTATGGTAATTAAAGACTTGAAATATACTTGTACTATCTAGTGAATTTGATACAATGATCAAATTCATTGTTTATTTCCTGGTGGTTTTATGAATTGATGTCCTTTAACCCCATTTCTTTAAAAATATTTGTTGCCCCACTTATTAAATGATTTAACTTAATGAATTTAATGCAAGATATGCTTCTTTTCCATTTTAGGAACATAATAGAGTAACACAGATCCAAAGTACCATTTAGGGAGACTATATTCTTTCACTCTCTTGTATGTCCAAATCCAATTACCATTTAGGCTGCACAATTTTAAAAGTTGTAAATAAATTATGCTGTGTAAATAATGTATTTCCATTTTAAGTACATTATTCCAGTGACAACCATTTAATTAAAATAAAATCCACTGAAGTCTAAATCAGGAGTAAATGAAATATACATTTGTAAACCTCAACTTTGCTGAAATTAATCAATCAATGGTATTTGAGCACTTATGTGCAGAGCACTGTTAAGTGCTTGGGAGAGTATAACACAACAAAATTAACAGACACATTCCCTGCTCATAATGAATTTACACTCTAGAGGGAGAGTTAGACATTAATATGAATGAGTAATTTATAATCTATAATTTAAAGATATGTACCCAAGTACTGTGTGTTTGGATTCCTGAAATATCCAGGAAATGCTTTGGGGGGAGGGAGGACACAGGTGTTACCAAGAACAGGAAGAATAATAATACCTGGTTCTTCACAACCTGCATTTAATGAATTTCTAAAATGATCACCAGAGATTTTCTTATAGTCTAATAGAAAGAATAGAGGACTTGGAGTCAGGAGACACTGAGCAGCCTAGCATAGTCCTAGCATCCCACTGGCCTGCTTTGTGACACTGAGCAAGTCACTCAGCCATCCCAACTCATGGAACATCCTAACCACTACCTTACCATCCACCTGCCAGGACACACAAATCTCACTCTTGAATTGCTGCCGAGGAGCAGCCATTCCTTCTTCCCTTTCCCTGAAGCCTGAATATACAGTGGAGAACACAGAACAGGTGTGGCTGTCTGACACACTGGTTACATAGCAACAGGTGCCTACCTTCACAGCAACCCAGCCCCCTGTTTACTCCTAAACATTCACCTCTTCACCTTCAAGGACTCAAGGACCTGCATTCAACTCAGCAGTTATTCACACACTGGATTTAGCAGTTATTGCTGTTCACAGTCTCACCTATAACCCTTAAATTTATTTGATCCTCCCCACATCCCTTCAATTGCCTCCCTCCAATTAGCCCATTCCTGTCCTCCCTTTCCAGCACCCCACTCATCCCTTCTATTCAACCCCTCCCCACTCCTTGTACCTTCCCTACCTTCCTCATCCTCGCCCACTCCCCAAGGTTCACCTGAAAAGGGGGAGGAGTTGTCCTCCTTCTCGCTCCCCAATGCTCCTTTCACATAATCCCATGATCCCACCTCCCCCATCCCTCTCTTTCCCTTCCTATCAAGCCCATATTATTTGCCTCTACCAACCACTTCAGTTACTAGTCACAGTCATCTACTGCCCCCCAGACCCACCTCCAAATTTCTGAACCATTTTGATCCATGTCAATCAATCCATAAATGGTATTTTTTGAGCTCTTAACAAAGCACTCTACTAAGCACTTGGGAGAGTACCATAAAAAAACAAAAGTTAGCTGACACATTCCCTGCCTGCAAGGAGTTTATAATAATAATAGTAATAATGTTGGTATTTGTTAAGCGCTTACTATGTGCCGAGCACTGTTCTAAGTGCTGGGGTAGACATAGGGGAATCAGGTTGTCCCACGTGGGGCTTACAGTCTTAATCCCCATTTTACAGATGAGGGAACTGAGGCACAGAGAAGTTAAGTGACTTGCCCACAGTCACACAGCCGACAAGTGGCAGAGCTGGGATTCAAGCTCATGAGCCCTGACTCCAAAGCCCATGCTTTTTCCACTGAGCCATGCTGCTTCTCCATCTCCATAGTCTAGAGATCTCTGTCACAGTCCTTCTCTCCTTCTCCATCGCTACATTGATCCTTAAGGCCTTCGGGATCCATATGGGTGTTCCTGACAACACTTCTGCTGTCCACTTTCTATCACTCTTCAACTCCACTGACCTTCTGCTCCACCCCACCTCACCCACTCACCAACTTGAACACACACTCTATCTCATCATCTCTAGTCACTATACAATCTCTACCCTCACCAATTCTGTAATACCTCTATCCAACTAATTTCAATCTCCTTATCTGCCTTCTCCCCCACATACCCCTCCCACAAATCTATCCTGCCCCCGCCCCGGGATCTCTGATCTTTTGACCCCATCAAATTTTCTCAAGTCATCCTGCCCCATTTACTCTCCATACCCAAACTACCTTCCCTTGGCAACTTAATTGACACTGTCAACACCACCCTCTCATTGACTCCCCATCCCTTTGCTGATCTCGCACCACTGACCGACAGGCTCGGATCACCTCCACAGTCCACTTCATTCGCTCCCATGAACAAGTCGCAGAGCATTGCTAGCAGAAATCCAGATATCAGGCCAACCTTGCCCTCCTTCTTCGCAGTCTCGTAAACTCCTCGTGGGCAGGGAACGTATCTCTCAACTCTGTTATATTGTACTCTCCCAAGTGTTTAGTACAGTGCTCTGCACACAGTAAGCACTCAAATATGAATAACCGATTGACTGATTGGTCACAACTTCTCTGAACCTCAGTTCCCTGAACTGTGTCTAACCTGATTAATTTGTATCTACCCCAGCGCTTAGTACAGTTTCCCAAGACTCAGATGATGTCTCATTCTGTTGGCACACAGTGTGAGGTTATGACTTCATACTGCTGCCCTATTCCATCACAATGAATTTAGAGCATTTCTCCAAGGTGTCCTGGTCTCTACACTCCACCCCACCAAATACTCCAGAACTAGTGAGTTCTCTTCCCAGGTCCCTTTGAACACAACTGTCAATTTTAGACCACAGAACTGGCATCAGGAGCCAAGAGAGAAGGAGGCTTGGCATTTAAAATATAAGCAGAGACAGACCAGCCGAAAACTGAACTGACATAAAACCAAATGACTAGCCAACCTAATAGATGCTCCAGCATCATCCAACACTTGGAAATGATGCCTACCTTTGCCCTCATTGATCAGTACAGTACCTTCTATATAGAGCAATCTTTTTTTCTGACTTTTGACTAAGTTTTATATCCTGGGAGTTTTTCCAAGTTTGATAGTCATCTCTTTCAGTCCCTTTGACTATAGGAATACCAACTGTCTATATCTTGTTTAGCCTGAGAGTTCTTGAATATGGACATAGCTTTCAGAGTCTCTGTTCTGGTGATGGACAAATTAACAGAGTGCTACATACCATTCTTAATCCCATCTACTGGTTGTGTAACCCCCAAGCACTTGTATATGCCTCCATCCCTGTTGGATGATGTTCAAATCTAGAATGTTTCCCCACAAAACCTATTCTTGAACACATGTTGGAACTCATCTGACTTCTGTCAGACCCTCCCCAAGTGACAGGTGTCCATCTTTTACCAAATGTACTGCCTTTGAAACCAGGCCTTGATTTCTTCCACCATCTTGTGGTTTAAATATCCTCAGAGAGGTCAGATTGAACTGTTTTTCGGCAGGGGGTTTAAGAGCAAGGACCCTCCTCTTCCCAGACCTCCCTAGGCCAAATGATTTTCATGTGCTGTTTTGTTATTCTGATCTGTGATCATGAGAATCAGTTGACTCCTGCCTGAATCTCTCAGATCATCTGACATACATGAAAATCCTGATGGCTTAGGAGCCAAGTTATATTTACCTCTCTCTCAATTCTTCCTCAGACTGTTTGCCATTTTTTTTTCGGTCCCAATAGGAGCCAATGGCATCACGAGAGATGTTCATGTTGGAAGAGTCTACACTTTCTGTGGAGACTAGAGTTTCAATTCTCAGGCTGGCATCTCTCTACTTCCTCCTGGGTATTGGTTGCATAGTCCAAGGGAGCCATATGAGTCTTTCCTCTGACTAAAGTCCTTCACCCCTCCTTTTGAGGATGCCGGTTTGGGGGGCATAGAGTTTGTTGAGATGTCTTCAATCATGATTCCAAGCCACAGATCTGCCCTAACTGTTGATGTGGCACTTACTGAAAGCTGTTCTGTCAACAGGGAAGCAGCATGAATAGAGCACGGGGCTGGAATCAGAAGGAGCTGGGTTCTAATCCCACTCTGCCACTTGTCTGTTGTATGACCTTGGGTAGGTCACTTTACTTCTGAGTGTCTCAGTTACTTCATCTGTAAAATGGGGATTAAGATGGTGTGGCCCATGTGGGATAGGGTCTATGTCCAACCTGATTGGCTTGTATCTACCCCAGTGCTTAGAACAGTGCTTGATACATAATAAGTGCTTAACAAATACCATTATTATCATTATTTTTTAAGGAACAGTCCCAGTTCATTTAGGGTGATTTCATTTTGTTTCCCCTCTAATCATGATATTCTCCTTTTTCCCAAGGCCAGCTTCTGGGAAAGTGACTCACCTAGCTTTTCTTGGTTCCCAAAGCAGTTTACTCTAATTTTGTCAGCAAAGGACACTGCCCTGATCTTTTATCTTTATTCTATGTTTTTATCATTTTTTTCTCTTTATGTGTCTGTCACCAGTCTTCTTTCCCTTAGATTGTGAGTCCCTTGAAGGCCAGGGACCTTTCATTCATTCATTCATTCATCCATTCATTCAATCAATCATATTAACTGAGCGCTTACTTTGCGCAGAGCACTGTACTAAGCGCTTGTAATGTACAATTCGGCAAGAGATAGAGACAATCCCTGCCCTACAACGGACTCACAGTATAAAAGGGGAAGACGGGCAGCAAAGCAAAACAAAAGTAGGCAGGCATCAATACCATCAAAATAGATAAATAGAATCATAGATGTATACACATCATTAATAAAATACAGTAATACAAGTATACACAAGTGCTGTGGGGAGGGGAAGGGGGTAGAGGAGAGGGAGGAAGTGGGGGGAATGGGGAATAGAGGAGGGGCAGAGGGAAAGGGAGGGTTCAGTCTGGGAAGGCCTTCTGGAGGAGGTGAGCTCTCAGTAGGGCTTTGAAGAGGGGAAGAGAGTTAGTTTGGCGGATGTGAGGAGGGAGGGCATTCCCAGGTCAGTGGTAGGACGTGGCCCAGGGGTCGACGGCGGGACAGGAGAGAACGCGGGACCGTGAGGAGGTGAGCGGCAGAGGAGCAGAGTGTACGGGGTGGGCTGTAGGAGGGGAGGTAGGAGGGGGCCAGGTGATGGAGAGCTTTGAAGCCAAGAGGGAGAAACCGCCTGATTCTCACCCATGTATTCTTTCCCAGAGCTTGATACGGTACTTTGAACCCAATAAAGACTTAATAAATACTATTGATAAGTGCAAAGTAGTTTGATATGTAAATCAGTGAACGTGTTTGCAAGTCAGGTAAACTCTAATTGGCTGAAGACTCGGTTCAGCCATTAGGTGGCAGTAGAACACCCTCGCAAGACCTACGTTAGTGATGACCGTTCGTCGTCTTTGTCATGCAGAGAGTCCTTATGTTCCATGATAATAATAGTGTTGGTATTTGTTAAGCGCTTACTATGTGCAGAGCAATGTTCTAAGCGCTGGGGTAGATACAGGGTAATCGGGTTGTCCCACGTGAGGCTCACAGTTAATCCCCATTTTACAGGTGAGGTAACTGAGGCACAGAGAAGTGAAGTGACTTGCCCACAGTCACACAGCTGACAAGTGGCGGAGTCGGGATTCGAACCTGTGACCTCTGACTCCCGAGCCCGGGCTCTTTCCCCTGAGCCACGCTGTTTCTTCTCAGAATTTTCCCAGCTCAAGACTAAAGCTCATTAGTCGGGGTCTCCGGGTGACTCACTTTGATGTGTGAGACAGACGATTTTAAGGGTGGCTTTTCCTGTCACCTTCTCCATTCAGGGTAGGTAGTGCATTCCCAAACAGGACAACCAAGGATAATGCCCAACAGCACTGCTGCTTCACTGATCAGCCAATCAATATTCTGGAAAACCCAGAACTTTTCCTTGGTTTGGCTAAGGGGCATTTCATCATAAATACTTGAATTGTTTTTCCCGTAGGGGTGGTGGGTCGTACCGAGCCATTCATATTTTATCATTAATAATGATGACAACAATAATAGTATTTGTTAAGCGCTTACTATATGCCAGGCATTGTACTAAGCACTGAGGTGGATATGAGCAAACTGGGTTGGACACAGTCCCCGTCCCTCATGGGGCTCACAGTCTTAATTCCCATTTTACCGATGAGGTAGCCGAAGCACAGTGAAGTTAAGTGTCTTGCCCAAGGTCACAGAGCAGACAAGTGGCAGAGCTGGGATTAGAACCCAGGTCCTTCTGACTCCCAGGTCCATTCTCTATCCACTAGGGCGCACCTAATCCCCATGTAACCGACACAATCAGTCGACATTTATTGAGCACTCACTACGTTCAGAGTGTTATTCTAAGCACTTGGGAGAGTTCAATTGAGTTGTCAGACACGATCCCTGTCCTCAAGCAGTTTACAATCTAATGGTCACATCACAAGACAGCTATTTCGGTTGAGTACAATCTGGAGGTAGAAGTGATCTTTTTACACCTCCCTGTCTGTCGCTGCATCAGTCAGGGTTAGACTAAACACTTGGCCCTTTTAAAATGGAAATCGCATCCATACATCTATAGGAAAGCTTCACTGTCCGTGGCATCCTATTAATAAAGGAAGGCCAACTATGACTTAGAAGGGAAGGTATAGATGCATATGGCAGTATATGTTTGGAAGAAGAGCAGGAGTTGAGTGTGTTTCTGTATGAGTACATGTGTATGTGGGGGCTGCCGTTCTTCATCAGTACATTTTCTGAGGCTCTTGCAGAAACCAGAATGGAAATACCACCACATCATCTTCTCAAAACCAGGGAGGCCCAGGGTCATGAAGCTGAAGCAGCTCTCTCTCCTCTCTCTCTAATTCTGAGCCTACCTATCTGGTTCCTGAGGCAGATAATCTTCCCTACTGGGAAATGCTAAATCACCAAAGACCCTGGCTGCTTTCCTTGAGACCCCTTAGAAGAAAGTTTGCTTGTGAAGCTGAGGCAGGCATGTATTGCTTTACTTTTTTTTTTGTATCTTTACTCACCTCTTGTTCTAGGAAGTGTCCCAGAAAGTTGACAGACTTCCTGATAGAATGTAATAAAAAGAATAATAATAATGTTGGTATTTGTTAAGTGCTTACTGTTTGCAGAGCACTGTTCTAAGCGCTGGGGTAGATACAGGGCAATCAGGTTGTCCCATGTGAGGCTCACAGTTTTAATCCCCATTTTACAGATGAGGTCACTGAGGCACAGATAAGTTAAGTGACTTGCCCACAGTCAGACAGCTGACAAGTGGCAGAGCAGGGATTCAAACCCATGACCTCTGACTCCCAAGCCCGTGCTCTTTCCAAAGAGCCACGCTGCTTCTCTAGCTCCTGGAGGACAGAGACCATGCCAATAAATTCTTCAATTCTCTCAAGTGTTTTAAAGTACAGAGCTTTGCTCACAACCTATCAATCAGTGGTATTAACTGAGTGCTTACTGTGTTCAGGGCACTGTACTAAACTCTTGGGCAAGTACAGTACAACAGAGTGGGTAGACATGGTCCCTGACCACAAGGGGCTTACAGTTTAGAGCTGGAGACAGAGTATCAGGATTGAGAAGCAGCGTGGCTCAGTGGAAAGAGCCTGGGCTTTGGAGTCAGAGGTCATGAGTTCAACTCCAAGCTCTGCCACTTGTCAGCTGTGTGACTGTGGGCAAGTCACTTCACTTCTCTGTGCCTCAGTTACCTCATCTGTAAAATGGGGATTAACTGTGAGGCTCATGTGGGACAACCTG
Source organism: Ornithorhynchus anatinus (assembly GCF_004115215.2). Lineage (NCBI taxonomy): Eukaryota > Metazoa > Chordata > Mammalia > Monotremata > Ornithorhynchidae > Ornithorhynchus > Ornithorhynchus anatinus. The sequence goes on along the minus strand of NC_041753.1, from coordinate 18,794,603 downwards.
ATTACCCTGTATCTACCCCAGCGCTTAGAACAGTGCTCTGCACATAGTAAGCACTTAACAAATACCAACATTATTATATGTACACAAGTGCTGTGAGGCTGAGGGAGGGGTGAATATCAGGTTTTTAGGGAATACAGATCTGAGTTCAGAGGTGAAATAGTAGGTGCTAAATAAATATTATTCAATAAATATGATCATTATTATTAATAATAATACTAAGGAAAGTGTCCAGGTAGTCTTTGTAGAATGTGCTTGCTGTAGCCCTCATCTAAGATCAGATTGAGGGCTCTGGAGATTCTGAGCAGGATTTGCTTGGGGGTCCCTTCAGGGCCAGACTAAAGAGAAGAGTGGAAGACGAGTTTGTGGACTGGAAATTATTTTGCAGACTTTGGTTCTGACTGCTCTGGCTCTGAGACCAAGTGCACTGTTAGCCAATTAGAGCAGTGTGGCTTTTGCTTGAAGCACGGTAGGAAAGCAACATGGAAGAAGCAAAGAAATTTCTTTGAATTATTGATCCTAAGTGGACCACATTAGCCTAATCGAGTAATTATCACTTAAGATCCGACTTGCCTGAGATCATTTGAAGGTACAGGGTTTGGAGAAGTTGTAGATACTCTACACAGTATCTCTAGACTCTTCTCCTTCCTCTCCATTCAAACTGCTATGGGCCTGATCCAAATATTTATCATATTCTGCCTTGACTACTGCATCAGCCTCCTCACTGACCACCCTGACTCCTATCTCACCCTGCTCCAGGTCATATTTCACTCTGCTGCCTGGATCATTTTTTCTAAAAAAATAATCTGCACACACCTCTGACTCATCAGAAAGCTCCAGGGGGCCCATCTGTCTCTGCCTTAAGCAAACACACCTCACCGTTGGCTTTAAGGTGCTCTGGTAAACTCTCCCCATTCTACCTTTCCTTGCTAATCTCCTACTACAACCCAGCCCACACACTTCACTCCTCCAACACCAACCAACCTACTCACTGTACTTTGATCTCATCTGTCTCACCTCCACCCTCTGACCTGGAACTCCCGCCCCCTTCCTATCCGACAAAACCCCCACTCTTCCCCAACTTCAAAGCCCTACTAAAACCATATCTCCTCCAAGAAGCCTTCCTTTCTCTGTTCCCCACCCTCTTTGTTCATCCTTCTGTGTCACCTGTGCACTTGAGTTCGTAAAAATAATTATGGTATTCGTTAAGCGTTTACTATGTGCCAGGCACTGTTCTAAGCGCTGGGGTAGATACAAGATAATTGGATTGGACAGAGTCCCTATCCCACGTGGGGCTCACAGTCTTAATCTCCATTTTACAAATGAGGTAATTGAGGCACAGAGAAGTAAAGTGACTTACCCAAGGTCACACAGCAGACAAGTGGCAGAGCCGGGATTAGAACCCAAGACCTTCTGACTCCCAGACCTGTAGCTCTATTCACTAGGCCATGCTGCTTCTTGGGCCTTTCAGCACTTTGATACCCAGCACTTCCAGCCCCACAGCACTTATGTACATATTCTTCTACTCTGCTGCTTTCTCTATCTGTAATGTATTTTAATGTCTCTCTCCCCCACTAGATTGTAAACACCTTGAGAGCAGGGATCATGTTGGTAATCTCCATTGTAGTGTACTCTCCCAACTGCTTAAGTGCTCAATAAATACCATGTTTTAATGGTATTTCTTTGGCACTTACTATATGCCAGGCATTGTACTAAACACTGGGGTGGATACAGGATTATTGGATTGGACACAGTCCCTGTCCCACATAGGGCTTACGGTCTTAAACCCTATTTTACAGATGAGGTAACTGCGGCCTAGAGAAGTGAACTGACTTGCCCAAGGTAACATATCAGACAAGTGGCAGAGCCAGGAATACACCCCAGGCCCTTTGACTCCCAGGCCCAGGCTCTTTCCACTAGGCCATGCTATTGATTCTCTCCCTTTCCATGGAAACTGCATCTAACACTTTATGGTAGCTTCCCTGGATGTGGGACCAGACTGCTGTGGCAAACAGCTCCAGTGGTTATATAGAAATGTAGCAACCAGCAGTTGGGGAAAATGACCGGAAAATAAGGTACAATCCAAGCCATTCTGTGGATGAAATGCTTCCATGTGGATCAAGGCAGACAAGCAGATGCCCAAGATTTTTGTCAGAACCTGGATTTTAGGGTTTGCCCATTGTACACTTTGCTTACAAGTGCAAACCTTAAACCCAGTGGCCGAGTTTAGCACACTAGGAAATGATCCATGTGATCACAGGGTTCCAGTAGTATAACCCAGATGATGAGATCTCCTTATACCCAGCTATATGCATAAAAGAGGTAGATTTGTCTTCTGCAGAGAAAAGTCAGTCTTGTCTTATACTTCTCTTGGAATTCCTCTCAGCACCTAGTAAAGAGTTTGCAAAAGATAGGCACTGAGTACCGTAAATACATCTAATAATGTGTGACTCAGAATGAACTCTTTCATAAGAATGAAATAGAGTAAAAAGATAAAAAGTTTTTCAAATTGCTTGGAAATGAGCAGATTAGGTGACAAATAGATTATAAATGAGATTATTTTCCATGTGATTTTTACTAAGAAATTTACATTTGAGGAAATATTGGGGGATGAAAAACATTTGACCTGAATTATCCAGATTAGCTGTCTTTATTGATTAACATTAACTTGCTCAATTTTTCCAATGGAAAACTCTTTCTTTTTTCCATATAGAATTTAAACAAGCATTTGCATACATTAGGTGAATCATGTTTGGTGGGGATATGTATAATTATGAAATTCAAATCTACATTGTTTCATTCTTCATAGTAAAATTAATTTGCCACACTAAATTGGGACTCACCATGCATGAAAATGTCAAAGGGTAATGTGCTATTTTATTTTGCCCAGGATCTATCTGTTGTTATCTTCTAAAACAAGTTTTTGTTTCTGAGAGCTGAAGGAAATATTAATTTTATGATTGGATGACATCACAGATAGCGTCTGTTACTTCGTGTTAAATGTTAAGCATTGTTTCTTAGACAGAACTCATTAAAATAAGGTTGCCCCACAGTGGGAAAAAATTCTGAGTTTATGCATGGGAATAATAAATTTAAGGTTATGAATATGATTGGGTAATTTTGAATGAACTTTTTATATATCGGGAATATAATAAGTTCTCCTAGTTATGCTACTCCATACTCACTGTACCTTGCTCTCACTTATTTCACCACTGGCTCCTGGAACTCCTTCTCCCTCACGTTCAACAGACTATCACTCTCCCCACCTGTAAAGTCTTATTAAAATCATATTTCCTCCAAGAGACCTTCCCCTACCAAGCCCTCCTTTCTCCTACCCTCTCTCTCCCTTTTGCATTACCTGTGTCGTGGATCTGAACTTTTTAAGCACTGAATAGTTAGCCCACCCTCAGCCTCACAGGATTTATGTACACATTTGCAATTAATGTCAATGTCTGTCTTCCATGCTAAACCGTAAGCTCCTTGAGGGCAAAGAATGTGTCTACCGATTCTGCTGTATAGTACTCTCCCAAGCCCTTAGTACAGTGCTCTACACACAGTAAGCACTCGATAAATACCATTGATTGACTGATTATGCCTCACACATTTAAAGGTAAAGACCAGCATCATATTCTCCCTGCCAAACGAAAGACAAACTTCCTAAATGCACTCACAAACTAAACAGTTGCATTACATCCTGTTTAATGTGTTTAAAGATTTTTCTCACATTTCAGCAAACACTGCCCACATGTGCAAAAGGATTAGTTTATCAGACATTGATATTGACATGAGTGAGTCTGGCTTGATCATTATAAAATACTTCTATCCCACTGGTGTAAGTCGTGGTGGGCATATATGCACTGACGATTGTGGCACGATGCTTTAAAGAGCGCTCTTCTCGGCAGCGGACATTTCTGCACCTCTGTCTATTTTTTTTCACCACTGCTTATGTGGCAGTCTCTTTTTCTCTAAAGACTGATAGGATCTTTGCAATTTAATAAGTGCAGTATTTATTTGAATAAAGACAAAGTTAGAGTGCCCCAAAAGAGTTTGCAGAAATGGTGAACTGAGGAAATACATTGAAATCGATTAATCAATCAGTGTTACTTATTGATCACTTGCTGTGTGCAGAGCACTGTTCTAAGAGCTTGGAAGAGTATGATAGAGATAGTAGACATTTTTCTTCCCTCTAAGTAGCTTACAGTCTATCAGGGGAGACTGATACTAAAATTGCAGGTAGGGGTAAGCAAAAGTGTATAAAGATGCCAATGCATTGGGTATGATGACAAATCCATTTTCTTTAGCTGTGAGTTGAACCAGTCTTCTAGAAGAGAGGAAATGAGTGGTGAGAAAAAGAAGTACGTTATTCTAGGGCTGGTAGGGAAAATTCAGTTTAGTGCATGGCCTAGTGGAAAGAGCACAGACCGGTTCTAATCCTAGCTCTGTCACTTTCCTGCTGTGTGACCTTGGATGAGTCACTTAACTTTTCTGTGCTTCAGTTTCCTCATTTGTAAAATGGAGAATAAGATATTCATTCTCTCTCCCCCTTACACTGTGAGCCCTATGAAGGGCAGGAGCATATCTCTTAACTACTCCAGCGTTTAGCACAGTGCTTGCCATACAGTAAGCACTTAATTGCCATAACCATTATTAGGAGTGCTGGTGCACTAAAAATATACTCATTAATCCTTCCTCTAGGTTTTAACCTTTCTGGATTAACGAGACCAGCAATTTTTGAGTGTATAGTCTTGACATGCCAATAAGACTCTCCTCAGTAGAGAATCCTTACTTCTGAAATTTTCACCTTGGGTACGACTCTATAACAGATGGAAGCAAGTTAGAATGAAGATGTAAGCAGGAAGGAGAGAGGAAAGGAGGGAAAGAAGGAAAAACAGTGTAACTGAGTTATTGCTGGAAATTAAACTCCACCACCTGAAAAAATGTGCCTGTTGCTGTATTTTGAAAGTTAAATGAATGGGACATAAACAACTATTAGAATAAAAATATTTTTAGAGTTTCAGAAAATAATACATTTTCAACCAGATGCATTAGGTATGATGGTAATCTCTTCAAAAGTCCAAATTGGCTGCTACAAATTATGTATAAAGTTTTCCTTACACATTCACTCACTTTTATGTCTATATTTATTAAAGGGTACCATGTCAGCAGTTCATTGGAAATGGAAGTAACTGTTGGGTTATCTCTCTGGGAGTAAAAGCTTAGTGAATGGAGTTCTTGTTCAAGTGCATATTTGTCGGTGCTTAAAAATATTTTGAATACATTATTTAAATCATCTAATGACAACTCTCATAATTGGGATGAGTAAAATTACCATATAGGAAAGTTAAATCCCCTTGGGGTTTAGCTGAAAGGCACAGAGACATAAGTCTTTGAGCAGCCTGTAGAAAAGGGGAATGATCTCCAAAAGTAGAGCCTATAAACCAGGAACTTTAAGCATTGAAAACAAAAGTGTAGTAAATGTCATTGATAATTTAAGTGTTTGTTTTTTCATTTCCACTTGTGCTGTTTTACACTCTCTGTGGAGCAATTTGGCTGCATGCCCCATAAATGAGAGAAAAAAAGAAAACCACAGTTTAAAATGTTTTCCTTTAATGACATTTTGTCAGCTGATTAATCTTTTCTGTTACATTGCTAAATAACACCATATGTTACCCCTAGGGTTATTACCGTAAGAAATCCAAGAGAACTCCACCTCATGATAAATGGTTTGGAAAATTTCTAGCTGAAAATGAAAGGAAAGGGGGGAGGAGAGTCCTCAAAATATTGTCTACAAAATCATCTTGGTCTTTTGATTTATTGTCTTCTAAAGTAAGCATTTCTTCAGAAATTAAAAAAAAAAGACTTCACAAATGTTGCTTTGTCTGGGATAGCCTTGTTTAGGAATGTATTCATTCTCTCAGGGCAAAAAAAAATCACTTACCTGTTATTAGAAATGATCTCTATCCCCTGCTAACTACTTTTACATGTACTTTTTGTGGCATCAGTATTAAAGCTTAAAGTGTGTTAGTGCAGCATCTTTGCTTGGAAAGTTACTCAGACTGTACAGGCTGTGCCTGTGCAGGATAAAGTTCTCTGGGTCTCAGTTTCTTCATCTGTAAAATGGTGATAAAATCCTTGCTCTTTCTCCTTCACTCTTAGATTTTGAGCCCCATGTGAGACAAGAACTAGCTCTGATTTGATTATCCGGCACTAAATGCAAAGTGCTTGGCATATAGTAAGCACTTAACAAATATCACTATTATTATCATTATTAATCGTGATAATAATAAATGAAAGGCTCAGAAAATCAACTGGATAGTTCACACATGTATTTGGCTTTCTGATACTGAGAAGGTTTTTAGTTCTCAGTTAGTCAGACTGTCTACATCATTCAAATTCACCGGGCAATTGATAAAATCTCCATTTTGGCCAGCAAACATAATTTAAATGTCTCAGATTAATCATGCTCACCCCAATCCTGCCATAGAGTAATATGATTCATTTTGTTTCAAGATTAGCTGCTGTTACAGTACATTTCTAGATTTGTTTTAGCCATTGAATAAGCAAAAATAGGGGTGGAATATTTTGCGATTTGTTCTGGAAAGATTATTTTCATGCAACAGGAAAATCAGTTACAATTTCTTAATGTAATCCCTGTGGTTCACACGAGGTATTGTTAAAATTATCACGATTACCATTACCATGTGCATATCATCATACTAAGCACTGGGAAAAAGGTACAAGGCAAATTCAGGGAAATTATTTCATCCCAAGGTGGCTCACGATCTAAAAATGGGACTTGGAGGGGTAATACTCAAGGGAAGAATCGACACAATCAAAATACAAAAACCAACACATTAACCAAATTAGCACAGCAACAAAAATAGAGCTGTGGTAGATCAAAATGGCTTTTGGCAGACTGCAAGATGGACTGTGATAGCAACGGGCCAACCAGGCCCATACTGAGGTGAAGAACTATAATGCTTTGGGAGAATGTTGTGTGTAGTGCATGGGAAATCCTATTTCTCAAACAAAACAGCACGCAAGGGACAGCCTCACGGTACAGTGAGAACACCTGAGTTCTGTAGTTATGTATAGGGCGAAGGGGAGTTCTGCCGGCAGTGGATTAAAGGAGGACCTCGTTGTAGGCAGGAAATGTGTCTGTTTATTGTTATATTATACTCTCCCAAGCACTCAGTACAGTGTTCTGCACACAGTAAGTGCTTAATAAATACGATTAAATGAACGAATGACCTGACATGTCCAGGGGGTGGGAATAAGATAGCTGTGGCTGCCCACCCTGTCTAAAAAGTTATGAGTGAAGCTAATCAATCAGTCAGTCAGTGGTAGTCATTGATCACCTACTTTGTGCAGAGCAGTGTACTAAGCACTCTGGAAAGTAAAGCTAACAACAATAATAATAATATGTATTAAGTACTTACCACGCGCTAAGCACTGGGGTAGATTCAGGGTTATGAATTGTGGTTCCAAGCTCAAAGGGGTGATGATCTTCCTCACTGCTATGGAGTTGGTGTCTGTCATCTGGTAATATTACCTAACCCCTCTGTATTGAAAATTCCATATAAATGCCTGTATGATGAGTTTATTATCCTTAGCATTATTAAGACCCGTGTCAAATTTGAAACTTTTTCAACTTATCATTAGGCGTGCATCATCTCAACAGTCACTGAATGTAGCATCTGTACTTAGAACTTTTTATCCTTTTGTCAGTAAGCAAAATTAGGATGTGTTAGCTGACTATGTCCTAGCTGACTAGGTCCGAGCCAAAGTGGTGTGATTTCAAATCTTACAAACAGGTCCGATTGAAAACTGAAAAGAGGCAGACTGGAGTTGGCATTTTACCTTTATTACAAGATTTCCCAAAGGAAAGCTCCACCTCTCTGTCTGCTGACAGCCGAGCTCCTTGCTGCTCCCTGATCTGTTCATGTCTTTTTTCCATTTAGTGAGCTTGTTTATCTTTGCTTATCCAATATATATGATGAAATAGGCTAGGGACTTAAGGACTGTTTTTTGAAATGTTAAATTTCCCCCCTTTTTTCCAAACCAAAGCCTTAAAAGAAGACATACATGAGATTTTCAGGCCTCAACTAAGTTGAATTTTAAAATATCTCTTTATCCCTTTATCAATTCTGGTGGAGGCATGGAAAATCTCCATCTGTGTGTAAGTTTCATTGAATCATTCAGATTGTATTCCTTCCAATTGTAATATTTGTCAAACACTGACTATGGACGGTATTCATTCTGGGAAACTAGTTAAGCCATGTTTACTGGCTTTTTCAGAGCTAGCATATAGATCAGTAGCTCCACCAACTCTTTCTCACTGGGGTGTGCTGAATATAGGAGCGTTCATTTTCATTTTCATTTTTGTTTGGTGATCGGCTCCCTGAGCTCTCTGAGTCTAATGTCCCAAAACTCATATTTCCCTTACATGCCTCACATTAAAGCTGGATCAGCCCAAATATTTTAGTAGAGAGCTAAACACTTTGAACACTGCAGAACACATCTGGATAATTCAGGCTCCAAATCCCCTTTCCCCTCAGAAGCAAGGTTTCTTTTTTTTCCAAGGCTTTTTTTGCCTTAAATTAGCTGTATAATTGTCTTGACTCTTCATTTCAGTTCCTCTGTGTACCTAGCTATATAGATGAAAATGTTTATGTGTTGTTGCTTACCAGTCAGTTTTACTGGTATATTTCTTTTAAAAATAAACTAGGATAAGCATTCTAAGCAAACATAAAACATACATCTTATAACACTTTTGGAACTTTCTAAAAGTATGTTTCCTATAGAAAAGCAATCACTGAATCTCAAAGAACTGTACATTCAGCACATCAAAGAAAACCCACTAGTGGAGATTTGATTTTTAAGTTTTGATTAATATTAGACAGTCATATGTCAGTGACTCTAAGCTGAAGAAGGAAAGAGTTGTATAAAAATATCGTATAAGGTATGTATGTGTAACCAAATTATATTATGGGAATGCACAGTCAGCACAAATGTATGGACTGACAATAAACCTTAGATTTTCATCTTCAACAGTAAACTGAAACCTTTACAGTTAACCTGAAACCATTTTATAGTTGCAGAAAGCAAGGCACAGAGAAGTTAAATGACTTGCCCAAGGTCACACTACAGACAAGAGTCACAGCCTGGTTTAAAAACCAGGTCCTCTGACTCCCAGGCTCATGCTCTTTCCACTAGGCCACACTGTTTCAACTGAGTTCCATTCCATTATCAACTCAATTAGGATCTTTCAACAAAGAATCCAGTCATTTATTTCTTTAATTCAGTATTCAGACCTTTTGTTTTACTCCCATTTGGACTCAGGGCAGGTTACTCAGGCAACCAAAATTGGAAGGGTGTCAAATTTATGGTTTTGCACAGTATAGAGTAAGGTAGAGCCATAGCATAGAGCCAATCTTGAATTGGTGATGGAGAGGTTGTTTTAAGGGTGGAACTTCATTAAATCTCTCTCTCACACGCCCACCTTCACTCTAAATCGGCATTGTTCAACAATGAGACTTGTATGGGAAAATCACTTGTCGCTGCAAGTTTTCTGCCCTTCCTGGGAACACTACAGGTAGCCCGGAGCCTTTAGGGGCTAAATCCTTCATGGCAAGTGGAAATTCAGAATTTGACACTATGTAAATTGCCAGGGGGAGCAAGGCTCAGGCATATGATTGCTCCTACCCTCCCTCTGTTGCCCAAGTGTTAGCAGCTCTGCAGAGTCCAGCTCATTAGTATGATGCAGGGACCCTTATAGGGAAGAGGCCCAGGCTGTCTTTACAAAATCAAGAAGGGTGGGAAGATGAGCAGTGTTTTCCTTGAGAGACAGGTCACTACAAACTGCCCATCAAGGGTGGTGAGAGAGAATTTAAAAACAAATCGTTTGGTTTTTAAATTCTGCCCATTCACCCCAATTGCACAGACAGAACTAACAATCACCCTGCACCCCATTTTGTCCAGTAACAGCCCTGTCTTTATGCTATTTGGTTGACTTATTTTTGTTGGAGTTGTTATATGATAAATTGGAACTGACAGGTTGTCTTTTCCCTAAAAATAAAATGATAGATCAATCAAAAAAGCAATGTCCTAACAATCAAGAAGTCATGAAAATTATGATTTCCATTGCTAGTTTGGAGAATCCTGGGTGAGGCAACATATGCTAAAGGGCATATGGATTGATTATGTTTTCCCTTTTGCAGAAATAGATTATATTAGTTTGATGTTCAAACAGATTCCTTTGGGCATTTATATGAGCAGTACATAGAAGACATTGCCCCTGACTATTGTTCGATGTCTCACTGAGCTTCTGAAAGATTCATACATGAACCTTGTTCATTAATACCTGCTATCATTTCATTCCATATTGTTAGAGATTATTAGGCTGTAAAGTGAGTGATTTTTTTTCAGTACCATACCAAATGCACTAAGAATTGGTATTGGCAGAATCATATTTTGTGGAGTATGAGTTTAGAATGTCATTATTCCTGGCCTAAGTAAGAATACTGTTAAAGTCAAGGTGCTTGTGGTTCCCCTGATAAATTTGCATATTGTAAATACTTTTAAATTTAATTCATTCATTCATTTGTATTTATTGAGCACTTCTGCATTCAGAGCCTTATACTAAGTGCTTGGAAGAGTACAATACAGCAATAACAGACACATTCCCTGTGCACAACGAGCTTACAGTCTAGATTGGGGGAGACAGACATCAATACAAATAAATAAGTTACAGACATATAAATAAGTGTTGTGGGGCTGGGGGAGGGGAATAACCAAGGGAGCAAGTCAGGTGATGCAGAAGGGACTGGGAGAAGAGGAGAGGAGGGGCTTTGTCTGGGAAGTCCTCATGGAGGAGATGTGCCTTCAATAAGGCTTTGAATGGAGGGAGAGTGTCTTTTGGATTTGAAGGGGAATGACACTCCAGGCCAGATGCAGGATGAGGGCAAGGTGTCGGTGGTGAAATAGACAAGATGGAAACACAGTGAGAAGGTTAGCATTAGAAGAGTTAAGTGGGTGGGCTGGGTTGTAGAAGGAGAGTAGCGAGGTGAGGTGGGGGGGACAAGGTAGTGGAGTGCTTTAAAGTCAAAGATGAGGAGTTTTTGTTTGATGCAGAGGTGGATGAGCAACCACTGGAGATTTTTGAGGAGTGGGGTGACATGTCCTGAATGTTTTTGTAGAAAAATGATCTGGGCAGCAGAGTGAAGTATGGACTGGAGTGGGGAGAGACAGAGCCAGGAAGGTGAGCGAGGAGGCTAATGCAGTAATTAAGGAAGAATAAAGTAAGTGTTTGGATTAACATGGTAGCAATTTGGATGGAAAGGAAAGGGCAGATTTTTGTGATGTTGTGAAGGTGGGACAAACAAGATTTAGTGATGGATTGAATATGTAGGTTGAATGAGCGAGGGGAGTCAAGGATAACACCGAGGTTACAGACTTGTCAGACAGGAAGGATGGTGGTGCCATCTATGGTGATGGGAAAGTCAGGGGGAAGACAGGGTTTGGGTGGGAAGATGAGGATTTCTGTTTTGGACATGTTAAGCTTGAGGTAACAGGAGGACATCCAAAGTAGAGATGTCTCGAAGGCAAGATGGGAGGACATCCAGGTAGAGATATCTTGAAGGCAAGAGGAAATGAGAGACTGCGGAGAGGGAGAGAGATCAGGGCTGGAGATGTAGATTTGGGTATCATTCGCATAGGGGTGGTAGTTGAATCCATGGGAGCAAGTGGGTATAGATGGAGAATAGAAGAGGACCCAAAACTGAACCTTGAGGGAACCCCACAGTTAGGGGGTAGGAGGCAGAGGAGAAGCCCATGAAGGAGACTGAGAGTGAATGGCCAGAGAGATAAGAGGAGAACCAGGAGAAGACAGAGTCAGTGAAGCCAAGGTTGGATAACATTTCCAGGAGAAAGGGGTGGTCCACAGTGTCAAAGGCAGCTGAGAGGTCGAGGAGGATTAGGATGGAGTAGAGGCCATTGGATTTGGTGCAAAGAGATTATTGGTGACCTTTGAGAGGGCAGTTTCTAAGGAGTGAAAGGGATGGAAGGCAGATTGGAAGGGGTCAAGGAGAGAATTGGAGAAGAGGAAGGTGTGGGCCTTAGCAAAAAATTCCCGCTCCGATAACTCTTCGGTCCTCTGATGTCTGTTTCTTGGGCTAATACAAATATTCCTCATTATCCAACTAGCCCTCTGTATGACCTTTGATAATGATGGAGTCTCCCATTGAAAAGGACAGTTGAGACTCTGTCCTGTTCCTTCCAGCAAAGACCAAGAACCTTAACAAGGAGTTGATTCTATTGATGGTGGTTCACATATCTCCTCCAGCATTCCTTCTTGCCTGCCTACCTCGATCCCACTGGGATGTGTGACCTATAAAAATCAGTCTTCTAGGCAGTCTTCTTACTTAACATGATGTTTTGACTATCACCTCCCATTCCCCTAACATACCACCTGACAGCCCAGCTGAAGAAAATCCAGGACCACTTTTGCCACTTCAAATTCCCTCTTATTGGTTATAATTCATCTCTCTCCTCTGCTCAGCAACCCTTCCAACTGCTCCCTGATCGACTCCCATGCCCGTAGCCCTCATCAACTATTTCAAAACTTTAAAACCTTCTCCTGAAGCCCCCAGGAACCTTCAAGTCCCACTGCCTCTCTTCTATTCTAGTCATCCCGGTATTTCTTCAACTCAGGGGTGGTGGGTTTAGGTTTGGATTCCATGGGCACCTCCAAGAATAGCACAAACTACATGAAGATTGGTAGAACCATACTACAAATGGAAGCAGCGTGGCTCACTGGAAAGAGCACGGGCTTTGGAGTCAGAGGTCATGGGTTCGAACCCCAGCTCTGCCACTTGTCGGCTGTGTGACTGTGGGCAAGTCACTTAACTTCTCGGTGCCTCAGTTCCCTCATCTGTAAAATGGGGATTAAGACTGTGAGCCCCACGTGGGACAACCTGATTCCCCTGTGTCTACCCCAGCGCTTAAAACAGTGCTCGGCACATAGTAAGCGCTTAACAAATACCAACATTATTATTATTATTATTATTATTACTAGAGAGCTTCTTCCTGCGTAGAAGAATAAAAATGGTTCTAGAGAGATGTTACCCAAATAGTGCCTGTTGAAGAAAACTTCATGGACTCTGTGTTGTGTTCAAGTGGGTATGTCAGACACAAGTTTATTTCTACCACCAATCAATCATATTTATTGAGCACTTATTGGGTGCAGGACACTGTACTAAGCACTACTAGCAGTTATACTGGTACTGGTAGGGAGTCATGGTTGATGAGTAGAGTTGCCTTTACTAGTCAAGGCCCGCTCAACTTTATGCAGTACAGGGCTTCTATATATATGTACAGTTGGTACAGCGTGGCTTAGTGGAAAGAGTACGGGCTTGGGAGTCAGAGGACATGGGTTCTAATCTTAGCCCCGCCACTGGTCTGCTGTGTGGCCTCGGGCAAAACACTTACTTCATTCATTCATTCATTCAATCGTATTTATTGAGTGCTTACTGTGTGCAGAACACCGTACTAAGCACTTGAAATGTACAATTTGGCAACAGATAGAGACAATCCCTGCCCAAACAAGGGGCTCACTTCTCTGTGCTCAATTACCTCATCTGTAAAATGGGGATTAAGACTGCAAGCCCCACGTGGGACAACCTGATTACCTTATATCTACCCCAGTGCTTAGAACAGTGCTTGGCACATAGTAAGTGCTTAACAAATACTATCATTATTATTATTACAGCATGCACATGTGATTAGAGAGCACAATACCTGATACCTTAAGACGGGAAGCAAAAATTTCCTACTTGGGAAATTTTCTAGCCATGCTTTGTTCTCCAGGTGCTCAAATACTGCTGATAAGCCAGATAGGCGTCCAGACTTTGTTGAGGGAGGAACAACTTCATCCTGTGTTGAATTGATATACTAATCTCTCTGATAAGAGGAGCAAAATGGATCCAAGGGAAGGGGATAGTGATGTGCTTGCCTGGAGTATCCTGCTGCGAGGCAGTCCAACTGACCTAGAGACAAATCAGCTTAGAGGAGAGGAGGGGGTCAGAAGAAAAGAGGGTGTTGCAAGACCCTGACCATTGTGCATCCATATGCCCATCCTGCCTCAGGGGATCCCCGTACTGCACACTAAATGCTCATTCAACACTGACTACAGTCCTTGGTCTAGTGGAGAGGTCCACCACTTGCAGGTGCTCATTGTTCTTTTAAACTATGTAAACAATTAGTGGAATATTTGCCCAGCATTGTGCAAATCACTGCTATTAATGATTTTACTAGGAGCATACAGATCAGGGATGTTGACTTACATTCCTCTGTCATTTTGTCGCATCCCTTTCCTAGGGAGACACCTCCTCCCCTCCTCCCCACCCACCCCCAACCCCGCATATGTGCTAAAACTCAGGCCAACTTAATCACCAAGTATACTTCCTCTCACACAATGGTTTTTCAGATGGATCCTTTGCACTCCACTCTAGGCTCCAGAGGCATGAGTGAAAGTACAAATACAATAATGTGAAGGTCACATTACCACTCAGTCAGCCAGTCAATCGTATTTATTGAGTCCTTACCATCTGTGTGCACAGCACTGTACTAAGCACTTGGAAGAGTAAAAAATAACAATATAACAAACACATTCCCTGCCCACAACCAGTAATCAAATCAGTAACTACCACTAGGAGACTTTGGGCATGAGGGAAGCATCCTACTAGTGCCTCAAACCATTCACTCCATATTCCCATCTATGACGAGTGACATTGTGTTGGGCAGCTAGGACTGCCAGATGTTCGGTTTTGGTGATCCTCTAAGGTATGCGGGCTTGCGGCCGAATTATTTATCCATAACACAATGTCATTAGTATGAAGAATAACGGGATCAGTGAGGTTAATAGAGGCTAACACGGAAGCATTGCAATTAAAAAAGATTAATGAACAGGGTATATTAGGAGTGTCCATTGCTGGGATAGGTGGCTCAGAGCTTTCCCAACCTCCAGACCTAGCCCCTATACCATAGGGATTCTCATCTATTCTTCAGCGCTTAGAACAGTGCTTGGCACATAGTAAGCGCTTAACAAATACCATCATTATTATTCAGTCCTTTCAGGCTCGAGTGGACTCCTCTCCACAATAATAATAATGATGGTATTTGTTAAGCGTTTACTTTGGGCTGAGCACTGTTCTAAGCGTTGGGGTAGATACCAGGCAATCAGGTGGTCCCACCTGGGGCTCATAGTCTTAATCCCCATTTTACAGATGAGGTAACTGAGGCACAGAGAAGTTAAGTGGCTTGCCCAAGGTCACACAGCAGAAAAGTGGTGGAGCTGGGATTAGAACTCATGTCCTCTGACTCCCAAGCCCGTGCTCTTTCCACTGAGCCACACTACTTCTCAGTACATCTGTATAATCCAACTCGACAGCTTCCTTTAGTCCTTATGTATATTCTTTTGTACATGCAATGATGTTTATTTCATTCTGTCAAAATAAATGTATTTATTGACCACCCACTCTGTGCAGAGAACTGTAATGAACCCTTGGGAGAGTACAAGGAAGTTAGTAGACATGATCCCTGCTCACAAGGAGCTGACAATTTAGTGAGAGAGATAGACACAATTGATCAATTGATGGTATTTACGTAGCACTAACTGTATGCATAGCAATATACTAAGTGCCTGGGAGAGTACAATATTGCCAAGTTGCTAGACACATTCCCTCCCCACAAGGAGTTTACAGACTAGAAGGAGAGACAGACATTAAAATAAATTATGGGTATGCATATAAGTGCTGTGAGGCTGAGGACGGGATGGATGCCAAATTCTTAATGAGAACATATCCAAGTGCATCGGCGACTCAGAAGGGAGAGGGAGTAGCATGGCTTAGTGACAAGAACACGGGCTCGGGAGTCAGAGGACATGGGTTCTAATCCTGGCTCCACCACTTGTCTGCTGTGTGACCTTGGGCACGTTACTTCACTTCTCTGGGCCTCAGTTACCTCATCTGTTTAAGGGGGACTGAGACTGAGACCCACGTGGGACAGGCAGTGTGTTCTCCAATCTCTCTGGCCGCTCATTCTCAATCTCCTTCGTGGGCTCCTCCTCTGCCTCCCACTCCCTAATTCACTCATTCAATTGTATTTATTGATCACTTAATGTGTGCAGAGCACTGTACTAAGCGCTTGGAAAGTACAATTTGGCTACAGATAGAGACAATCCCTACCCAATAACGGGCTCACAGTCTAGAAATTGTGAGAGCCTCTCAAGGTTCAGGTCTGGGTCTCCTTCTATTCCCCATCTACACCCACTCCCTTGAAGAACTCATTTGCTAAAATGGCTTCAACTACCACCTCTATGCGGAAGATACCCAAATCTACATCTCCAGCCCTGATCTCTCTCCCTCTCTGCAGTCTTGCATTTCCTCCTGCCTTCGAGTCATCTCTCCTTGGAAGTCCTCCGGTCACCTCAAACTTCATATGGCTAAAAGTGAACTTCTTATCTTCCCACGCAAATCCTCTCCTCCCCCTGTCTTTCCCATCACTGTAGATGTCACCACTATCCTTCCTGTCTCCCATGCCTGTAACCTTGGTGTTATCCTTGCCTCCCCTCTGTCATTCAACTCACATGTTTAAGCCATCACTAACTCCTGGAAGTTCTACCTTCACAACATCACTAAAATCCACCCCTTCTCTCCATCCAAACTGATAAAACATTAAAAGAAGCACTTATCCTAACTTAAAGCCTTGATTATTATATCAACCTCCTTGCTGACCTCCCTTCCTTCTGCCTCTCCCCATCCCAATCTACACTCTGCTGCCCGGATCATTTTCCTTCCAAAACATTCAGACCACTTTCCCCACTCCTCAAGAAACTCCAGAGGTTGCCCAACCACCTCTGCATCAAACAAAACTCCTCACCATTAGTTTTAAAGCAGTCAGTCACCTCTCCCCTTCCTACCTCACCTCCTTACTCTTCTGTTACAACCCAACCCCCACACTTCATTCCTCTAATGTTCACCTTCTTCCTCTGCCTTCATCTCATCTCTCATCGCTGACCTCTCGACCACATCCTGTCCCTGGCCTGTAACAACCTCCCTCCTCACATCAAACAGATAATTGATCTCCCACACTTCAAAGCCTTACTGGAGGCACATCTCTTCCAAGAAGCCTTCCCTGACTAAGCCCTCCTCTCCTCTTCTCCCACTCTCTTCTGCATCATCCTGATTTGATCCCCTCATTTATCCTCCTTCCCAGCCCCACAGCACTTAGGAATTTATCTGTAATTTATTTATTTGTGTATAGTAATGTCCATTACCCTCTCTATACTGTGAGCTCATTGTGGGCAGGGAATGTGTCTGTTGCTGAATTGTACCTTCCTAAACACCTAGTTTAGTGCTTTGAACACAGTAAGCGCTTAATAAATATGATTGAATTTAATTGAATTGAATTGCAATTGCATCAATTATTCAATTATTCAGTGCATTAAAGGCATATATTTGCTGTACTTCCTATAGGATATTGTGTCTTCCTGTGGATACCTGTAGTTGGTTATCTTCTCCTATTTGGTTGTAAGCTAGACTGTAAGCTCATTATGAGCAGGGAATGTGTCTACCAACTCTGTTATATTGTTATATTGTACTCTCCCAAGTGCTGAGTACAGTGCTCTGTACATAGTAAGTGCTCAATGAATACAATTGTTACATTGATTGATTAATCCTTGGGGACTGGGGCCTGTCTTTTGCTTCCGTTGTATTTTCCCAGGTACTGTGCATTACATCCAGGAAATGATCATTAAATGTCAATATTACTACTAGTGGTGCTCTCTTTGAATCATCCCCTATGCACTTTATAGGTACCCTTTAATCATTTGATATTCACCCCACCCTCAGCCCCACAGCACTTATGTAATTCATCTGCAATTTATTTTAATATCTGTCTCCCTTTCTAGTCGGTCAGCTTCTTGTAGGCAGGGAATATGTCTAGCAACTTTGTTGTAGTGTCTCCCAAGCATTTAATACAGCACTCAATAAATACCCATGATTTATTGATATTTTGATCTGTCTTTTGCCATGGAAAGCTCCAAGTGGACACATTTTTTTTTTCAGTTTTCTGCTAGTTAATGGTCATTAAACCAGGCACCCTACCCTTCCAATTTATCCTCTAATTGTAATGGATAGTATACTTTACTGTGCCCATTCTAAAATGTTTCAAATAGCGACTCTGTTCTATATCATAGCTTTTTTAACCAGGAGGAAGTATGATTTTAGTACGGCTTCAAAGATGGGAAGAGTGGTGGTCTATCAGATATGAAGGGGAAGGGAGTTCCGGGTGGGAGGGCAGCTGCGACCAAGTAGTCAAAGGAGAAAAAAATGAGAAGACACAGGGAGTCGGTTGACTGGTGTTAGGGGAGTGAAGTGTGGGGGCTAGGTTGTACTTGGAGAGGTGCGGTGAGCCAACAACAAGCTGCCTTTCTAGTAACTATTTGTGATTCCACAAACAAGGAGGCGATTTTGCAAAGACTTTGCAAAGGCACTGAGGCACTCCATTTGAGGCAGGTGATTGTGGACCTGTGAGGGTGGAGCATCAAGGGAGATGGGGCTTTCTTTCCCTGTTCTACCCATTAACAGGCCTGGACCAGCCACAGCTGCTATGCCTAAACCAGATGAAAGGAGGTTTCATTGAATCACAAGGGGGCATTTAGAAGGAGTAGTGAGTCTTTTGTTTTTTTTTTTGTAGGAGGCACAGCACCTATAGCAGAAGGCAGCAGCACTTGGAAGCAGAAAGAAGAAGCACTGGCAGAATGGGCTCCTTTGACCACAGACTGGTATTGGACTCTTGGATGGTGAGGTGAGTGTGTGAATGTGTCACTACCTTGTAGATTGGTAAAATTAAAAAACTTCTCACAGTATCGTTGGTGATCAGGGGTGTGGCTTGACTTCTACTACCTGTCACCGAGGCTCTCCTGGTCCAGGAAGGTTCTGGTTAGTATGAGCTGGGGGCTTGGGACAAGAGGTGCAAGGATAGGAGAAGTGATTGAGTGCTTTAAAGCCAATTGAAGGGAATTTCTGCTCCACGTGGAGTTGGATGAACAACCAGTGGAGGCTTTTGAGGAGTGGGGAGAAGTGTACAGAGCAATATTTTAAGAAAAATGATCCAGGTAGCCGAGTTATGAGTGTATTGGAGAGGGGACTGGCAGGGAGGTCAGGGAGGAAACTGGATGCACTCTCCCAAGTGCTTAGTATATACTTTCTACCAAGTCATTCTATTAAGAACTGGACCTGACTTGGAGTGCAGACCACTTGGAATGAAGGGGTTATGAATCAAAAGTATTTGAAAAACCAGTGTGGGCAGAGCACTATACCAAACTTTGGGGCATTACAATTGAATTAGTAGACATGATCCTTCCCTCGAGGAGTTTATAAGGGAGGGAAGGCTGCAGCCTTTCCTGAATGTCTGGAAGCCCCTGAACTTACTGCAGTTAAACCTGAGGAGTCCTCAATGATTTTGGGAAGCAGGGAAGGGAATACCCACAATCAATTCACTCATTCAATTGTATTTATTGAGTGATTACTGTGTGCAAAGCAGTGGTTCAGATTGACCTACACTGTGGTTGGCAGGGGGCACTCCTATGACCTGAACCTACTATTATAGTGATGATCCCCAGAGTGCAGCGATTTGATAAAGCCCAATCTGACTGGATTTCATAAGCCACAAGTTCATCTGAATTAAACCAATTTTTGTTATTGTTTCATTTTAAAAATCTACACTGGCATTCCAGGTTGAAGAAAGAACTTTTCTATATGTGTAATAGAAATAAAAGTCTGCCTTCTAGAGCTAATGTATTTCAAAGTACATTATATGAATCAATTTTATTTCCATTTCCATTTATATTAATCAGAAAATACCATTTGTGACTGGATTTTAATTTCATCAGTATCTGCAAACTACTCCAGAATTCATTCATGCTTAAATCACCACAAGATAGTTTAATTTTTTACTGAGCACTAGAGATGTGAAGCTTTTTTTTTTTTTCCAAACACTTCTGATTCATATGGATGCTCTGGAATACAGGGTTTAATAACTAATTCAAAAGACTTCTGTTTGTGTTAGAAGTACCTTTTTCCATCATTGTAAAACAATAAGGCACCAAAAACCTATGTATTTCATCATGCTTCCCTCAGGTCTTTGCTGTTAGATTTTTAATTATACACTTACATCTCCTCCAAGACACCTTCCCCGATTAATCCCTCTTTTCCCCAGTTCGCTCTCCCTTCTGCGTCATCTATGCTCTTGGATCTGTGACCTCTGGACATTTGATATTCACCCCACTGCAAATTATACACTATTTATTCATAGTAATATGTGTCTCCCCCTCTAGACTGTTAAGCTTGTTATGTGCAGGGATCATGTCCAACTCTGTTGGATTGCTGGATTGCACTCTTTCAAGCGCTTGCTGGATTGCACTCTTTCAAGCGCTTAGCATAGTGTTCTACACACTATGTGCTCAATAAATACCATTGATTACTAGGGAGAGGGAAGGGGTGACAGACACGTAAGGAAGGATGAAACAATAAAAACAAAAGATAGCATGAGCTTGAACAACAGGGAGCGGTCAATGGGGCTGGAGGAGCAGAGTTTTGGGCTTCTTGTTGCTTTGAGTCCAAGACTCCCAGCCGCAGTAACTGCCATAGCTAGGGCAGCTGTCATCGTCTCCCAAAGTTCTGTATTTTGTGTGGAAGTGGCACATAGCTGCTACTGAAGGTGATGGTGCAAAGCAGAATAGGAACAAGATATCTTGATGATGCGAGACAGCATGGCTGTTCAGTGTAGGAGGGCAAGGGAAATGTAGCTCTTCAGGTCCTGCCCACTGTGGTGGTGGGACATGGACTGTGCCCATCCTGATTACTAAGTGCTGGGGTAGATACTTTGTACAGTGTCTGGCACAAAGTGCTTAACAAATACCATTAAAAAAAAAAATCATGGGTAAACTTTTGTTCACCAGGGCCACTCCACAAATGCACCTGATTGAAATGTATTAGTAAATAATATGTTGTCTATCTGTCCTCACCATTAGATTGTAAGCTCCTGATGGGTAGTGATCATGTGGCTTGTTTCTGGGTATTCTCCCAAGTACTTAGTACAGTACTTTGCCCAAAATAAATACCACTGATGATGCATTTCAGTAATGGAACACTTCAGAGTACTAGTAAAACAATTTATAATTGCTTTCTGTTGACAGTAATATGGATATACCCTAGAGAAAGAGGCACTGTTGTTGGATATGAGATGGCATTTAGCACATTAAGCAGGAATGGGCCATTGGTATTGTTTTACAATCCTCCTGAAGTTTAATGATTTCATTCCACGTTTCAGCATCACCGCCTATTGGTACCTTGAAATCTCCCATAAGAGTCAGCTTGTCTGATATTGACACCACTGTGATGAGTGTCTCTCTTTCATTGTCACTCCTGTCAGTCATGGTGGGAGTGCATACAATTCTTATTCTAACATAGCACTACTGTGTATGAGGAAGGTCATTATACGCAGGTTGACGTGATGGGAAGAGCACAGGACTGGAGTCAGGAGACCCAAATTTTAGCCTGCTCTAACATTTGTTTCTTGCATGACCTTGTGCAACTCACACCACCATCCTGTGCCTGTTTCCTCAGTGTAAAATGAGGATAAACTACCTGTTGTTTTTTGGGGGTTACTTGTAAACAGATGGGAGACTGCAGTAACAGACTAGCCTTGGTGAACAGAAATGAGAAATGGGGTGACAACTGAAACAATCAGCATAAAGATAAGGGAAGAGAAACAAAAATTATGTCACATAAGGAAGGTAGCAAATACAGTGGACCAACATGAGACAATATTTATGATGTGGAAAAGTCTTTCGGTCATTAGCAAAGGTTCACCATTAGGAGTGCCATCTACAAACTTTGGCTGATCTTTCTGTTGTAAAAGAAATACTCTACTTCTCTAAGATATATGCTCAGTGAATGTAAGTAAACTTCAGCATTTTTTCCAAAAATGGGAAGATTTTTACCATATACTATTTGCAACTTTAAATCCACGACTCATTTTTCCCCTTATTCAAAGTACCTCATTTATCTCCATAACATCTCAATATGATATTATCTGGTCAGTTTGTAGATGGGGAAATAAAGGCAGAGGGAGGGAAAATGGTATGCCTAAGGCTACAGAACTATTCAGGGATAGTACTTGACTATAGGTCTGCTGATTCTTATCCAGGATTCTTTTAGGTATCCATTTCTTTTTTCTATTAACTTCAACAACCAAGGTATCCATCTGAAAACTCGGATTGCCAAGTACTTACATACATACTTGGATTTGTGTTTGTGTGTGTGTGTGTGCATCTATATATAGAGAGACAGTCTATATGTCACCAGAGGCAAGGGTAAGAATTCCCTCAGTCTGTGAGGAACAAATAAACATCACCTAAATGGTTGGGTTTCTGAATTTTTACTATATTTAAACTTCCTAATCATTATTGCCTTAATGATCTTTCCTTGTCTTCCTGACTCATAATCCTGTGTAGTCTGCACTATCAATAGGTATTTAGGCTAATAACCGTTATTAGTATAATTAGGTGCTTGGGAAATAATTCAGAATGGTTTACCATCAAATATCGCTTTCATTCTGGCCTCATTTCAATACAGCACAACTCGATAATTCAGTCAATTTTCATGAAGCTCAGGTTAATTGTTGTTCACTATTCAACTATTGAAACAAATCACTGGTCCCTTAGAGTTCAGAGTGAAGAAATGGATTTAAAAATCCCACAAGTCTGCTAAAGTTAGCTAATAATTAGGAAAAGGTTTTGAATGATAATGCATCCATTGATTTAGAAAATAACTGTGGTGTTAGATTTATTCCCTGACCTGAAAGCAGGGCAGGGGCTATGTTCTACCATCTAAACTAATTGTTTAGATAGAAATTGAAGTAGTTGATATACAGACTGTCTGAATATGTTGTTTTTCTAATAGGAAGAGAATGTTCCCTTGTTCATCTTGTTTTCCTCCCTGTACAAAGCCCTAGTTTATGTATTGCCACTCAGAAATGTCACTTCAAGTGAGACCTTCTATTGTATTTAAGCACTTGTGTGGTGAGGCAATTTTATTTTAGTGTCCAATGGATGGTTCTTGTTTATCTCCCCCATGTTGCCTTAAGGTGTTGGGGTGTTTTTTTATGGTATTTAAGTGCTTACTATGTGCCAGGCACTGTACTAATCACTGCAATAGATACACCCTAATCAAGTTGGACACAGTCCCTGTCCCACATAGGACTCAAAATCCAAATCCCTGTTTTACGGATATGGTAACTATGGCACAGAGAAGTTGTGACTTGCCCAATGTCACACAGTAGACATGTGGCAAAGCAAGGATTAGAACCCAGGTCCTTCTGATTCCCAGGCCCATGCTCTGTCCTTTATGCTATGCTCCTTCTCCTTATGCTAAGTTTGAAAAATGGAAGGTTAACACTACTAAAATTGACTGTGAAATTTTCTGGAGTCCTCTCTCATATGTTAAATAGCAACAGTAATTACATTTTGCTCCTTATTTAATCAAACCAATGCAAGATAAATGTCAGCTATCTACTAGGAGTTTCATTAGTTCTTCTCTCCCATCTCAGAAAGCATTGCTTAGTGTAGGGGCTCAGGTGGCTTAACTTCAGGGCCTTAGATTAACAATTTGCCCCTAAAATCGTGTCTCCTCTAGACCTTATCCTTATAGCCGATGATGTTTGGGGGTAATGGAAATGGTGGGGTTTTTTTTTTCTCCAAACGGCTGCCTCAAGGCAGCTCTTGACGGCCTGTCTGGCTCTTAAAATGAAGACGTTTCCCTTTAAATTACAAGGAACAAGGCAGCCTGCTGATCCCCAAGGGGTTCTTTAAAAATGATCCGCCCAGAGCTCAATTTGCCCACCTGCGGGCACAGTGATTAACATAAATAGGTGCAAATCACTCCTACTCAGAACTGCCTTCTAGCTCTTCATTTCCCTGTGGAGTCGTGTTTATCTTTTTTTTGTTGTGGGGAGATGTCATTAAGCAGCTAGTCAATAGAAAGGTGAAAAGTGTATTTGGTGTTTAAGCAATGTAGATGTGCCTCGTGCTTGCGCTTGCGTGTGTTGACCGATCAGGGTGCTGCCCCATTGTGGGGATATCACAATGGCCGTGAGAACAAGAGGGGACCTCCCAATACCCTTCTTCCTCCTCTGTCCTGCAGCTGCCTTCCACCTGGCAAAGATAAAGCCACAGCAGCATGGAGGAGGAGAGGTGGAGCAGAAAGCACCATTAGGTAACCCCCTGCCCTTCTTCTCAACTGTTACCCTCATCCTCTCCCAGTCCAGTGGTAGCCTGAGCAGTGAGACCCCAGATAGAAGTTGTTAAGAGAAAGAATAGAAGGGGAGGGCACAGGGTGAGTGGGGAAAGAGATAATTTGAGGACTGGGATAAAGGGGAGAGCCAACAGGAAAGCCAAGGGCAGATAGGGAGGTTCAGGATTAGTTCCTTGGTGAATTCATTAAAGTAGAAACCCAAGAGATGTTTTGAAGAGGAAGTGATTTTAGCCAGTGGTGCCCAGGTAGGCTCCTAAATCCCATCAGCTAGGGTCAAGGATTGTCCTGTGAGGTCACACTGCCAACTTCTGTGATGTCAGCCTAATAATAACTGGTATTTAAGTGCTTACAATATGCCAGGTACTGTACTAAGCATTGGGGTGGATACAGCAGAATTGGGTTGGACAGAGTTTCTGTCTCCCATGGAGCCCTCAGTCTCATTCCCATTTCTTTTTTAGAGGAGATAACTGGGGCAAAAAGTTAAATGACTTGTCCAAGATCATACAGCAGACAAGGGTGGGGCAGCTCCTCTCCAGTAGATTTTCTTAGAAGAGCTGGAGAGACTACATCAAAAGAGAGAAATTCATGGGGCTGTCTCTATATGAAGTTTTAGAGAAAGAATGGGGTGGCCATTCATGAAGAGAGGTTGATGTGGGAAGGAACAACTGAAGAAACGGAGATGGTGGACCCAAAGAGCTAGTGATAAAGGAAGTGGTAACACCTTCAGAAGAACTAGAACTACAAAAGAGAATGGCTACATTTTTTTCTTTCCCTTCGTGGCAGAAACCAGGCAAGGTAATAATAGTAATAATAGTTGTGATATTTGTTAAACTCTTACTCTTGAGTGCCAGGTACTGTATGAAGCACTGAAGTAGATACAAGCAAATCAGGTTGGACACAGTCCCTGTTCCACGTGGGGCTCACAGTCCTAATCCCCATTTTAGAGATGAGGTAGCTGAGGCACAGGGAAGTGAAGTGACTTGCCCAAGATCACACAACAGAACCCAGCACTAGAAAGTCAAAGGTATCAGAGGTGCCTTGCTCTTCTCAAAAGTATCATGGTGGTCCTCCAAGAGCTGGAGATTCAGGTTGAGGCATCTGTCTCCAAAGACTGCCCCCGTGAAAGGAATTCCAGAGAGTGAGGGAAATCTGAAGGTTCTGTTCTGAGCTGATACTTGAAAATGCATTTAATTGGAACTACAGATTTCTCTTCAGTTACTTAAACATCAAGGAACAATCAAGATCAAATATTGAAAGGCAGATTCTGGTTTAGCAAGAACAGTCAATCTAGGGAAGTGAGGTATGGTTATGATCAGAGATTATTTTTTAATTAAAGGAGAGCCTTTTCCCCCTTCCCCCATTTTGCTAGTTGAAGACCTTTTTCCTTAGTAACAGCTGTGGTAGAGATGGTGGAGGGGGTGAGAAGGTTGGGAGTGGAAGCAAAAGTTCAGGCAAGGAACTTGCCTCTGCTCCTACTTACTGTTCCTCCTTCCTCCCACCTGAACCAGTGTCGTCCCTGAGTGAATCCATTTTGGTACGCACCTAAGGAAAGGGAGGCCTGTCCCTATCATCTGCAAGGGAGATGATGGAGCAAATTGCTGTTGATACAGCAACAATTCATACCTCTCCCAAAGGGCAAAGAATGAAACAGTAAAACTGTTATATATTTCCATTCAAGTTCTGGATAATTGAAATACTTTGGATTGTAGCAAATGTCTATCACAAGAATTTTACACCACTCACTATATAACAGTTCTTTTTATGCTAATTATTTTTTACCTCTGGTTGTTTTATTCACTTGTTAAATATAAAACAATTGATACTATAGAAAAATTTACATTACATACTTTGGAAATTGCCTTCCATTAAAGAGAGAATACTGGAGAAATGGTACTCCCATTCACCACTAACAGTATCTGAAAGGAAGTCTTAATGTCTTAGGACCTATATTCATTCATTCAATTGTATTTATTGAGCACTTACTGTGTGCAGAGCACTGTACTAAGCTCTTGGAATATATAATTCGGCAACAGATAGACAATTAATGCCCAACAATGGGCTCACAGTCTAAAAGGGCGAGACAGACAGCAAAACAAGTAGGTGGAAAGGGAAGAGAACAGAGAGAGTTATCTTATATCAAGAAAGGAGGCTTCTAATCCCTATGTTTCTGGAGAAACTGAGGTAAAACGTTTTTAAATGGAAGCGTAATCTACCCTGCTGCTTCAGTTTCTTCTCTTCCAAGTGTCCAGTTGAGCCCATTCTTTCAACCAGTTAAAAACAAGGGAGAAACTTTCAATACAAGTCTCCAAATTGCCTCTCTTGAAATAACTTCAACAGCCACCTCTCAACCCCTCCAAAAAACAACTATTCTGATTAATGAGGCCCATCTACCATCCTTGCCTATCTTAAATATATTTATGTTGACGAATGAGTCCCCAGCCTGAATGATGTTATGGATCATACAAGTATCTCATAAATAAAATGTTAAAATATCACCAATTCCTGCCATGATAAACTGTCCCTGAAAATCATAGCATTTTCCAGAGATGTAACAACAAGGCCCTAAACGAACAAGGAAAAACAAGTGATAATAAGCGGGACCAAACCAACTCTAATAAATTAGCTCATTTCATTTAAGCAGCAGATGGGAGGATTTGGGCAGAAATTTAATGATACTTTAAATTTGCAGAGTATTTATCTTTTGAAAACACTTTCAACATTTACCTTTGTCTTCCCAATATCTCTATGAGGCAGGTCACATTCTGCCAATTTTACAGGTGAAACTGAGCCCCAGAATGGTTAGGTGACTTATCTGAGGTGACACAGCAGGCCAGTTGAGTAGTAGAAATTCAGGGTTTGGGAAGGTAGTCACTGAGCTTCATCATCATCATTAATGGTATTTATTGACACTCGCTGTGGACAGACCCCTCTACTAGCTTTTGGCATGCAATAAGAGAGTTATTAGGCACACTTTCTGCCCACAATGCGCTTACAGTCTAGCAGAGTTTAGTCTAGACTTTCACATGATGATCTTTAGTTGATGGTAGCAGATATGTGGGGTTTTTTTTTAATGTTAGTTGCTAAGCGCTCACTATATGTCAGATACTTTTCTAAGTCATGGAATAGGTACAAGTTAATTAGATCAGGTGCAGTCCCTGTCCCGCATGGGGCTCACTGTCTAAATAGGAGGGGGAATGATATTTAATCCCCATTTTACAGTTGAGAGAACTGAGGCCCAGGGAAGTTGTGTCTTGCCCATGGTCACACAACAAGCAATTGGCACAGCCAGAATTAAAAACCCAGGTTCTCTGACTCCCAAGCTCACACTCTGTCCACTAGGCTGTGCCGCTTCTCATGAGGTTGTCCATAGTTAATTGGTGAGAAGAAAAAGAACCAGTGAAGAAGAGTTATGAGTTAAACCAGGAATGTATTGTCTTTCAAGTCAAGGCCAGAATAATTTCAAGGCCAGTCAATTGTCAAAGGCAGAGAGATGTCCCTAATCATATGTTTCAATCTAATCATTTTGCTCTCATTCTCAAAAGCCTCATTAATCAAATCAAAACTCCTAACTCTAGTCTTCAAGTCTCTTCATTAATTTCCCATCATCCCCACTTAGCTCGGTGCCCTCATCTCCTCCTATGTACATGTGCTTGTGTTCTCCAGTCCAGTTAAGCAAACCTGATTAAAGGTACTATTTCTCATGCAATTCTCCCTTCCTGAATTTCCCTCCCACCCGCCACCCCCCTTCATTAAATTACATCCCTCCCTCTTTAAGAACTTTATAGTAGTTCTGCCTCCATGAGTTTTTCCTCATGGTAGGCACCTGTCCCGATTGGGAGGATTCCATTCCCACAGGTTTCTTCCCACCTTTCTTCTCTCCCTCTGATTTTGCTGCTGGGCACTTGATTTCATTCTGTAGATTAAGTACATGTGTCTCTGTCTTTACCTGTATTTTGTGGTCAGTGATTTTTCATTCGTTTGTGGATTCCATATTGGTGTTAATACTTTTTAAATTGAAAATACTTGAGGACAAGGGTTGCCTTCTTTTTAGTCATTCCCTACAGTGCTCTGAAAGCAGTGAGAGCTCACATGTTGTTGAATGAGATTCCCTTTCAATAAATAACCTTAGACTTTTTTTTTCTCCCAATGGTATTTGTTACACACTTTCTATGTGCTAGGCACTGTACTACACGTTGGGGTAGCTACTACCTTAGGTTGAACACAGTTCATGTCCCACATGGGGCTCACGGTCTTAATTCCCATTATACAGACAAGGAAACAGGCACAGAGAAGGGAAGTGACTTGCCCAAGGTCACACAGTAGACAGGGAGACTTCCAAGCCCGTGTTCTTTCCACTAGGCCATGCTGCTTCTCAGGCCCTCTGAGCTGCCACTGCTTTGATTTTCCCTGTTGTGGCACAACAGTAACTATGTGGGGGGGAAGAGAGATTAGCTATGTCATGGAAGGAGTGAAGATGGTGGCAAGGGGACAAATTGTTGTTCTCATCCTCTCCTCTTTCAGCTCTGCCCCAATATAACATCTTCAGAGGAAAGGCATTATAATATGATTTTAAAGAATCTAGCAAACAAGAGTGTTAGCCTTGTAGACAAACTATTAACTCGTTTTTGGCAAGGCATGTGGCTTGTTCTGCTTTTGAACCTACAGAGAGTTTAGTATAGTGCACTGTATTCAGTAGATATTCAAATGCCATTAATACTCCTAAATGACTGAGGATTATATTGGTTCTACAGATGTATAAATGAAATAAGATTAGGCAATAGAAATGACAGGAAGACCCAATCTAAGCCAGAGAAAAAGAATAAATTTAAATCAGAATCACTCCTCGGACAGAAGCAACTGTGATTTCACCCTCTCTACAACGCACCCAAAGATGGTCTTGGAGACCATCAAGGCTCAGTGTCCCATAGGGGGCAAATTACCTCCATGCCTGAGCTTTCTTCTATATTTTTCTGATTTCTACTGCACGCCCTCTCCCCAAACTCAGTGGCCCTGGCTTTTTTCAAGTGATACAAAGAAAGTAGCTTGAAATTTCAGGTATTCTTGGCACTCTACTCTCAAGGGAAAGCAGAAACCTTGGAAAAACAAAAAACCTAAACATCTAAAGGTAAAATTCTCATCCCTAGAGATGCACTTCTCATCTGACAGAGATTTGTCCTTGTCCTATGGAAAGATTGAGACACACTTGATATGGAATAAATACATAGATAACACCATTGACACACACACTCACATACGAAAAAACACGAACAAATATGTAGCTACACATTGGACACAAGGATCAGAGTAAAAAAAAAAAATGAAAGATATACACTAAAAGACTTACAGAGACATTCCCCATCCCTTGCAAAAGTCAGAAAAATGCATGGAGACAGAAAATGTAAAATTAAAAAAAAATATCTAGAGGCACAAAAGCGTGTTCAAAGGCCTGACAGTATTCCACACCCCCCAACAGGTTTTCCCTAATTAATTCCCCAAACCCCAATTATATCATTTTTACCAGTCATACCCAGAACATCCATACTTTTTTTTCTCATTCTCAGTCCTTATGAATATGCTCATTTAATTGTACATTCCATTTATACTGCATTCTAAAATAGTAAATCATTTTTATATGTGTCTCCCCCATTATAGTGAGCCCTTCCTGGGCAGGGAACATGTTTCTTCATTCACTTGTAACTTCCCAAGCTCTTAGTACAATAGAGGTAGTAGTAATAGCATTTATTGAGTGCCTACAGGGTATGATGCACTATACTAAGCTCTGGGGAAATGCAAAATGGAAAGTGGAACATTCCCTGCACAGAAGGAGTTAAGACTCTAATGGTGTGCATTGCACACTGTGAACACTCGATAAATACCATTATTATGACAACAAACATAAGGCTATAGGCCCAGAGAGACAGCCACATCCATTAGCAGTAGTATGCTATATTACTAATGATCAGAAAGTACCCTCTCAACAGAGGTATCACAACATAGAGAAGATTGGCAGAGAATGCAATGCTATAAAAGAGCAAACTCTTCACATTGGAAGAATTAGAGTGGGAGATGATGCTCAAATAATTCGCTGAGGCAAACCAAATGTCTTAAGATTTCATTATTTATACTAATATCTGTCACCCTCTAGACTAAGCTCACCGGGGTCAGGGACTGTGTTTATCAACTCTGGTGTATTGTTTGGTGTAGTGCTTAAGAGACTAATACAGTGCTCAAAGTAAGTGCACACAATAAATATAATTATTAAAATGTAAAGAAAGTCACAGAAATAGGATAGTGGGATAAAAATAAAGGGGAATGTTTAAGTCAACCCAGTTGACACCCCTGAGTCTTTAGAGATCTGCTCCCAGCCTTCAGGCAGAAGCATATCAATCAATCAATGGTATTTTTGAGCACCAAACTAAGCACTTGGAAGAGAACAATACAATGGAATTAGTTGACACTTTCCCCCTCCATAAACTGCTTACTGCTCTCCAGACTGTAAATATATCCAAATCAGACAACAGGTGAGAATCTGAGACTTGTTTTAAAAGCCTCTAGAAAGGAAAATCCCACAATGATAAAGGACTCTGTCAAGAAAGCCCATCTAACCCTAAAGCCATAAGCTTCATTTTAAGCTGACATAAATGAAATAGAGAGTCTAGAAAGCCTACCACCTTGTGTTTTTCTACTTACCCCATAAGTTCCTCTTTTACCTCTGAGCTGTCCCAAATGCATGTAAGATCAGAATCACCCCACCAAAGTCCAATCCATCTCACTGAATGTTTTGCACGAAACACTAAGCATGGCAGGCTGACGGTCTGAATAAGACAGAAGTCATGACACTTGGTGTGAGGCTCAAAACCACCAAAATTCTGCTACTTGAGCAACATGTTCTCTCAAAATCTTATTAATAATACTGGTATCATAAGACCTATTGGTATTACCAGCGTATTATTTAGAAAGCTGGAACATCAGCTCTGGAAGAAAAGGGGAGTCGGCTTACAAAGACAGTATCTACCATGCCTCCGTTGTCACAAAGTTGTCTTATAACTTGTGAGGTACATAGATCGTCAGCTCATGTTGTATTGTAATTTCCCACTCATGTAGTACAGTGCTCTCCACACGGTAAGCACTCTATCATTGATTGATTGGACATCTTAGAGACAGCATATATAACCACTTGACCAGCTATCTCTGTGCTGTCTGAGATGGCTAACTGGCATAAAAAGGCAAGCTTATATCTCTAACACCATGGTCCCACAATACTTGGGGATCACTGGCAGTGAGGTGATGATGATGATTTATTTGTCAAATTTATTTGACAAATATCTGCCGCTGAGGGTCTGAGATGTAGGTGTCGCCATACCTTTATCAATTCCACCAGTAGGTGCACTAAATTTAGCATGCCTACTGTTAATAATTAATAATAATGGTGGTACTTGTTAAGCAATTATTCTGTGCCAAGCACTGTTAAGTGCTGAGTTAGATATGAGATAATTCTGTTTGGCTCACAGAACCTGGACTATTCAGGTATCCAGACCTTACTTCAGTGTTTTCATTCTACATACATGTTGAATGTAGAATCAAGTACATACAGTACTTGATTTTACTTAAGTGCTTACTTATCAAGTAAGCACTTGATAAGTGCTTACTATGTGTCAAATACTCCTCTAAGCACTGGGGTAGATAAAAAGTTAATCAGTTTGGACACAGTCCTTGTCCCATATGGGGCTCACAGTCTTCATCCCCATTTTGCAGATGAGGAACTGAGGCACAGAGAAGTGAAGTAATTTGTGAAACATTTTAGAAATGATCTTCCAGGACACAATCCTTTGTTCACAAGGATAAATGAAAAATGAGAAGAAAATTGAAAATTATCATTAAGCCAACTGCAAACTTTCAGGAAATCTGATTGGCCCAACCTTTTAAAAAGAGATAAGGAATGGAATGTGTTTGATCTTTCCTGAAACAAAATCAGTGAACTTCTCTACTTGAGTTGTGCATCATCGAACGATGTGTCAACAAGAAAGAGGATTAGGGTAATTTACTAAAGGTAGGTTTAAATCATCAAATGACTCTCAATAACTGAGAGAAATAAAGCTGTTTTGGCAATTTGTAGACTGACCTCAAAAAGGAGCAAGCTGCAGCACATCCACATTTCCAGAGGCCTTTCTTGTAAGGGGAAACAAGAATATGGCATGTGTGAATCGGGTTGAATTTCAGAAGTTAACATAGGGAGGGAAATGTTATAAACTAAAGGATTATAAAGCAAATTAGCACCATCTAGCAGTTCAACGTCAACATCAGCTGGTACTGAGAAATTCAAGTTGCAGACAACAAGGTAAAGGAGAGGGCAGTGCTGGTTATGTTACTGAAGAGATAACCAGTTACAAAATGAAAGCCAGGTGCTTTTCCAATGGAAATGAACATTTGGCTCATTTCCAAAAAGGTAAGTACGGAACAATCTGGCCTGCTTCTGGGATCCGGAGGACTGTGGCTGATAGTTTAATGTCACCATTTACACTCAAGCTAGTAAATTCTAGAGTTGATTTCCCCCCACGTAACCAATCTGTCATCTTGGTACAGTGCTTTGCACACAGTAAATGCTCAATGAATACGATTGAATGAATTGAATGAATCTTGAACACTGAGATAAAATTGATGAATCTGCTTATTAAAAAGCCCAAATCTCTATCATGAGCTTCTTTTTTACAAGTAACTATTTACTTTTGTGGGGATGGAAACTTTAACTCTTCTGTAGTAATGCTACTCTCTACCCTCCAAAAGGACTGATGGTATGTGCTTAGCAAGCATTTGAACTATACCTTTTGCATATAATCTGTATTTACATATAATGAATTGAGCTAGTATGGAATGATGCCAGGATCAAGTTTCTTTCACTTGTCTTTTGGTTTCCCTTGTAATTCATGTAATTAAGATTCTTTTACCCCGATTTTCTCCATTTATGAAGTAACTAGGAAACAATATGAAAAAGAGTAAAAAAAAAAATCTTTATGAAAGCCCCAAATAACCTCTTGCCCTTAAATAATTCATTTTAGCATCTGTCTGCACTGCTACATTGTAAGCTCCATGAGGGTCGGGATCATGTCTCCTAACTGTGCTGAACACTCTCAAGAGCTCAGTGAAGTGCTCTGCACAGAGTAAATGCCCAAATACTATCAACTGATTGATTTTCACAAAGTTAATCTCTTTTTCCTATATGTTCATTCGTTAAGAAAAATCGAGCATACATAGTACTTGCATTTTCCAAAGCACTTCCTCTATCTCTCCTGCCACTCTTCCTCCAACCTAGAATATCCACCCCAACCCCTTAAAATCCGACAGAACCCAGCTCTCATGTTCAAAAGCCCACCTCTGTCGGGTTGTCTGATCTATCTGACCTAATTAACTTGCACCTACCCCACCGTTTAGAACAATGCTTGACACATATTAAGCGCTTAACAAATATCATGAAAAAGCCCTCCTCCTGGGAGGATGAGAAATCCTGCAGTGTGTTCTCACAACTGATCCCTCTTCACACTGGACAGCACTGACCTGCTCTGTGAGAGAGAGGTGCTACCCAAGTCCATGTTATCTTGACTCCTATCTAATCCTTCTTTTGCCAGAAGGGTGAGGAAACTCTAACAGCGTGAGGCCTTCTCAACTTTTAGAACATTGGGAAAGCTGTGATTACTGGACTCAGCTATGGGGAGCCTGTAAACTCTGCTACTCTAACCACAGTAATAATAATAATGTTGGTATTTGTTAAGCGCTTACTATGTGCAGAGCACTGTTCTAAGCGCTGGGGTAGACACAGGGGAATCAGGTTGTCCCACGTGGGGCTCACAGTCTTCATCCTCATTTTACAGATGAGGTAACTGAGGCACAAAGAAGTTAAGTGACTTGCCCACAGTCACACAGCTGACAAGTGGCAGAGCTGGGATTCGAACTCATGAGCTCTGACTCCAAAGCCCAGGCTCTTTCCACTGAGCCACGCTTTTGTGGCTCTTGGTATATTCATTGTCGTCCTTGTCTCTTATACTGTCTTGGTGTTCTTTCCTTGTGTGTCTGTCACCAACCCCACCCCTCCTCTCTATTAGCTTGTAATCCCCTAGGAAACCAGGAACCATGTCTAAACCTTTTCTATGTATTTTTAGCCTGGATCTCGGTTCAGTGCTCTGCACACAGTCACTTAATAAATATTACTAATAAAATCTCACCTCCTCCAACAAGCTTTCTTCATTAATACCCAGTACACCAGGGTTCTATCAAATCAATAGTCACTTCTAGCACTTGAATATGCTGTACTTATTCTCAGCACTTGCTTGTATAATTTGTGTGTGTGTGTATACATATATTCAATTATAGATTATTTATTCTGATTACTCTATTCATAATTCTGTTGTATTGTACTCTCCCAAGCACTCACTGCAGTCTTCTACACAAAGCAAGCACTCGATATATATGATTGATTGATTGTATTTTTGTGACTACGTTAATGTGTAGGCTTCTAATGACCAGGAAACAATCAGTCATATTTATCGAGGGTCTACTCTGTGCTCTGTACTTAGTACTTGGGAGAGTACAATATAACATAGTTGTTAGATATGTTCCCTGCCCACAACAAGCTTACAGTCTATAAGAAACATGTGTTCTCATGCTTCTTTTGTATTTTCCCAAGTGCTTCATACAGTTCACTGTATCCTCTGGGTGCTCAATAAACACCTTTAGGCCTAATAATTAGTCAATCAATAGTATTTTCTGAGCTCTTACTGTATGCAGAGCCCTCTGCTAAGCACATGAGAAAGGCAAGAGAAGCATGAGGTAGATGTTTCTTGACCAGAAGGAGCTTACAGTCTGATAGGGGAGAGAGACACTAAAGTAAACTTCAAATATGAGGATATGTATATAGGTGCTGAGGGAGTGAGGGTTAAGGGAGTACCTATGTGTTCAGTGATTATGGGCTCAAGTGCATAGGTGATACAGAAGGGAGGGAAAACAGGGTGAGGAGATGAAAGGTTAGTCAGGGAAGATTTACTGAAGGAGATATGATTTTAGTAGAGGGAGAGAGTAGTGGTCTGTCAAATGTGAAGGGAAGAGAGTTCCAAGCGGGAGACAGGGCGTGGGTGAGGACTTGCCCAAGAGAGATGTGGGAGAAAGGCACAGTGAGTAAGTTATTATTAAAGGAGCGAAGCATCGTGGCTGGATTGTAATGTGAAAAGAGTGAAGATAGATGGTTGGGGGGAGAGCTGATTGAGTGCTACTACCACTAAATTTCTCATTTGTCCTACCATTATTCCTGCGAGTAGGGAGGAAGAAGTGGTATTCTCCCATTATAAAGTTGAAGAAAATGAAGCACACAGCAGTCAAGTAACCAGAGGCAGGAGTAGGCACAAGTCGGTTTTTTTTTTAATGGTATTTGTTAAACATTTACTATGTGCTGGGGTTGATACAAGATAATCGGGTCAGACGCAGTGCCCGTCTCATAGAAGCCTCACAGTCTAAGTAGGAGAGAGAACAGGTACTTATTGAATCCCCATTTTACAAAAGAGGAAACTGAAGTATGGAGAAGTTAAATGTCTTGCCCAAGGTCACACAGCCGGAAAGTGGCAGAGCTGGGAGTAGAATCCAGGTCCCCTGACTTCCAAGCCTATGCCCTTTCCAATAGGCCAAGCTGCTTCCTTAAGCTTCCATCCTCAAATTATTTTTTCCCTTCAGATCCCCGTTCCTCTCTCTTTTCTATTTACCTTTGAATAGGGGATTCTGAAAATGAAATTGATATGGAGAACATGATAATTGGGGTGGAATGTCAACACCACATCTTTTGCTTATGAATGGTTAAGCCCCAAATTGTTCTATCTTAAATTCCTTTGGGAAAATTCTTTTATTTCTTTGATAGAGGAGAAATGTTCCTCTTTCAATTCAGCCACTCTGCTTTTGTTTTTGAAAGCCTTTCATAGAGTGCGAGGGAGAATTTACCTTTTGTGAAGATGAGTTTGATGCACGGCAGAAATAACACATTTTCTTTCTCACTACTGATTACTTTCAAAATTACTGTTATAACAGAAGATCATTCTCGACTATTTTGAAACTTCCTCTGTACATTGATTTTTTTTCTCATTCTCATTTCTATAGCATCTTCTGTGACTGAAATAGAAATCATCACAAGGGATTACCATTTTGGGGGGAAAGGGGTGCCCCTTAAAATAATAAATGTAATTGTAGCTATTTCCTTAGTTGAGAGCTCATTGTGTGCTGGACGAAACTAAGATAATCATGTAAAGCAAAAATCCTTTCCAACCATTCCTTGTTTGACTGGTATGTATAGTAAATCCCATTATGCACACTTTTATTTGGAACAAATCTCTCTACCTAAATCTTCGTGGGATTGATATTCTCATTTCCATTTTTTTTGGATCTACTGTATTCTGCATATAAGCAGTTAGGCAAAAGCCAGAGTACCACTTAAGAGAAGATGGAATGGTACAGAGCTGACTCTTGCTTTATTTGGGAATTGCCAGTCCACGAAGGGGCATTCTGTGATTCACTGTGTATTGCCATATCCGTCGAGATGGCATTTCTGGAGACACACAGTGGCTAGATTCAGTTATACTCGAAATTCATGGCCGTTTGGGTTGTGTGTCACCAGAGAAATCTGGGAGTCCCCAGAATTTAAGTGACTTGTCCAAAATCATACAGCAAGCAAATGGTGGAGCCAGGATTAGAACCCAGGTCCTCTGATTCCCAAGTTCTTGTTCTTTCCAACAGGCCAAGCTTCTTCTTTTTGGCTTCCATCCCTGGATTTTTTTCCCTTCAGGTCCTAATGCCTCTCTCTTTTCTATCTACCTTCGAATAGGGAATTCTGAAAAAGAAATTGATATGGAGAACATGATAATTGGGGTGGAATGCAAGCACCACGTTTACATAAATGTTTACATAACATTTACATACATCTGGATGACTCCCAGATTGTTGATGTGTGTGCCTACCATCTTTGTGCAGGGCACACCCCATGGCAGTGTCCATACTCGAGGCAAAGAGGGAGGGTACTCTTGGCCGATTTCAGCAAGTAGGGTCATTTTTCAAAGTTCATCTTCACTATATAACTTGGAGATTAGATCTATGTTCTGAACAAAGTGATGCTATAATTACAACAAACGTCTTTTAGAAGCCCAGATTTGCATTTTATATATAGACATTAGGTTTTCTAGCAAAGGCTGCAGGATGTTGCCAAATTACAAGCCAATTTAAAATCTGCTTCTTACACCTAAGTTGCTTGTAGATGCAATCACAAAATAATTGTGGAAGATTTAGTGAGGTGATGAATGGTGGGACATAAAGGAAGTAGAGATTCATTATTCCACTTGATTCTAAATAAATGCATACAGCAGATGATGCAGAAGGCATAGTCAAATTTATATCCTGTTGAAAATAATTGATTTGGGATTTTGTTAGTTCCCTTAAAGCAAAGCTCTAGGATCTTCTTTGTTTTACTATACATGCTGTAATTTTGAAGCACAGTGAAACATCAGGCATATCATTTATATCTCTTTCCTAGTTAGAAATCCATCGGAATGGATTAAAAATTGGAAGAGAATTTCCACTTACCCACTCCACTCACATGGGTTCAGGTTGGGCACTTTCTTGAGAATGCTGGGAAATGGCATAATCACAAAGTGGTAGGCTTGGTCCCTCCCAGTAAGATATCTAACAATCATGGAGTTTACAATCTACTGGGGTAGAAGACTTGGGAAAACTAGATGTAGAGCTCATTAACATAAGGAACATGGACTAGCAGAAAGACCCATGGGTCAGGAAGTCAGGTAATCTCACTCTGCCACTTGCCTGCTGTGTGACTTTGGGCAAGTCACTTCATTTCTCTGTGCCTCAGTTTCTCCATTTGTAAAATGAGGATCTAGTACTTGTTGGTCCTCCCACTTAGAATGTGAGCCCTATGTGCACCAAAGACTATGACTGACCTGATTCTCTTCTACCTACACCAGTGTTCAGTACAGTGCTTCTCACCTAGTAAGCACTTAAAAAATACCAGAAGTATTATGATTGTTATTCCCAGATCAGGAGGCAGAGGAATGGGCATTTGGCATCAAGTATTTCCTCCTGAACTATGAGAGAGGACATATTAGAGAAAAAACCAATGTGCTAGTCAACGGAAAGAGGGAAATACTATGTAATAATGGTAATGAATAATAATTATAATAATATTTGTGCTGGGGAAGATACAAGATAACCAGGTCAGACACAGTCCCTATCCCCATGTGGCTTACAGTCTAAACAGGAAGGAGAACACTTATTTTATCCCCATTTTACAGATGAGGAAACTGAGATACAGAGAAGTGAAGCAACTTTCCCAAAGTCTTACAGCAAGAATGTTGCAGAACTGGGATTAGAACCTAGGTTCTCTGGCCTTCAGGCCTAGTGCTTTTTCTGCTAAGCCATGCTGCTTCCGTGTATAAAAGAAATGAGGCAGAAAAATGGAATTCTTAGCTTTCTAGACAGTGAATCTGATTCCTCCTGTGGGAACTTGTGTTCAGGGATGAAGGTATTAAGCAGTAAATGATGTCCCTAGATTCCTGACATTGCCAAGTATGCTGCAAGTTGCAGGTGCAGACTATCTAGAGGGGAGCATGGAGGGAACATCTAGAAATCTGGAGGAAGTTAAACTCTTTTGGTTTAATACATGGCTGAAATTCCAAAAGGCAACTAGACGTTGCAGGAATTTCTCATGAGATTAAGTAACAGTGGAAACATTTTATCAGACACAAGATTTTTAGGATTGATGATACATGTTTTGCAAAGTGTGAAAATCTTTTTCAACCTCCAGATTGTTTGCTCAGCTCTGCATCACCGATGCTGTGCATCGCTGCAGAGAGATAGTTTGTCTCTTTCATTCCATGATGCATTTCATCACTGTCTTAGCACTACCACCCCCAGTCTCCCAACAATATCTAAATTTTAATTTTTGTCGAGAATCATCCTTTAAAGTCAACTGTA
Organism: Ornithorhynchus anatinus; assembly: GCF_004115215.2. Taxonomy (NCBI): domain Eukaryota; kingdom Metazoa; phylum Chordata; class Mammalia; order Monotremata; family Ornithorhynchidae; genus Ornithorhynchus; species Ornithorhynchus anatinus. The sequence goes on along the minus strand of NC_041753.1, from coordinate 18,755,220 downwards.
ACTGCATTAATAAGATCAGTCTATTTGCTTACTGTAGCCCGCATCAACTTCATATGAAGGCTTTCAAACAAACATGAAAATAAGCCAGTTTTTTAGGTGAGAAGATAGTACCTTGACAAATCACCTCTACTGAGTAGTGTTCATTAGAGTAACAAGAAGTAAGCAATAATGGGGGAGGGAAGAGAGATTGAAGATTGGTTCTAAAATGTATATGCAAGATTGGTAAAACTGAACATTTCATATCATTAAGTACAAAGCAGGGGTCGACCTGGAATTAAAATGACCAATATGCTAATTGAACAAGAAAGGGACTTTAATAGAATAACAAGAACTGGTTTCAATTTGTCCTTTGAGGGGTTTAAATGGAAAATGTGTGTGAATGTGTTTGTATTTTCAAGGTAAGAATATAAGTAAGATTCATTCAGTCAGTCATAATAATAATAATATAATTATGGTATTTGTTAAGTGCTTGCTCTGTGCCAGGCACTGTACTAAGTGCTGGGGTGGATACAAGCAAATCGGGTTGGACACAGTCCCTATCCCACATGGGACTCACAGTCTCAATCCCCATTTGACAGATGAGGGAACTGGGGCACAGAGAAGTGAAGTGATTTGCCCAAGGTCATACAGCAGACAAGTAACAGAGCCGGGATTGGAACTCATGACCTTCTGACTCTCAGGCCTGTGCTCTATCCACTGCACTGTGCTGCTTCTCATAGTACTTATTGAGCGCTTACTGTGGTAGATCACTGTACTAAGCATTTGGGAGAGTACAATCTAACAAACAGACACATCCCTTGCCTACAGTGAGCTTACCGTCTAGAGGGGGAGACAGACATTAGTATAAATCAATAAATTACAGATATGCACATAAGTGCTGTGGGGTTGGGAGGGGGAATGAATCAAGGGAACAAGTCAGGGTGATGCAGAAGTGAGTTGGAAAGAGGCAATAGCGGGGCTTAGTCAGGGAAGGCCTCTAGGAGGAGACGTGCCTTCAGTAAGGTTTTGAAGCTGGGCAGAGTAATTGTCTGTTAGATTTGAGGAGGGAGGGTGTTCCGGACAGAGGCAGGACGTGGGTAAAGGGTCGGCAGCGAGATAGACGAGATCAGGGTACGGTGAGAAGGTTAGCATTAGAGGAATGAAGTTTGCGGGCTGGGTTGTAGTAGGAGAGTAGCAGTGTGAGGTAGGAGGAGGCAAGGTGATGGAGTGCTTTAAAGCCAATGTTGAGGAGTTTTTGTTTGATGTGGAGGTGGGTGGGCAACCACTGGAGTTTCTTGAGGAGTGGGGAAAGATGTCTCGAAAAGTTTTGCAGAAAAATGATCTGGGCAGCAGAATGAAGTGTGGACTGGAGTAGGGAGAGACAGGAGGCTGGTAGATCAGCAAGAAGGCTGTTAGAGTAATCAAGGCGAGATAGGATAAGTGATCGTATTAACGTGGTAGCATTTTGGATGGAGAGGAAAGGGCAGATTTTAGCAATGCTCTGAAGGTGGAAGGGAGAGGATTTAATGATGGATTTAATGGATGAATATGTGGGTTGAATGAGAGAGAGGAGTCAAGCATAATGCCAAGGTTATGGGTTTGTGGGACAGGAAGGGTGGTGGTGCCATCTACAGTGATGGGAAAGTCAGGGAGAGGACAGGGTTTGGGAGGGAAGATAAGGAGTTATGTTTTGGACATGTTAAGCTTGAGGTGACAGGAGGACATCCAAGTAGAGATGTCTTGAAGGCAGGAGGAAATGCAAGACTGCAGAAAGGGAGAGAGATCAGGGCTGGAGATGTAGATTTGGGTGTCATCCGCATAGAGGTGGTGGTTGAAGCCATGAGAGCGAATGAGTTCTCCAAGGGAGTAGGTGTAGATGGAGAATATAAGGATCCAGAACTGAACCTTGAGGGACCCCCACAGTTAAGGGGTGGGAGGCAAAGGAGCAGCCCACAGAGGAGACTGAGAATCAATGGCCAGAGAAATAAGAGGAGAACCAGGAGAGGACAGTGCCAGTGAAGCCAAGGTTGGATAATGTTTCCAGGAGAAGGGGGTAGTCGATAGTGTCAAGATCAAAGTAATTCTAATATAATTAATACCACTGTAAAGTTTCTCTTCCAAAATAATTTTGACTTTTAAATTATTTTAGAAGAGTGCAATTTGTTCGCTTTGGCACATTAAACATGAAACTGATCGGTGGTATCCATTTGAAGGCCTATCTTCCACTTTTGTTCTTTGCTGAATGGTATATATATTGGTTAAAGATGGGAACATCTGAAGTAACTAAATCTCTTATCAAAGATTGGAGGAATTAAAAGGTAATGGCTGCGCTGCATTCAAACAGCAGCCACTGAAGAAGACATAGGCCAGACTCTCAGGGTGTAGGTTTTTTTGTTTTGTTGTTGCTGTTGTTTTTTAGGGTATTTGTTAAGTGTTTACCATGTGCCAGGTACTTAGCACTGGGGTAGATACGAAGCTAATCAATTTGGATCCAGTCCATGTCCTACATGGGACTCACAGTTTTAATCCCCATTTTACAGATGAGGTAACTGAGGCACCGAGAAATTAAACGACTTGCCCAAGGTCACACAGCAGACAAGTGGCAGAGCTGGGTTTAGAGCCCAAGGCCTTCTGACTGCCAGGCCAAGGCTCTATCCAATAGGTCATGCTCCTTCAAATGAAAGAGTAGTTAACGTAGTTAATGTAGTTAAATGACAGAGCAGGGGCTGGAGGCTGGGCAGCATAGCCCCTCCCCAGTTTGAACGCCACATGGAGGGAGCATCACCTCTGTCCTCCCCTACAGACACACACACACACACACACACACACACACACATATACACATACACCCCATCCCCCCTCCCCTCAGTCCCCACTGTTCTGGATCACCTGTTTTAGGGCATTGGCTTTGACCAGACCTGAATTCAGGCCAAATTTGGCTTCTAGAACTGACTTAGAGCCTATATATTGATAGTATTAGAGGTATCCTGGAGTTAGGTCTTGTAACCTAAATATAGTAGAACAACCCCCTTCTATTCATTCAATCATATTTATTGAGCGCTTACTGTCTGAAAGTTTGTTGTGGGCAGGGAATGTGTCCATTTATTGTCTTATAGTACTCTCCCAAGTGCTTAATGCAGTGCTCGGCAACACAGTAAGTGCTTAATAAATATGATTGAATGAATGAACACAGCCAATAGGAGCTTTGAAGTATCGCAGATACAGTAGAAGGACAGGGACCAACAGTGAGATGTCTATACCATTTTGTAGACCTGAGGAAATCATTTGAAACCACCTGTCCACATAAGAGCAACGCTGAGCAAATTTGACTGCTTTAAGAATAATGCTGGTATTTGTTAAGCGCTTACTATGTGCAGAGCGCTGTTCTAAGCACTGAGGTAGATACAGGGTAATCAAGTTGTCTCATGAGAGGCTCACAGTTAATCCCCATTTTACACATGAGGGAACTTAGGCCCAGAGAAGTGAAGTGACTTGCCCACAGTCACACAGCTGACAAGTGGCAGAGCTGGGATTCAAACCCATGACCTCTGACTCCCAAGCTCGGGCTCTTTCCACTGAGCCACGCTAGTTTTCCCTCAACAGCGTGGTGGTGGTGATATTTATAGTAGTTGTTAATAATGGTGGTATTTGTTAAGCGCTTATGTTCTAAGCGCTGGGGGGATACAAGCTGATCAGGATGTCCCATGTGGGGCTCACAGTTTTAATCCCCATTTTACAGATGAGGTAACTGAGGCACAGAGAAGTTAAGTGACTTGCCCAAAGTCACACAGCTGGCAAGCGGCGGAGCTGGGATTAGAACCCATGACCTCTGACTCCCAAGCCCGGACTCATTCCACTGAGCCACGCTGCTTCTCTGTTAAGTGCTTACTACGTGCCAGGCACTGTACTAACCACCGGGGTAGATACAAGATAATCAAGTTGGATGCTGTCCATGTCCCATGTGGACCTCACAACTTTAATCCCCATTTTACAGATGAGATTGTAAACTCATCTCTAGAATGTAAGATCATTATGGGCAGGGAAGGTGTCTGCTAATTCTGATGTATTGTACTCTCCCAAGCACTTAGAATAGTGCACTGCACATAGTAAGCACTCAATAAATACTATTGATTGAGGTAACTGAGGTACAGAGAAGTTAAGTGACTTACCCAAGGCCTCACAACAGACAAGTGACAGAGCTGGGGTTAAAACTCAGGTCCTCTGTCTTCCAGGCCTGTACTTTATCCACTAGGAAACACTTCTTTGATAATAATAATAATAGTTAAATACTATGTGCTATGCACTTGGGTAGTTATAATACAATCAAATCAGACACAGTTTCTGTCCCTGTCTCACATGGAGTTTACAATCCAAGACTGTGGAAGAGCAGGAATTTAATTGCCATTTTATAGATGAAGAAACTGAGACAAAGAAACCTTGAGTGACTTGCCCATGGTTACACAGTAGGTAAGTGGCAGAACCGGTACAGCCCAGGTCTCCTGACTCTCAGTAGTCTGCTCTTTCCACTAAAATATGCTACTTCTCATAGTCTGTCAGAGTTGAAGGAGTCCTACCTAACTCTTTTCTCATCAAGTCCTAGTCAATCTCTTCTATGCCCTCATGCTTCATGATAGGATGACAGATTTGGAAGCTGGAGTGAGAATATACTTTCTATCCTCCAGAAAACTTTTCCAACTCAAAAAGCTATGAGGATCAGCAAAGTCTTTGTTATAGTCAACCAGAAGCAACACTTACACAAGATGTTCAGATTATTATGAATTGCTTTGTGTAGTTAACCCAGTGATACAAGCTGACCATAAATCTGGATTGAACTGAGGTTATACGATAGCCTATACCCAGGAAACCTGCACGACCCAAAGATTTCATCAGCAACACAGAATTCAGTGCTGTCACAGAGTAGTAATAATAATGGTATTTGTTAAGTGCTTACTATTTGCCAAAAACTGTTCTAAGCACTGGGGTAGATACAGTAATCGGGTTGTCCCAAGTGGGGCTCACACTTTTAATCCCCATTTTACAGATGAGATAGCTGAGGCACAGAGAAGTGATTTGCCCAAGGTCACACAGCAGACAAGTGGCGACAACTGAATAGACAATTCTGCTATGTAAGTGGTGAGCTATCAAATGATGCTTGGATGATTGAATGCAGGAGTTAAAAGAATCAAGAAGACTAGCACAGCTTTGGGAAATTCACCTAACAGAGTTTGATGACAATAGGACATCAAGCATCACACCAAGTTGACAGTCTATAAAGTTGTGGCCAACCTTCTACTGGCTATGACAGTTGGATCCAGCACTAAAGGCATGGCTGACCCCTTGAACAGTTTCACCAGCATCATGATTGAATCATATTCAACATCGAATGGAAGCACAAGACCATCAGCTGGGAATGTAGTTAGTTCACTAACATTAAAACAGTGTTCATCGCAACACACCTTTGTTCGGAGACACATGTGAAATGAATGAAAAAAGGAGGCCAGCAATATCTGGATTGCCTGTCTACATTGACTGCTCTCTGAATTCAATCAAGTCTCTACCTGGCTTATCTGATATTTAATGAACAAAATCCTTGAACAATAATAAGAGTGAAATCATCCTTGGAGTTTCTCTGAGCAATTATTTTTTTTCCTAACTCTAAAATGTCCTGCCACTCTGGCTGGTTTTTATTGGATTCATAATATTATTTCTCATCCTGGGTTTCTAAATTAACACAAGGTAAAAGGTATTCCATCAGCCGTTTATGATATGCTATCTTCAAATTCAGAAATAGACAACAAAGTTAAAATTCCTCTTGCTTCAAAGTGAAAGAATGCTATCTTAAAACCTCAGCTTTTATTCTTATGTTGCCTAAAATTAGAAATATGCTTTTCAGGTCTAGTGACTGAGCATATTGTTGGAGTTAGATATTTCAAAAGAAAACACTTGAAAATCACTGTCTACAACTACATAGCTTGGGGAAACAAAATAACTTCACATTTCAAGCTTCACTGAATACATTCTGGGTTGCATGTCCATCTTTTAATTGGAGGCTAGTGAAGGGGAAAATAAGTTCATTTATACCCATGTATTTAGGGAGAGAGAAGAAGGGTGGTGAATTCAGGATCTTCCATTCCTAACTTTGTTATTAACTCACCGTGGATGTCACAGGAATGAAACTCTATGCCTCATCTCTCTCCCACCATGTAGAGCAGGAAAAGCATACGTCTTTCTGTTCTGAAAAAAAAAACCCTGCAGCCCTGGGGACTGATTCAAGTAGCAGTAATAATAGGGTTTATTAAGCAGTTATTGTATGTGAGGCATTGTACTAAGTGCTGGGAGAGAATACACAGGTGGAAATTAGACATGGTTCCTTGGGGAGTTCATAATCTAAGTGTTGGGAGAACTGCCTCCTGGCCTTAGTCAAGTTACTCAGGAACTGTAGGGAGTCTTTCATTATTTATCAATAATATATTTATATTAATCTTTCCTTTAGACTGTAAGCTCACTCTGGGCAGGGTACTACCAACTCTGTTGTATTGCACTCTCCCAAGCGCTTACTATAGTGCTCTGCACACAGAAACCGAGCAATAAATTCCATAGATTGATTTCATACATCTTACTAGTGGTGAAAGGAAGATTATACTAAGAAAAATTTATGTGAATGCATCTTGAATAATGATTTCAGTTATTAAAGGGCATTGAATGAATAATTGCAGCTTTTATGATAACACCTGGAACCACATAGCTTATTTTTATCCAGATCTGAACTCTGTATCTCATGCAAATTAGGTTAATGTTTCTGGTATTTATCAGGAATGTTTCCTTTTAGAGATAGTCTGTTTCAGTTTACCTTCAGTCAGAAACAAGATAAATCTTAGCCTCAGAGCCATTACACATATAAGGAACTGTAGTATTCCAAATCTTAAAAAATGTCATGATTTAGAATATTTGTTTGAATTACATCCTGAAAGACTTGTAGGCCTTAAATTTGCATAGCACATCTAATATTGAAAAGATTAAAGTTAATCAATTAACATTTGGATGACCTTAGAGTAAGCGACATCTGTAACAATATTTGGGCATGTTTGCATAGCCTTCAGATATTCAGATATTTTTCATCTCTTCTCTAAAAGAAATTTCTTGAAAAGGAGTCAAGGATAATGCCAAGGTTGAAGGCTTGAGAGAGGAAGAGGAGGATGGTCTTGTCACCATTGATGGAAAAGTTAGAAGGAGAGGATTTATTTGGGAGGGATGACAGTTTTAAACATGTTGAGTTCAACATCCATGTAGAGATATCCTGGAGACAGGAGGAGATGCATGATTGCAGAAGAGTAAAAAATCCGGGACAGGAAAGGCAGATTTGGAGTCATCTGCTTAGAGATAGTGAGTGTGGGTGAACTCCCAGGGGATATGAGTATAGACTGAGAGTAGAAGAAGCCCCAGAACTGAGCCTTGAATCACACTCACAGTTAAGAAGTGAGAGGCAGAGGAAGGGTTGGAGAAAGGGACTGCGAAGGAGCAGCCAGAGAGGCAGCATGAGAACAGGACAGAGCAGTCAGAGAAACCAAAGTTCAGTAGTGTTTCCAAGGTGGTTCACCCTATCAAAGGCAGCCAAGAGATCAGGGAGGAATAGGATGGAGTTGAGTTCATTAGATTTGGTGAGAAGGAGATCACTGGTGACTTTGGAAAGAGTGGTTGGATTGGAATAAGGGAGTAGAAACCAGATGGTGTGGCAGAGGGTGAAGGAGGGAGTTGGAGGAGAAGTAGAGCTGTGAGTTTAGACAACTTGTGTGAGGGGTTTGTAGAGAGATGAAGTGGGGGCTGGATGCATCTCGCAGTGAGATCGAGAGAGTTTTTTGGTATAGAGGTGGAAAGGTGGGTTCTCTCTATAAGGTATTTACTCTAATTCACTACTTTAGTGTTGTGCATTATTTAATTTATTAAGGCCCAGCATTCTTACAATTTTATACTTTTGTCTATTTCCCTTTATTAACACTGCTAAAATTTAACAGGAACGGATGACGGTCCTATTATTATTGCCAGGTATTCATTCTTCCTCTTTTGGTCTACTTATATTTCATGGAGTTTATCCTAATACATTATTGAGGGGCTTTTACAATCTAGTTATTGCCCCATCTCCCTCCTTCCATTCTTTTTCAAACTCCTTGAGGGCATTGTCTACACCCACTGCTTCCACCTTCTCTCCTCCAATTCTCTCCTTAACCCCTTCCAAACTGGCTCCTGCCCTTTCCACTCCATGGAAACTGCCCTCTCTACTCTATGGAAACTGCCCTCTCTAAGGTCACCAGTGACTGACAGCAAAAGGGGAAAAGAGAAGGGAAGAGTGATTGGGTGTCTGCAACTGCACTAGGGGACTGAAATTTTGGGGTGGTGGGTGTAAGGGGATGAGTGGGGTTTGAACAATGCAGGAGCAAAGACCCAAGAAGACATGTTGCAGAGTTTTTAGAACCTGGACACCGGGGGATAAAGATCAAAGGTGGGCAAAGAGATGTAAGAGAGCTGGAGCAGGTGTATCTGCCTCCTCACTACCTGAGACAAGAAGGTAGGCCTTGGGACCCTGATGTCCAGCCACCAGGTTGGGGGGATCCTAAAAGAATTTTCCTGCCTCTCACCTGCTCTCCCACTAGCAGCAGTGGTGATGCATGACTTGATAGAGTGGAGGAAAGGGGTGTGGTCCTCACTGATTTGTAAAACAAAATCCTGAAGAATCAGACAGGGATGAATGTGGATGACAGTGAGGTATACAAAGTCAGAAAAGACCCCAGGAAAAGTGGAGGGGAAGGGATGGGGAAAGATCTACAGTCTAAAAATTCCTTTCCTGTAAGGCCTGGTCATAATGTCAGGACTGGTTCTAGAATGGAACCTAACAAATTGCTTGTCAGACTATGGAAAAATGTAATCAAGATACAGCTGTTTATGACACATCCATGCTTTTAAGAAGCCCACCATGACTCAATGTATATTTTGATTGTTTTCTGATATTCAGAAATTCTACTAAAAATTTTCAGAGAATTGTGAATTTCCTTCTACATAATACTTTAGATTTTAGGTGTTCAGCTTCATTATATTTGAAATTATTTTAGAAAGATGAACCCCAGAAAATGTAATCAATGCAAAATTCTCCTTTCAAGTTCCAGGTTATCATCTTATTTTAATTTTTCACTGGGAAATTACTGTAAACAATTTATTTTTAAGTAAATTATTTTCTGCAATACTAAAAATGAAGCATAGATATTGTTGTACTAAGTGGTCTTTCAGTTCTTCCAAAAAACAATGAATCTTTGAAAGCAGAGACTTAACAGCTATTGAATTGAAAACTGCATTTCCATTACACACCAGAATGAATTTATACACCTCTTTCCCTCAGAATAGAAGACCAATTTTTGAATTCATGGAAATAAATGTTTTGCTTTCCCTTTATAGAGTGAAGATCAGTAATGCACTAAATACTAATGATATGCCAACAGAATATGTTTCCTCTTGGCTTTCCATTCACTCAGTGTAGTCTATTGCTTACTTTTATTTTACTTAGAACTATTACTACTCATCCTACATAGAATCTTAGCTTTGCTCTCATTAATTAATTAATTACCACTATTAAAAATTTAAATAATGTAAGAAAAAGTTAAATTGTATGTTAGATATAATCAAGTACTTCATCGCTTAACAAATTCTACTACTAATATAACATCCAACCACAAAATAGGGTTACTAATATGCAGGCAGTTGACCAGCATTGCTATAACTTTGATTCCAGCACAACTTATCAAGGTAGGATAATATGGATGAGAAGGGATGATGCCAGATTACTTGCGCAGATGCTATTTGTTCAACTAAAAGAGGGCTTATGAAAACAAGGAGAGCAAAACAAACCTTGCTAAAACAGTAAAGAAGTCTCAATATGGCATAGCAACAGGTAAACAAGGCTAATACACAATTTTTTATATTTTATTATGCATTTACAAAACTAATCTTCAATTCTGAAGATGATGCCACTGATATGACCCCATCCGTATGTATATATATATATATATGTATATGGATATATATATATATGTATCCACACAGGGGATCGAAAATCTATTTCACCTTCACCTATATAAACCTTTTCAAATATGATTACTTTGTTGGTTGTTGTAGTGCCTGTTGTGACTTTCATTCATTCAATAGTGTTTATTGAGCGCTTACTATGTGCAGAACACTGTACTAAGCACTTGGAATGTACAATTCGGCAACAGATAGAGACAATCTCTGCCCAATGACAGGCTCACAGTCTAAACGATGGGCTCACAGTCGCTTCCTGGTAACCCAATATTGCCAACGCATCTGCTCAAGATCAGTAGGAGTCTTCAGAAAAATTAGGCCAATATCCACCCACCTGTACATCAGAACATCTCCCCTATAGAGAGCTTTTTAGGAAAACCTGCCCTAGGAAACCACACAATCCTTCTTGTGGCCAAAATGGCAATACTGTGTCTGTGTCTAAATGAGTTCTATTACAATGCTCCTGATGATATGAAAAAATAATGGACTTGTTCTGAAATGATTTTAAAGGTCCATTGACTAGAGTATTAATGATAGAGCAAAATAGAATGGTCTCTTCACCTATTAGGGAATTTGTCACTTCATTATTCACTTCTTTATTCTGTACTTCCTAAATATCCAGTAGAGTGCATTGCACTACTAACTGAGCGTTCAATAAATACTATTATGCTCTCCCCTGCCCCAAGTCATCAACGTATAATTCTCAACCTTTACCCAGCAGCCCCCAGCATTAACAATAATAACAAAAGTCATAATAAAGGTTCAGCCAATTTTCCATGATCTGGATGGCAGGGATATATAAATTCACACATTATCCCAGATCTTCATTTCATCTGAGACATTTAAGTTTTTTCCCTAATCAAAATTACCAGAGCTAATAGGAAAACTGAGTCATATTACATTCCCTTCCTTTAGCATCCCCTGTCAAACCTTTTGTAGAATTGTTTCTAAACAGTGAAATGTAATAAAAACTCAGCAACAGGAAGAAAAAGGAGTAGTATTAATCTTGGACAAATCACAAACTGGATAACCAGGTTGTGAATAAATTGAGAGTCAATGGCATCAGATCAGAAATCTGACAAATTAACGCCTGTCCATCTTCATTTTTAATAAGTGGAACTCTCATTCTTATTGTCCTACCAAGTGATTTAGTTTCCCTATAAGAAACTTCATATTGGATTAACACTATTTAAAACATTCTGATTTCCCTTAAAGATGATGGATAAATAGGCAATTATTCTTAGCGACCTTCAATCTCCTTGTCCCACTCTCTTTGCGAATTCCTTTGCAGGATATGCTATACAGTCATGGTCATTTCTTATTTTAGATTTATTTCCTTGAATCTGACTTCTTTCTTCTTGAACATAAAGGCTATCCACAACTTTCTCCAGATTAAGAAAGGGTGATCAAAGAATTTATTACAAGTGCACATGTATAATCTATTTCTATCCATTTTTCTTTTGTAAAACAACATGGTGACCTTAGGAATAGTGGGGTTTGGAGCATTGCTTATTACAATTTTATAGACGTTTTGTAGATCAGATGCAGAACATTTCTGACAATTTGTAACACCTATCACGATTTGTAATAATCACTGGTATTTATTGAGCACTTACTATATGCAGAGCACTGTACTAAGAGCTTGGAAGATACAATACAACAGAGTTTGCAGAAACGTTCCCTGCCCACGCTCGAGGACCTAAAACAATATTTTCAGGATATTAAAATCAATTGAAATAGAAACTAAGAGGCAACCAAATCTCATTCTTTGAGATAAATTGATCACTTAGAATTCTGAAAAATTCAAAATTACAATTCAACATGTCCAAAAACATGTCACTTCCCTCCCAAACCTTTTCCTCCTCCTGACTTTGCCATCGCTGTTTGCAACACCACCACTGTCTTTGCCTCACAAGCCCATGGCCCTCACATTATCCTTTTCACACCTCTCTCATCCAACCCACATATTCAGTCACCAAATCCTGTTAGTTTAATCATCACAACATCACTAGAATATACCCCTTCCTCTCCATCCAAACTGCTACCACACTCATCTGCGCACTTGCCATATCCTATCTCTACTAGTGCATCAGTCTCCTCACTGAATTCTCTGCCTCCAGCATCTCCAGTCCATACTTCATTCTGTTGTCCATATCATTTTTCTAAAAAATGGTTCTGTGAACATCTCCCCTGTCCTCAATGTTTTTCCATCCATCTCTACATCGTGCAAGAACTCCTCACCCAAGAGCCCTAAATCAGGTCTCTCTCCCTCCTACATATTTTGCTCCTGTTCCACTACAACCCAGTCTGCACACTTCACTCACCTTACACCCATCTACTCATGATTCTTCAATTTCACCTCTCTTGCCATCGACTCCTTGAACACACCCTTCCTCTTGACTGAAACTCCCCTCCCCTTCACAGACAGACCACTATTCTCCCCATTTTCAAAGCCCTAATAAAATCTCATCTCCCTTAGGAAGCCTGCCCTGACATCTTTATAATTAGTTACATACATCCCCTAACCCCCACGTCATTTAGGTACATAGTCCTTATAGATGGTTACTTCGCCTGCCTATAATTTATTTTGTCTGTAATAATAATAATAATAATGTTGGTATTTATTAAGTGCTTACTATGTGCCGAGCACTGTTCTAAGCGCTGGGGTAGACACGGGAATCAGGATGTCCCACGTGGGGCTCACAGTCTTAATCCCCATTTTACAGATGAGGTAACTGAGGCACAGAGAAGTTAAGTGACTTGCCCACAGTCACACAGCTGACAAGTGGCAGAGCTGGGATTCGAACTCATGACCTCTGACTCCAAAGCCCATGCTCTTTCCACTGAGCCACGCTGCTTCTCTATCATCTGTCATCTGTCTGTCATCCCCCTCCCCTCACCCAACTAGATTCTAAGCTCCTTAAGGATACGGATTATGTCTACCTAGTATACTGTGCATTTTTTTAAGTGCTTAGTACATTGGTCTGCACAGAATAAACTCTAAATGGATACCATTAATTGATTTAGCATTAGAATTCTGAATTCTCTCAAAGTCGATTTATAAATTATCCAGTTGGCTAGGAATACTATGTTGACTTTTTCCTCCCTCCCTTTTATTTATAGCAGATAATGACTATGATCGGAGGCAAAAACAGGTGTTTCTATTAGGAAGTCAAAATTTCATGGCTATAAAACAATGTCAACATAATAATGTTTATATTTAGTTTAGCTATTTTTGTTATTTTGTCAAAATGTAATCCTTTTGAGGTAGGATTTATTGTTTTATAGAGGATGAAATTGGAGCCCAGAAAGCAATACTTCACTTTCCCAAAAGAGTATAATAGTGTGTTCAGAAATAAAACACAAGTTTTATAAATGAACATGCTCCTTAAAGTACATTAATGCCAATTCACCTGGCTGCAGAGATTCAAAAAATGACTCCAGAAACCTTTGTTGTAAATATTTTGGCCTAAATATCAGATGGTTAAAGTGAAAGTGAATTTTTCTGCCTTAAATTTGGGGGATAAATTAATAATGTAGACTTGACTAGTGTTGTCTCTCGGGCAGAGAATTAAGCAATTAACCAGTGAACTAGGGTTGAATAGACAAATGGAGCCAATCAAGTCCCAAAATACCTTATTTTTTCCAGGGGTGATGTTTCTCCAGATGACAGTAATCCTCATTTAGGCTTTCTAAATGCATTCCAAGGGAATACTATCAATCAACAGTATTTATTGAACACCCACTATGTGCAAAACTCTGTATTTAGGAAGAGTACAATAGACATAAAAGTTATAAATGTTGCCCTCAAGGATTTTATGTCAGTATCAACATCATTTATTGAGAATTTACTGGTGCAGAGCAGAGCAGTCTGCTAGATGTTATGGGAACACATCAGCTTTTTGCACCCTACTTACCCTTGCTCCTTTCCCACTAAAACCGACTCTGCACTTTCCCTCCTCTAACATCAACCTACTTATTTTTCCTTGATTATATCTTTCTCACCATCGACTCTTGTTCACACCCTCCCTCCTGCGTGGAGCTCCCTCCCACCTGATACACCACTACTCTCCCATCTTCAAAGCTCTATGAAAATCATATCTCCTCCCGGAAGCCTTCCCAAAGTAAATCTCTCATCTCCCCACCCTATCTTCCCTCCCTACTGCATTACCTATACACTTATTATTATTATTATTATTAAGTCCATATCCCCTATTTACTTATGCACTCACCCTAACCCCAGAGCACTTAAGTGTATATCTTTATACGGTTGTTTCTCCTACCTGTAATTTATTTCGGGTCTCTCTCCCTTGCTAGATTTGAATACTCCTTAAGGACAGGAATCATGTCTACTAATTCTTTTGTACTCCCAAGTGCTTTAAACAGTGTTCTGCATATAATAAGTGTTCACTAAATATTATTGATGAATTGATTGATCCTGCCCTAGAGGAGTTTGAAATCTATTATGGGAGATAACTGATATAAATTGACAGCTATACCACAGGTAAGAGTGAGGAAATTGACACGGATGGATATCACTAGTTATTGACAGGGATGGATATCATTAGTTACAGAGAGAACAATAGATATCTACCAATGTTGGATGTCAGGGAGAGTAACTACAACTTCTTTCAAGCATCCATTGATGTCACTGTCAGGGACAGAATACTAGACTCAGTAAGCAGTTTATCCCAGCATGAGCATTGCCTTTGTTCTTAAGCAACAGTGTGATATGGTGGCTAGATCACTTGATAGAATTCAAGAATTCTGAGCCCAAGTCACAGAAAGCACTTCTTAAATGTGTGAACAATACCAACTTGCCCCTTCTTCATAATAATGTTGTGAGGATTAATTAGTTATTGGTAAAGCACATTTAGCAACCCAAAAGAGGTGCCAGGAAAGCCCAAGTAATTACTAAGACATCAAAAAGACAGGAGGTAGTGCTAAATTATATTCTTTCCATTTGGCTTTTTCCACTAATCAAGCCATAAGTTTCCTAAAATTAGTCAAACTGAGACATATCTTGACATCCAGGATTAATTTCCATTCTCTATCATAGTCCAACAACTAAGGATACTAAACTAGGTGCAAATAATAATAATGATAATTGTGGTATTTGTTAAGTGCTTACTATGTGCCAGGCACTGTACTAAGCACTGGGGTAAATATGAGCAAATAGGGTTGACACTGTCCCTGTCCCATGAAACAATTTGATTCATGTCTTTGAATAACTGAATTCTCCCTCTACTCAGTGCCCTTACCATAGGTTCTATTTCTAATTTCTCTATTCTTTTTTTTTTTACAGTGGACATAAGTTGAAATCCACCTAACCTCCTTTTATTAAGTCGCTAAGTGGTTTAGTTTCTCCTTCATTTTGCCTGAGGTTTTCTCATTCCCATAGGGAATTTAAGCATTTAAAGGACAATTATTTCTCCCACGTCCACTTTTACAGAAGAAAATAGACCCTGGGAAGATATGTAAGACATTAATTTCCTGAGGTGCAGTACTAAAATGTGACTTTTAAGGATGTTCCTTTGATCCAAATAGATCTGACATTTGGAGTACAGTGTGGCTAGGTAGGTAGAACACTGGACTGGAAGTCAGGAAACAACTTCTAGGCTCACTTTAGCCACTGACAGATAACTGCCATAGCTGGGTGACCTTGGGAGAGAGAGGGAGGGCAACAGTGACCAGAACACTGGGTGTGAGAAGATGGAAAGGGTGGAGTAAACCAGTACTAACTGATCCTGTTATTCTAGAAAATCACACCTGATGACAAACCCTGTTGTCTCCCTGACTTTTCCATCACTGTGGACAGCACTATCAGCCTTTCCGTTTCACAAGCTCGCAACCTTGGTGTCATCCTTGACTCTGCTCTCTCATTCACCTCATACATCCAATCCGTCACCAAAACCTGCCGGTTTCACCTTCACAACATCGCCAAGATCCACCCTTTCCTCTTCATCCAAACCGCTACCTTGTTCATTCATTCAATCGTATTTATTGAGCACTTACTGTGTGCAGAGCACCCTACTAAGCGCTTGGAAGGTACAATTCAGCAACAGATAGAGACAATTCCTACCCAAAAACGGGCTCACAGTCTGAATGGGGGAGACAGACAACGAAACAAAAGTAGACAGGCATCAATAGTATCAAAATAGATAAATAGAATTATAGCTCTGCAAACATCATTAATAAAATAGAATAATGAATATGTACAAATATACAGAAGTGCTCAATAAATGTTGGTATTTGTTAAGCGCTTACTATGTGCCGAGCACTGTTCTAAGCTCTGGGGTAGACACAGGGGAATCAGGTTGTCCCACATGGGGCTCACAGTCTTAATCCCCATTTTACAGATGAGGTCACTGAGGCACCGAGAAGTTAAGTGACTTGCCCAAAGTCACACAACTGACAAGTGGCCGAGCCGGGATTCGAACCCATGACCTCTGACTCCAAAGCCGGTGCTCTTCCCACTGAGCCACGCTGCTTCAATAAATACGATTGAATGAATACGTTCATTGAATTCATTCAATAAATACGATTGAATGAATGAATGAATGATTTTAATAGAAGGTGCACTATTGAGCACCTTTATTTCATTACCATGATGATAGCAATGTCTTCAAAAATGCAAAAATAAATATGAAGACAATTTCTACTGAGAGAGTTTTGATCAATCAATGATATTTGTTGAGCACTTATGTGCAGAGCACTGTACTAAGTTTTTGGGACAGTACAATACTACAGAATTAGCAGACATGTTCCCTGCCCATTAGAAGCTTACAGTCTACGTATTCTTTCCCAGCTCTTAGTATAATAATGTTGAGGATGGAGTATTTAATCAATCAATCAAGCAATTGTATTAATTGAGCACTTACTGTGTTCAGAGCACTGTAGTAAGCACCTATGACAGAGTCAGTAGACAAGTTCACTGTCCACAATGATTAATAATACTGTTACTATTACCATGAAATAAAGCATGTACATATACACCTCATTAAATAATGATCATGAAATATACCTTCTCTTGATTTTCATGGTTTAAATAATTTTAGTCAGCCATTGTCATTCAGAGATTATATTCTAGGAAAACAGTGCATTTGGCAGATTGGTTAATATAGACAGTGGAAAAAGGGAAGTCAAGTTTTCACAAGATAGAAGATATACAGTTTGATGGTATGCAGAATCAATTTGGGGAAGAGCCATTTTATTTTTTGGGGGGGAACCGGCATATGGGGGAATTAGGAGCAAAACTTCTGTGTGGGGATGAGACTTTCAGGAGAACTAACTTTGCCCTGACATAAAAGTAGGGAGAGTTTACGATGCTCTGGATTCATTCCGAAGGCTGCTGTTGTAGAAAACAAATGGGAGATTAATGTTTCTGCTTTTAAAATTGTGAAAAATTGAGGTACCGGTTTTAAAGCCACAAGCTGGTACATATAAGATTCATTATATGAATGTGAAACTCGTAATAGGTGAGGACCATAAACTCCTTATGGGCAAGGAACGTGTCTACCAACTCTGTTAATAATTATAACAATAATAACAACGGTACTTGTTAAACTCTTACTATGTGCCAATCACTGTTCTAAGCTGTGGGGTAGATAAAAGTTAATCAGGTTGGACACAGTCTCTATCCCACATGGGGCTCACCCTTTTAATCTCCATTTTCCAGGTGAAGTAACTGAGGCCCAGGAAAGTTAAGTAACTTGCCCAAGGTCACACAGCAGACATGTGGCAGAGCCAGAATTAGAACCCAGGTCTTTCTGACTCCCAGACATGTGCTCTATTCACTGAGCCACACTGCTTTTATTTTGTGTTCTCCCAATTGCAGTGTTCGGCACACAGTAAGCACTCAATAAATAGCGCTGATTGATTAGACTGTAAGCCCGTCAAAGGGCAGGGACTGTCTCTATCTGTTACCAATTTGTACATTCCAAGCACTTAGGACAGTGCTCTGCACATAGTAAGTGCTAAATAAATACTATTGAATGAAGAATCTGTAGAGTTTTGTGAATTCTTCTCAAATGGAAGCTGTGTGGCCTAGTGGAAAGAGTGTAGTCCTGGGAGTCAGAGGACCTGTGTTCTAATCCCAGCTCTGTCACTTGCCTGCTATATGAATGTGGGCAAGTCACCTAACTTCTCTGTGCCTCAGTTTCCTCATCTGTATCATAGGGATTAAATCCTACTCCTTCCTACTTAAACTGTGAACTCCATATGGGACAGGGATTGTGTCCAACCTGATTATTCTGTGTCTACCACAGTGTTTAGTACATAGTAAGCACTTAACAAATACCCTAATTATGATTGTAATTATTGTTAACACTCTAATGTGTGGTTCAGTGGAAAGAGCCTGGGCTTGGGAGTCAGAGGTCATGGGTTCGAAACCCGGCTCTGCCACTTGTCAGCTGGGTGACTGTGGGCAAGTCACTTAACTTCTCTGTGCCTCAGTTCCCTTATCTGTAAAATGGGGATTAACTGTGAGCCTCATGTGGGACAACCTGATTACCCTGTATCTACCCCAGTGCTTAGAACAGTGCTCTGCTCATAGTAAGCGCTTAACAAATACCAACATTATTATTCTAATGAACAACAAGAAAAATAAAAATAGACTTGTCTTATGCCGTCGAGTCATTTCCAACCCATAGTGACACCACGCACACATCTCTCCCAGAACTCCCTGCTCTCTATCTGCAATCGTTCTGGTAGTGGATCCAGAGAGTTTTCTTGGTAAGAATCCAGAAGTGGTTTACCATTGCCGCCTTCCGCACAGTAAATTTGAGTCTCCGCCCTTGACTCTCTCCCATGCTGCTACTGCCCAGTGCAGGTGAGTTTTGACTTGTAGCAGGTTGCCTGCCACTTGCTAGCTGCTGCCCAAGCTAGGAATGGAATGGATAGGCCTCCGCTTGACTCTTCCTCCCTTAGCCAAGACTGGTAGAGGACTGGAAACTCCCCAGGTGCAACCCTGAGAGGAAAATAAAAATAGTACTTTAGATGAAGTAGCATTAACAAATCAGAATGACCTTTAGACATTTTGTGTAGCTATTTAAATATGAGTGATGCACACATCATGTTTGACATTTGACTTACTATCTATTAAATCTTTCATACCTGGAAGCAAAAAAAAAAGCCTTTAACTCCCTGAGCCACAAGGAGTGGCTTCTCTTTGGGTATTACTGGATTTGACTTACACTTAAAACTTTGGGTACCTGAGAAGGATTCAAGGGCATCATAGGAATTAATAGTGGCAGAGGAATCTGTCCTTTCCATCTATGTTGGCTAAAATGGGGGTGGTAACGGCAGTATTTACAACCGTGTTTTACATCCCATGGCAGACTAACACTAGTGGTATTTCACAGCTCACCAGGTAGTATTTGCCCTTCCATTGAAAGTGCGTGCATTCTTATAGGCTTAAATAAAATGGTGTCTTTGAAGTGATTTTTTGCAAATAAAGTTTGCTCTGTCAGTCAATCAAAGGTATTGGGTGGTTACTATGTGCAGAGCACTGTACCAACTGCTTGATCTGTCCACTTGAACAAGTGTTTGAGCTACCCATTCTGAGCCTTATTGCTGAAAGAAAGAGTGGGAGGGGGACTTGAGTGTTTTTTGACCACAGAGGAGGGACCATATACAACCAGTGATAAA
Organism: Ornithorhynchus anatinus; assembly: GCF_004115215.2. Classification (NCBI taxonomy): domain Eukaryota; kingdom Metazoa; phylum Chordata; class Mammalia; order Monotremata; family Ornithorhynchidae; genus Ornithorhynchus; species Ornithorhynchus anatinus. Next base: position 18,735,528 of record NC_041753.1, on the reverse strand, counting down.
TTTCAAAATTATTAAAAAAAAAAAAGAGAAGCACAAATAACCATGATTAGCTATCTTGTCTGGGCAATCCTAGTCTAATCAGACTATGCTGACTTTTGGTTTATTTTTAAAGTCACTATGATGCTTGACAGAAGCCAAGACAGTTTACAGGTACTGTAACAAGGAAGCACACCTGCCCTTTGCTGACATGCCCATCAGTGGAGGATTGTTTTAAGAAGTCTCACCTTGGCTATAACTGGTAAAAAAAAAAAAAATCACCTTTTGCTTATTAGTCATTTTGGGAGATTTTAATGGAAATATTATATCAACATGCAATAACTCTTCTGGAGCTTTAACCAAAGGTTCTAAATTATTTTCTTCACTTGGCCAACCATGGATGGGTTTCCCAAACACTGTTCTCTTTATTCAAGGTCCTGGATATGCAATTCTGCCCAGGTTAGGCCCCGAACTATTTAATGATTTGGTATTTGTCTTGTCCCGAGCAATGATTCTTTGTGTCATTCATAGACAGTTACTTAAATCAACATATATATGATGGAAGACTAAGTAAAACCATTTGATGGAGGTCCAGTACATCTGAAGGAATGATGGATGAAAAGTATGTTCCTTACATCTACAAGCTCAAAAGCCTCAAGTGTCAAAGTCATCTTCTATTATCAAAGTCAAATTAAGCAAGTTTTTAAAAAAAAGCCACTAGTGAATGAATGGTTCCATAGGATGAGAAACAAATCTCAGTGAAGGATGAAACATTAGAGACATTCCCCATGGATTTAAATAACAATGTGTTTGATATTCTAATTTAGTTAAATTCTGTTTCTGTTCAGAACTGGAAATTGTACTTTTCTTCGTTAATTAGTTATATCCATCTTATCAGCTGTCACTTAGAATCATATGATTTAAACTGTTGCTTTAAATAGTGCTTCCATTAGGGCTGTTCCATCTGTATATCACTTTTTCCACATAATTTGTAAATTTAGAAACCAGCCAGTGGAAACCACACCTCAGTAACAAATTAAAAACATCACTCTTCCTGCTAAAAGGACAGAATCTGAGGAGAGCAGGTGAAATGTTTCTTCTTGAAACTTAGTTTCCTGGGCCAATTAACCTATTTTTTTTTTCAATGATGCAGGTTTCAAGAGATTAGAGGTAGAGCTCTGAGTGATCCCTAAACATACATTTTCATTGATTTCATCTGGGAACTTAAATGAGTCAGTTTGGAGACAAGTTTTCTAATTTTTTAATGATATTTGTGAAGATCTTACTGTGTGCTAGGCACTGTGCTAAACACTGGGGTATATTGCAAGATAATCAGGTTGGACATAATCCATGTTTCACATGGGGCTCACAGTATTAATCCCCATTTTACAAAGGAGATATCTGAGGCACAGAGAAATTAAGTGACTTGCCCAAGGTCACACAGCAGACAAGTGACAGAGCTGGGATTAGAGCTCAGGTCCTTCTGACTCCCAGGCCCCATACTCTATCCACTAGGCCATGCTGCTTCTCTCTTAGGGATAATTTCTAGCAGATGGATGACTTAAAGTCACTCTCTCTGACTTATATTGTTGTATAGAACTTCAGACTGCTTTTAACAAGATTAGTTTAAAGAAAATGATGAAATTTAAGGGTCATTCACTATTCAGGGAAAGCATGAACACATCAGACACTTCAATAGGATTTATCATTGGCAGTCCAGGATTTTTGCCAAGATAGAATGGTTTTCATTTGGTGTCCATGCAACTTTAATTTGTACTTTTTGCCAGAAAAATGATATTTGCATAATTAATGTTGGTCCTGAGTTCTACCTGAATTTATCCTGGCTTTATAATTTCATATTTAAATATATAATGATAGAAAAACCAGTTTTCCACATTATTTGAATTTCTATGATCTGATTAGGCTCATTAATTGGTTTGTTCAGTGTCCCTGAGGAATGAATTTCAATGGGAAATGTTTGTTAAATCAGGGGGGCTTCTTCCACTGGACCCTTCTGAAGTTGATCAAGGCAAGGTAAGGCAAAGATGTGTTTTGACTGCCAAAATGTGGAAGATGTATTATTTGCAAAATCACTTCCTGAAATTGCTTCAGATGTATTTGGAAATGTCATTGGATTAAAAACTGACGATGTTGTGGGGGCGGAAACTCCATGAGGAAGAGAGGAGCTGGTCCAGGATGGGCGGGGAACGAGGGCAGGTGTGATGGTCATAGTTTTTGCCCGATAGAATCACTGCCAGGTCTTGCTTTCTTTGTCAGTCTCCTGTCCCAATCCCAAGTCCAGGGTCAGAGCAGGGTTCCCTGCTGCAGTAAGTGAATGCAGCAGACCTGGCAGCCATCGTCTCAGGCGAAAGCCAAGATGGCCAGGATCCAAGCCTTTCTGTTTCCATTGAGCAAGGCTCCTGTTCCTCTGGTGGATGGCCCCTACCCAGATGGCAGTGGAGGCTCAAGCTCTCCTCTCCATCTTGCTGCGGGGGGCAGAGGGTGATTCCAGTGAGTGGTGGGGGGTGGGGACTAGATTAAATTTAGCTGCTGGGCTGGAGGTCTTCTAATGCTCCTCCCATCACTGACACTGAGGGACACCTACCTCCCATTTCCAAGTGGGGTTGGGAATCTCACAGAGCAAAAGAGAATTATTGTGAGGGTGGGGGTGGGGGAAAATTGAATCGCCCCAGAGCCCATGGGAGTCTTAATCTGTCCCGATCAGAAAGCCTATCAAACAGGAACAGAATTTTATGAAATGAAACATCTTACAATGGTTGTCAGGTTTGAGGCAGGATGGTCTAGTGGGAAGAGCACAGGTCCAGGAGTCAGAGAACCCATGTCCTAGTCGCGGCTCTGCCACTTGCCAATTATGTGACCTTGGGCAAGTCAAATAATCTCTCTGTTCCTCAGTTTCTCCATCTGTAAAATGGAGGTTAACTACTTGCTCTCCTCCCTCCCCCTTAGACTGTGAATCCCATGATGGGTACAATCTGCTTATAATGGAGTAGAAGCAGCATGGTGCAGTGGATAGAGCATGGGCCTAGGAGTCAGAAGGTCATGGGTTCTGATCCCTGTTTTGCCACTTTGCTGTGTGACCATGGGCAAGTCACTTGACTTCTCTGTGACTCAGTTACCTCATCTGTAAAATGGGGATTGAGACTGTGAGCCCCACGTGTGACAGCTACTGTGTCCAACTCGATTTGCTTGCATCCACCCCAGTGCTTAGTACAGTGCCTGGCACATAGTAAGCACTTAACAAATACCATTATTATTATTATTACCTGAGTTTTCAGCCCAATGCTGTACATACAGTAATAATGATATTACCAATTGAGTATTGTTAAGCACTTCTCAAGTGCTGGGATAGATACAAGGTAACCTGGTCAGACACAGTTCCTATCCCACATGGAGCTGACAGTGTAAAAATGAGGGGGAACAGTTTCCTCATTTAACAGGTGAGGAAAGTGAGACACAAAAAAGTGAAGTGACTTGCCCAAGGTCAGGCAGCAGTCACCTGTCAGAAATAAGGTTAAAACCTAGGTCCCCTGACTTCCAGGGCCATACTCTTTCCAATAGGCTTCACTGTACCTGTTCCCCTGCTTCCCCCCATCTCTTGCCCCTTGATCTGGCCACATACTTTAGTGAGAAAATTGAAACCATCAGGTGTGATCTCCCTAAAATCTCCCCTGCTCTTCTCCAGTGCCTCTCTCCTCCTGCCCCTTCAACTCCCACATCTTTCCCAGAAGCATCTCAAGAGGTGATCTTGTCTTATGCTGTCGAATTGTCTTCAGCAAGTAATGACTCCATGGACACATCTCTCCCAGAACGCCCCACCTCCATCTGCAATCGTTCTGGTAGTGAATCCGTAGAGTATTCTTGGTAAAAATCCGGAAGTGGTTTACCATTGCCTTCTTCCACGTGGTAAACTTCAGTCTCTGCCTTCGACTCTCTCCCATGCTGCTGCTGCCCAGTACCGGTGAAGTTTGACTTGTAGCAGATGGTCTTTCACTCGCTAGCCACTGGCCAAGGTAGGAATGGAATGGGTATGCCTCTGCTTGACTCTTCCTCCTGTAGTCGAGGCTGCTACAGTACTGGAAACTCTCCAGCTGTGATCCTGAGATGGGGGAGAGAGCTTCTGCCTCCCCTCAAACTACACACCCTCCACCTGCACCTCCAACCCCAAACCTTTGCACCTTATCAAAGCACTTGCCCCCTCCCTTCTTCCTTCCCTAACTGCCATCTTCAACTGGTCCAGTGGCTTTTCCCCCACTACTTTCAAACATACCCATGTCTCTCCTATCCTAAAAAACCCTCCCTTGACCCCACGGCTCCCTCCAGTTATAGCTCCATCTACCACCTACCATTCCTCTCCAAACTCCTTGAGTGAGTTATCTACACCTGCTGTCATATTCCACTCCTCCAGTTCTCTTTTTGACCCTCCAACCAAGCTTCTGCCTCCTTCACTCCGCAAAAAACGCCCTCTCAAAGATTGCCAGTGATCTCCTTCTTGCCAAATCCAATGGCATCTACTCCATCCTAATCCTCCTTGACCTCTCAGCTGTCTTTGACACTGTTGACTACACCCCCCTTCTCCTGGAAGCATTGTCCAACCTTGGCTTTACTGACACTATCCCCTCCTGGTTCTCCTCCTATCTTATGGGCCCTCATTCTCACTCTCTTTCTCACGATCCACCTCTGCCTCCCAACCAACCCTCAAGGTTTAGTTCTGGGTCCCTTTATATACTCCATCTAAATCCCCACTCCCTTGGAGAAGTCCTGTTTCTCCCCACTCCAGTCCATACTTCATTCTGCTGCACGGATTATTTTTCTAAAAATATGTTCAGTATACATCTACCCATTCCTCAAGAATTTCCAGTTGTTACCCATCCAATTCCTTACTATTGGCTTTAAAGCACTCAATCAGCTTGCCTTCTCCTACCTTACCTCCCTGATTTCCTACTACCTCTCTTCCCACACACTTCGCTCCTCTAATGCCAACCTACTTACTGCACCTCTGTCTCATCTATCTCCCTGTCGACCTCTTGTCACATCGGGCCTCTGGCCCGGAATGCCCTCCCTCTTCAGGTTTGACACACTATTGCTCTCCCCACCTTCAAATCCTTTCTGAAAGCAAATCTCCAATCAGTCAATCAATGGTATTTTTTGAGCGCTTACTATGTACAGAGCACTATACTAAGTGATTGGGAGTGTACGATGCAACAGAATTAGTAGACACGTTCCCTGCCCATAATAAGTTTACAGTCCTTCCCCAATTAGGCCCTCATTTCCTCTTCTCCCACTTCCTTTTTGGATTTGTACTCCTTATTCACTTCTCCCTCAGGCTCACAGCATCTATGTATATATCTGTAATTTTATTCCTATATTTATATAAAAGTCTGTCTCCCCCTCTAGACTAAGTTAATCGTGAGCAGGGAATGAATCTACTAACTCTTTTGTACTCTTCCAAGCACTTTGAGAAGCAGCGTGGCTTAGTGGAAAGAGCACAGGATTGGGAGTCAGAGGATGTGGGTTCTAATCCCGGCTCTGCCACTTGTCTGCTGTGTGACCTTGGGGAAGCCACCTAACTTCTCTGTGCCTCAGTTACCTCATCTGTAAAGTGGGGATGAAGACTGTGAACCCTACGTGGGACAACCTGATTACCTTGTATCTACCCCAGTGCTTAGAACAGTGCTTTGCACAGAGTAAGCGCCTAACAAATACCATAATTATTACTTAATACAGTGCTCTGTATGCAGTAGGTGCTCAATAAATAGGATTTATCATTATTATTATTGTTTATGGGATAATGATAAAACATTTCCATGGGAAGTCTTTTTTACTCTGGGAAAAGATCACCAAATTAGGCTCAGGAATGTTTTGCAATTAATAAAAAACAATATTTTATCCTGTGAAATATCAGTTGCTCAGAGAGAGTCACATGATATTATAGTGTCCCCTGTAATGGTAGAGCTCAAAATTAATCTCCCAGTGCAGGCTGAGTGAAAATGTTACTTTTTGGAATAATTCAGGCCTGAATTATTCAGATAATTTACTTGAAATACCTAGAGAATGAAAGCCACAGTTTTTGTGCCTGAATAATCCAAATCATTTTATTGGGTGGAGCCAGGTTTTGAGAACTCTTCCTCTTGACAATGGAAAGAGGTAGTGATACTTCAGATAAGCTGAAATGCACAGGCAAATTCCTCTTTAATATTTCTTTTTGCTTCCTAATTGCCCAGAGATACAAAACCTTTACATTTTAGGTTTTCCTCAAAATGTTCTTCTTTGTGATTACTATAGTATACACAGTCACAGCAATTAGAGGTGGAAGAAAACAATCAAGTCTCCAGGGTAATTCCCAGAAAAGAAGCTTTGATTCCTGGGATCTATTCCATTTAAGCACTTCAGCTTCTGCCTTGCTAGTTCTTTGAACATTTCAGCAATAATTCTCATCTAGCTGCCCCATCTTTTACGGTGAGGCACCTCAACATCCTCAATATGATTATCAGGAAAATTTAGCCTTAAGCAAACTCCCCCACGATCTGTCCAATTTGAAATGAACCTCTACCCTTGCTTGAGTTTTCTCTCCCTTTTCCTAATATTGTCTGTAAAATCGCTCTAATCATCTCCCGCCTTTTTACAGCAACAATGCCATGATAAATATATCTGTAATTTCTCAAGGTCAGTGTGGCCCACTGAAAGAAAGTAAACAGAGTTTTTGAACTGAGGAAACTTAAATTGCAACAAGAACATATCCCCTCTTGATCAATTTATAGTTGACACGCTGCCCTTCAGAGACACTGCAACATCAGTCACTCCAAAGGCATCTTGTTTGGATGCAAATGCGAAGGATGACTTAGCTGACACCAGCACCCTGTTTCACCTAGTTAATGTCACAGGAGCCAGTCAGCCTATCTCTTCATCCCCTCCCAACACTGTGATCGTTCAAGAGCCAGTCTGCTTAGTGTCTATGGGCAGTCATTAGCAATGCTGGTTTATTCTGAGAATTCAGGACATATTGTCTGCACCTCTCCTTTCTAATTTCTCACTGGAAATCCAATTGTTCTAACTAGCTGTCTCTGGTGTTTCTGTTGAAGGAAAGAGATAAAGAGCAACAGCAACTAGGAGTGCAAGCCCACCACCAAAGGGAGGAGGGAAACAACTGGCAAAAAGAATCAAGAGACCCTACATGCTTCTGTGTCCTTGTACTTGCCCTCTTTTCATGTTGCCTAGAAACATCAAAAGAGGGAAGAGTCTGGTGGCAGCTGGCAAGCAGTAAGTGATTAATCAAGAGCAGACCCAATGAGACACTGAAACCCAAGTCCCAACACAACAGAAAGCAAGTGTCAGCACATTGAACACTGGGAAGATGTTTCAAAAATAAAGTATTTAGACTGTTGATTACAAAGCACTTTCCAAATCAGCTTCATTCTCTCCCTTTTAAGTGTAATGAAGTTAGGTTCTCCTGGATTTTGTTTCTCTTGGTGCATAGCAAAACATTTGGCTTGATCTTCTCTTTTTTGAAGGCTACATAAGTGAAGATCTGTGAGATTGCTTTAGGTAAAAGCATTGTAAATTAGAATATAGTCGTGTGTTCTACAGAGGTTTTGCATATCAAAACCAGATACACCGTCAATTATGTAACCTTCAGAATAAATGGTTTTTTAGATTACTTTTTGGTAAAAATTTTGCAGAAAATGCACCTTCTACTTGGCTAAAGGAACCATTGTACATTTTTCGGTGTGTGGGTGATGTGGGATGTATGTGTATCTTTTGTTTTTGAAAATAATTATATAATGGTAAAATCCTAACCATCCATATCAGCTGCCTGAAAAGGTCTACATGCAACCAACATTCTCTCTTGGAGAGCTCATCCAATCACATGGCTTCAGGTACCAACTCTATGTGGATGATGCCCAAATCTGTCTGTTATCTCTCCTCTAACTTATAATCTCACATCTTCTCTAATCAGGATATCACCTGGATATCCAACTAGCAATTTAATCACAATTCTTCACTGTCTTTCGAGGCTCATGTTTGGTCTACTGTCAAATCTTGAAAGTTCTTTCTACATACTACCTCTTGCATCCTCTTTCCTCTCCACAAAAAAGTACAAGACCTAATCATATGATTGAGAAGCAGTGTGGCCTAGAGGATAGAGCATGGGCCTGGGAGTCAGAAGGACTTGGGTTTTAATCCCTGCTCCGCTATTTGTCTGCTGTGTGACCTGGGGCAAGTCACCTGACTTTGCTGTGCCTTGGTTACCTCATCTTCAAAATGGGGGTTAAGACTGTGAGCCCCATATGGGACATGGACTTTGCTGTGTGACATTGGGTAAGTCACTTAACTTCTCTGTGCCTCAGTTTCCTCATCTGTGAAATGGGATTTAAGACTGTGAGCCCCAAGTGGGACTTGGACTGTGTCCAACCCGATTAGTTTGTATCTATACCAGCTTTTAGTACAGTTCCTGGCATATAGTAAGTACTTAACAAATACAAATTAAAAAATGGTAAGTGGGTGGGGGGTGGGAGATGATCCAGACAGCAGACAAGTGACGGTGCTGGGATTAGAACCCAGGTCCTCTGGCTCCCAGGCCTATTCTCTTTCCACGAGGTCACACTGCTTATCAAATTATTGTTAAGGAAGTATCACTCCACTCCTCAAGATATTCAGGTAGCTCCCCATTTCCCTCCACATCAAGCAGAAGCTCTTGACTTCAGGGCTCTTTACCAGTTGTCTCCTTACTTTTCAACTTTCTTCAACTGATACACCATAGCTTGCAGTCTTTGCTCCTCCAAGCTAACAGTTGCCTTTCAAGATGTCATAGTTGGTCAAGTTTCCACCTTGCTTTTCCTATAATACCCTGGAAGCAATGTGTAGGATGAGAAACAATTTGAACCAGGCAGCCAATTATGGGAAAAGATTTACCTTTTGTACCTGTGACCGTGGAAAGATTTTTGAGGACATTTTTATGGAAATTAAAGGATGCATACTAGCAGTCATAGCATTTATTAAATGCTTACCATGAGTTGAACAATATACTAAGTGCTGGAAGAGTATACACAGGTGAAAATTAGTTTCTGTCCCTCCTGGAGTTTGTTAGTGAATTTAAATCCTTCTGGTTGTGGTGTGGTAAAGAAAACAGTTTAGAAGTAAAAATGTTCTAAAAAACCTCCAAATAGCCTGTGGCCCGACAGAGAAACAGCTGTCAAGGCTGTCCCTTTACTTCCAGTGGAAAGGATTGGGCAAAGGTACCCTCATACTGCCTCATTCTTGCTCTGCTATAAGCTAAGACTACAGAAATTCAGTCAAGGCACTGCATCTTGGGTAAGGTGGATTATTCACAGTCATGACTGTCAGGCAGTAGTCATGGTTTTTTCATTACCTTTCCATATCTATTAACAGTCTTTATAGCTTTTGGCGCTCTGCCAAATGATCCCATTATGCATGTAATTACCATAGATGTAAATGATTACAGCCATATCAAATTACATGCTAAATGCAGGGAGGGCAGGTGCTTTCTTTAATAAGGATCATTAAGAACACAATTGAAAGGGTAGGGTTTTTTGTTTGTTTCAGGAGAGCTTTTAGATTGTTGGTTACCTACCACATCAATTGCCAAAAGTCTCAAACAAGGAAGCATTCTTATCTTCTAGAATTTCAAGAAGAACATACAAAATAGAATGCTACCAATGAGGCTTTGTTCCCAACCTTTTTTCTGACTAATGTATACTGATGGTCACATCTGTCCGATACCCGTGAACTAACTGATGAAGCAGAGATGAAACAATGTTAATTCGTATAACCGAGGAAGGTGCAGGAAATACGGGAGAAACCCTTTTGGTCTATACAACCCCCAAGAGCATTTATTAGAATTAGGACTCCCTTTGTTTTTCAACAAGCACTGTAGTGCCATGGAAAGCAATCAGTCTGTGATTTAGAGCTGCTGTTACAGCTTTGAGCACCTGGGGCCTCCCTTTAGCTCTCCGTCTGAACTTTTGTATTCATCCCAGGGGTCGGATGGAGAGGGAGATAAATAGGAAAAAGAGTAGGGGAGAAAGGGAAAACCGGATACCCCAGGTAATTTATTGAAACAGAGTGACACTAAGCCAATCAGAGGTGCTTTCGTTCGTCAGAATTTATACAGTCCTGTGCAGCTGTTCAATCTTTGGCCAGGGGTGCCCTCCCTAAAATTTAAAGCTTCCCTCAGGTCAATGATTGCTATCTGTTCGCTTCCCTCTAATCCTCCTCTTCGCCAGTGTTCCTACTCTAAATGGTACAAGCAAAGCCAAAATGAGGATGTCTGAACATACATGTTACTATTTCACTTTTACAACTTTTACAATATGTATCAAGATTTGGAAATATAAAAATTGCTACCTCAAACATAATTTGCAGACAAGCTCTTTCATCTCCTGCTTATCCCTGTGTGCTCCTCATGTGTTTTGACCACTGCCAGGCTGTAATCGGTCAACCCAATTTATTTGTATGTTTCTATTAAAGGTCTTCAAAGTGACCTCTATTTTTAATAAATAATTGTTTTCTGAGATCTATCTATAGTGCTATAAATAGTTTTAGCATCATAAATCTTCCAGAGGGCAAGGAAGAGATGGAATGGAGAGAGAAAGAGAGAGAGAGAGCAAGAGAATGCTCAAGAAGCTGCATCTCTGCATATGGCAAGGAAACATTACTCAGGGTTATGAGTCATATAAAACAGGAATGAATCAAAGCTGTGAATCATAGTGTTCTGGAGAGGTTAGGGAGTACTGAGTGGATTTTGAAAAATTGCACTCTCTAGAATTAGGGGAACACTTTCTAAAATGCACAAGTGGGTTAGGAAAGAGTAGCTCAAATCACTTTGAAACTTTCATGCGGAGGGATATAAAGAAAAAGAGAATTCAGAATTCTTATTGTAAAGTTTGTTGTTTATGAAGTTGAGTCAAATGTTATCTCAACAAACAGCCCATGGCTTTATCCCCTGCCAATCTTCATCTGGATCTGTATCATTATCCATCTTTTAAATTGGTTTGTATATGGTCTCTGTGATTGCATCTTGAAGTTTCATATTGGTACTCTTAAAATCTCCTTGGACATTCTCATTCTAATGTTGGGAAAGTTCCCTGTGTGGGGTATTAAATTGCATACTTAATGAGCAATCTATTTTCAAAACCCAAACTGCTCATAAGACACAACAGATAAAATAGCTTCACTGAGCCTTATTTAATTAAACTAGAGCAATTACACAGCTTTGCGTTACATAGTCAAGGTTTAGTAATAAGAAAATTAAAACACCATTAGGTCTACTGTGTATAAATTCCCATACATTGCTCAGGAAATTCTCTAGCACTTAGAAGTTGTGAGAAAAAAATAGTCCAGTTTGTCAGTTGCTTCGTACCAGGTTGGAGTCCCTGCTGCTCTTGTCTCTCAAGAATCCACTATTCTCCTACATAGTTTTTGACTGCTTCTCTGTGCCATGAGTATGCTTGAGTATGTCCACTTTCCATTTGCTGTAGAGCATCTGCTTTCTATTGCACTATCATTCATTCTTCTCAAATGCTCTGCCCAGCAAGTCCATGCCACAGTGAACATTGGCTAAATGCTGGTGAACTGACTGCCTTTCAGATCCTTTCAGGATCTCAATTTAAGTAATTTTGTCAGAACATTCGTAAGCTCCTAGTGGGAAGGGATCGTGACTGCCAACTCTACTGTATTGTATTTTCCCAAGCAGTCAGCACAGCGTTCGGCATACAGCACTCGATAAATACCATTGACTGATTGATTCTGTGGCTGGCTGAAGAGTGACATGGGTGAAACTGCTGGAAATGGTATACCTGGTTTTTCTGACAGGACTAGATTTCACAGCACTAAAGACAATGTGATGCCAACTCAGTTTTGTATGCCTTCAGTTCAGTTTGAATCTTGATGTCCCACTGTTTCCCTATTCTGTCAGTTTCCCATAGGACATGCCAATGCTCTTAATTTAGCTTTCTACTTCTTTGTTAACACATCCTTTAGGGTGTACTTTCTGTGTAGCAGAATTCAGTGACATTAAATATTGTGTTGTTAATGATAAGTTCTGTACAGTTTTCTGGATGTAGGGTGATGGATAACATCGTTGTGGGCAGGGAATGTGTCTAATTATTGTTATATTGTACTCTCCCAAGTGTTTAGTACAGTGCTTTGCACACAGTAAGAGCTCAATAAGTACAATTGAATGGATGAACCTTCATTTTCTTAAGGATTTTTATCAGTATATATATATATATATGTGTGTGTGTGTGTGTGTGTGTGTGTATATCAGTGTGTGCTAACTCTGCAAAGTGATGCATGCTTTCTTGTGTGTGTATGTCTCAAGAGCAGTGTCCTAGATGACTGCTTCAAAGGTTTTCAATGGTAGTTTTAAGTTGGGAGTTGGAAGATCTTCTCAGTCGGTCAAAAGCAAGTTCTGGCACCAACTTCTGGCACCAACTTCCAGGTTCCTCATGGTATCCCACAAGCATGGCAACACAGAATTGGATTGCACCTATCACACAATTCTGGTTGGCACCAAAGGTGTTCAAGAGCCCAATACTAGACACTTGAGAGTGTGGTCACAGATATGGTCCCTGACCTCAAGTTGCTTCTACTTCAAAGGAGAAGCTAGGCAGACGTAAATTGTATGCAAAGAGTGCCACCTTCCAAGCCCTCCTAAAATCACATCTCCAAAAGGTCTTCCCTGACTAAGCCCTCATTTCCCCTATTTACCCTCCTTTCTGCATCACCTTGGTGCTCAGATCTGTACCCCTTAAGAATTTGATATCCATCCCACTTTCAGCCTCACAGTGCTTCTGTACATAACCCTATATGCTCTCATTTCCCTATCTTAATTGGTCTCAGTGTTTGTCTCCCCCTCTAGCCTGTAAACTCCTTTTGGGCAGCGATCATGTATAACAACTCTATTATATTGTACTCTCCCAACCACTTAGTACAGTGCACCACACATTCAGAAAGCACTCAATAAATACCATGGATTGATTGGGAACAGGAGAAATAATAGAGACAAACTGGTAGCACCAGGATTATGGGAAAATCAATAATCAAATGAAAAAATAATGGACTCTGCAAATTGTTATATACATAAGTGTTAAAGATGACTATTGGGATAAAATAATAAGATACATTGGAAATTAATTGGGGATTGTCATATGTGGGACAGGAATTGTGTCTGGCCAGATCATCTTATATCTACCCCAGGGCTTAATTTAGTGGTTGGCACATACTAAGTGCTTAACAAATGCTGCTATTATTATTATTATTAATGTCTCAAAGAGGCAGTAGGCTTTAAGGATGTTTATCAAGATAGGGAGAATTGTGCTCCCATTAATTTGAAGAGGTAGGAAATTCCAGTCATGGAGTAGGGTGTGAGCAATGAATCAGAGAAAGGAGAATTGAGAAGGAGATACAATAAGAACTGTTGGAGGAGCAAAAGACTGCAAACTAGGGTGTATCAGATGAAGAGAGTTGAAAAGAAAGGAGACAACTGTTAAAGAGTCCTGAAATCAATGAGCAGGCACTTCTGCTTTATGAGGAGGGAAATGGATAGCCACCTGAATATTTTGAAGAGGGGAGTAATACTTCCGGAACAATAGTTTGAGAAGCACTGTGGCCCCGTGGAAAGAGCACGGGCTTGGGAGTCAGAGGACGTGGGTTCTAATCCCGACTCCACTTGTCTGCTGTGTGACCTTGGGCAAGCCACTTAACTTCTCTGTGCCTCAGTTACCTCATCTATAAAATGGTGATTAAGCGTGTGAGCCCCATGCTCTGACACAAAAGTGTTATACCATGTGGGAGAACAGAAAAATCTCCACAGCAGTTAGCAATTAGAAATAGCAAGCCAGGGGCTCCCAGAGTCAGCATTCACCCTCTCCTTACCCTCTCCCAAGGCTCATGTGTACATTTTCAATGTCCCTTGCCTCCCTGACATTGCTGGCACCATTTTTTTTAATAGAATTTGCTGCTCTGCCAAGTAAAGAATTCTGAAGGTAGTGGGCAAAATGCCCACTATGCTCAGCACAGAGAACAGTCCTGATAATATCCATTAAACTCGCTGCCTCCATATTTGCCCCAAGAGACCTTGTTTGGTTCTGCATACCTGCAATTATGTTCAGGGAGATGCTACAGTGCATAATGTAGAGAGAGGAAATTGGAAGCACCTTCCTCTGCAGAAACCAAGAGAGATGAATGCTAGGCTCAATATTTAATATGTGAATTAACAAATATATTAATGACAATTTGAAAATATGGTGGAAACAATCCAATTGAATTTTTAAAAAGGGTACAATGATTTTTAAACAAAGGGTAGTAGATTTGTTCTATGGCTAATATATTTATACTTACCATTGATTATAATATTTGATTGACCCCCACAGTGGCTTCATTTGCTCTTTGCAGAAGCAGATATCAATAGAATCTACAAAGCAATTATTCTCATTATCTTTAACCGTTCATTTCCCCAAGCTTATGCTTCATGGAAAACGTTTTTCTGCTTAGTCAGTTCTGTCATCAACAGAGTAATTATCTTCCCACTAGTTGTTCGGAGCTTGATCGGCTGAAGCAGTAGGCTTCTCTTTTGTAGATCTAAATAATTTAATCAGAGAAGTTCCTCAGAAAACACAAATAGCAGAGGATGGTTCATAGCCTTGCTGATGGATATTAGACTCTTTTGAATCTTAGAGGAACTGAATAACTGTTTTGCTAGGCAAAATCCATTCTTTAATTTTCTAACCAATCTTTTTAAATTTACCTTCCACCATAGACCTAGGAGAAAGAACCTGGGACTGAGGGTCAGGAGACTCCTAAATCTATGTCTGTAGCACTTGTTATGGTGCTCTGCACACAGTAAAAGTTAAACAAATACTATTGATTGATATAGAGAGAAAAGGAAGAAAAGAAAGAGCAGAAGTAAAGAGGTCAGGGGAGGGGAGAAGATAAAGAGAGAGGGAAAGTCAGAGGAAAAGAGGAACGGAGAGGAATGAAAGGACTTGTCACTGCCTACTGTCATCCTCTGCCTGTTTCCATGTTAATAGCAGGAAACATGTCTACCCACTTAATTATGTTGTTCTCTCCCAAGCATTTAGAACAGTGCTCTGCACACACTAAGCGCTCGATAAATATGATTGATTGATTCACTGGTTGATTAATAGGAGCTCTGCCACTATGGCCAGTCTAGGGAGTTTGGAAGCGTAGCGTTTTGGGGGCTCATGATGAGCAAAATACTAAGTGTTTGGGAGAGCAGAGTGGAATGAGTGCACATGATCTCTGCCTTCAAGGAGCACACACTCTAGCATAAAGAGACTGAGAGATGATCTCCCACCATTCAGCCATCCTCCCTTCGCCCCCACCACCCCCACCCCCGGCCAGAAAAGATCATTCCAGCTTTAGTGGCTGCTGCAATGGTTTCTGCCACTACTAAGGAAGAGGAAGGGTGAAGGAAAAGGCTTTACAACCTCTGCATAGCCCCTTCTTCCACTCTTCTATATCTTCTACATTTGGGCAGCCACTACATCAGGGGTAGGATCTCACATGGCTTAGTGGAAAGAGTCCGGGCTTGGGAGTCAGAGGACGTGGGTTCAATCCCGGTTCCACCACTTGTCTGCTGTGTGACCTCGGACAAGCCGCTTAACTTCTCTGGGCCTCATCTGGAAAATGAGGATGAAGACTGGGAGCCCCATGTGGGACAACCTGATTACCTTTTATCTACCCCAGCGCTTAGAACAGTGCTTGGCACATAGTAAGCGCTTAACAAATACCATAATTATCATTATTATTATCCCTCATACCCAGCTAAATTTAGCAACCCTCCACGGGGTGCTTTTAGTTTGGTTGGACTGAACCCCAAATCTGTTACGAACGGGACTGCAGTGGACCATGGGATCGCATTAAGTGCATTTCTCCCTTTATCTGTCATCCTCCCTTTGTCCCTCATCAGATATTTAGTGAGGACGTTATAACAATACATCTGATCTCCTGTTCACCCAACTGAATTATTAATGAAAGGAGGCATCTTTAGAAAAAAAGCAGTAGAAGATACACTCAGTTCTTCTATAACCTAGGTCTGCACTACGTATTTTGGATGAAACAGTGTTAGAGAATTTGGGAATGTTCTTCTGACAGTGTGGGTCTATCTAGGTAGTGCACAACCTGATGTGAAAAAAAACAGTTGTGGACATCCATGAACCATCAGTCAAGATTGTGCCTGCAATACCATGAGTTTTCCTCAGTGCGGGGTTCACCAAGAATGCAACCCCAAATCAGAGGAGAACTGAGTGTATTTACTCCAATTGAATTGGCATAGGTAGTGCCGAGAGCTTTGGAAATAAGTAGAACTCACCAGTTCACTTTGCTTTTTGGCTGCCAATAGCCATTAGCCGCACTAGATGTAAAGGCTGAAGTTAGAAGTAAATGGTTCTGTAGAATACATTACTAATCTCTTGAGTCATCCTATCTTTCAGTGTTCAAATTTTTTGAAGTTGCACATGGTGAGAAAATGCTATGAAAACTCTAGAAGGTCAAGTTTCATAACTAAAGTAACATAAAGCACATTTAAGCTTCAGGCCTAGCCATTCAAGTCTCTTCAAATTTCATCAAAGAATCACCCAGAAAAAAAAATCCCTTTATCACTCACTCTCTTAAGATTTATATTCCGCTGACATAATTCATTAATAACTGCTTTTAAACATATTTTAGATAGACAATTTTTAGTTAGGGAAATAAGGTTTTGGTTCATTTTTTTGCTCAGAGAAGACAATATTAAATTCCGAACTGTTAGTGGGAATTGTGATGTTCAGACTACACTAAAGTTTTTGGAGGCAAAACCCCTGTCTCCAAGTCTGCCCAGAAACTGAGAGATCAGTATTTTTTTGAAAGAAAGCATTTCAGATATGTTTAACACTACAGTCTCCTAAATCTGGATCAGATCCCTTTGTCCAGTGGATGAAAGAAGGGAGGTGAAGGAGAGAGGAAGGAAGCTAAGTTTGGATTATCACCCTCTCTTTAATTGACCATCCTTTCTGATTGTATGGAGACTATATACTTATATAGTTTTCCTTTGTATTCAAAAAAGACATCTCTGATGGCGAAGTTCACTTATGAGTGCCTGTGAAAACGGACCGACACTATTGCTTATAGGAAGAGGGCTACCTTTCTCATGGCTCCCGGTTGCTTAGAGATATCAAGTTAGATGTAGCTAATCACCACTGTTATTTGTAGGTATTCTAGGTGGGATGAAGAGAAAGGGGAGCTCAGACCATCCAGCACTCTTGAACCAGGAGCTTTGAATTGGCCGGATTCCTTTGGCCAATCAGGAGGCGCATATTAATGCCTATTCTATGTCAGCTCAGACTGATATATTTGAGCCATTTATTGCTGAATTGCCCCAGCAAATATCAGTATCAAATTTCCCTAAATTTAATAGTGATAATAAAAATAATATCTAAGTGCTTACTGTGTGCTGAGGACTGTGCTAAGCACTGGAGCTAATGCAAGATAATCAGGTCCCACTTGGAGCTCACTAAGTAGCAGGAAGAACAGGTTTTGAATCCCCATTTTGCAAACTGAGGTCGAGATAAGTTAAGTAACTTGCCCAAGGTCACACAGCAGATAATAGGATTTGAACCAAGGTCCTCTGACTCTCAGGGCTGTGCTTTTTCCACTAGGCCATGCTGCTTCTCATTTAAATGACTAAAAGTCAGTCATCCTCATTCCCACTGAGACACACATGGATTCTAGGATTTATTTTCAAACTTCAGCTTATCATGGATAGACACAGATATTGAATTGTCCTTTATTTCTCCACTCTGCATCTCTGATTGCTTTCCCCTACTCATCCTCCTTTTTGTTCCCCACTCTGTGCATGCACTTTTGACCTTGCTCAGAGTAGAGAGCATCATGATCAATAAACAGATTAGTGATCATAATTGATGATAATGGGGCTGATCAGTGATATGTGGTGGTTTTTCTAGTAAGGCTTGTTATAAAAGCAATTCACCACAATCACCTTCACCTCAATTGTCTCCTTTTTGGGACTCCTGAGCATTTCAAAGCATCCTGAAACTCTGAAGACATTAGTTGTCACTACAAGGCCATTCACCCTTCTCGCCTAAACCATCAACTAAAAAGAACAATCAGTTCTTCTGGATGAATCATTTGCATATTTGATGAACCCGCAATGAAGAAAACTCACAGCACTATAGGGAATGTTTCTTGAAATCTTATCAGAACAGTTAGAGACATCTTGTTTCTGAGGTCCTAGGAATAAATTGCCAACCAGCAGCAAACACAGTATGAGTTGGGTAATTCATAAACTTCACATTTTTGCAGTTTTAAGTTGTTGATTCAACAAGAGGGATTAAATCTACTATTTTAAATCTCCATTTCCTACTTTCCAGTTTTAGGGTTACATTAGTCTTTTACTCCATCCTCAGTATTGGCACCAAGCATCATGAATTACATTTATTAATGGCCTTGAAGTGTAGACTGGTAGATTACAGATATGGTGCTAATAAATGCTACTTCATTATCTGCACCTTAAATTTGTTCCAGTGAAAGGATTGATCTACCCAAACAGTCTGCTGCACCTAATTTTAACACCCGTTTTCACAAGATGCTATAAATAGACTATATCTCTGACTATATGTGAAGTTGTTTGAGGGCTGAAATCATGTTTTCTACCTCTATTGTATGCACCAAAGTGCTTGGAGTGCTCTGTAGTGCTCTGCACACAGTAGTTTATCAATAAATAATGTTGAGTGATAGGGTACAATAGAAGAATGTTTTCTCACTTAAAGACTATGTGGACATAGCACAAACCACAGGTTGGCTCAAGTAGATATTGTATGTTTAGGAATAAATATTTATGTTCAAGAGCATGGTGTGGTTTTGGCATGAAGATGCTATTCTTGCCAGCCTTTGTATCAGCTTTACTGAACAGGAAGTAGGGAGCCTAGAATGGGGATATGCACATAGACTTTCACCTTCCTTCCTCCAAGACGATCATCTCCTCAGGCAGCCAGTTGGTCTCAGCAGTAGGAAAAAGATGACACAGTCAAAGCCTTTCCTCTGTCCTTCTGTCTGCCTTTTGACTTGCTCTTAGAAGGAAGTACTGCTGCTGCTCTTAGTGCTGGTGCTGAGGGGCTGCCCTCCAGCCAGATATAACTTAGTACAGAGAGTCCCATGGCATCGGCAAAAGTAGTACCTCCAGTCGATCAATTGTATTTATCATTAATAATAATAATGATGGTATTTGTTAAGTGCTTACTATGTGCAAAGCACTGTTCTAAGCTCTGGGGAGGATACAAGGTGATCAGGTTGTCCAACATGGGGCTCACAGTCTTCATCCCCATTTTACGGATGAGGTAACTGAGGCACAGAGAAGTTAAGTAACTTGCCCAAAGTCACACAGCTGACAAGTGGCTGAACTGGGATTTGAACTCATGACCTCTGGCTCCCAAGCCCATGCTCTTTCCACTAAGCCATGCTGCTTTTCTGCTTCTTTTATCGAACTCTTTGTCCAGACCACAATACTAAGCACTTGGGGGAGTACAATATTACAGAATTCCCCACGATCCCTGCCCAAAACGAGCTCACAGTCTGGAGGTGAATATTCTATAGAGAAGTAGCATTGCTCAGTGGAAAGCGCACGGGTTTCGGAGTCAGAGGTCATGGGTTCGAATCCCTGATCTGCCACTTGTCAGCTGTGTGACACAGTCACCCCTCCGCCTCTCCCCTCCCTCCCACCAACCCCCTCCCCTACTTTCCCATCCTTCCCTGCAGTATCCTCAGAGGAGATCTCCTCCCTCCTCGCAAGTGCCACCCCCTCCACCTGCGCCTCGGACCCCATTCCCTCTCACCTTCTTAAAACCATCGCCCCTGCCCTCCTCCCTTCCTTAACTTCTATTTTTAACCACTCAATCTCCAAGGGCTCCTTCCCCTCTGCCTTCAAACATGCCCACGTCTCCCCCATCCTAAAAAAACCCACTCTTGACCCCACTTCCCCCTCCAGTTATCGTCCTATCTCCCTACTACCCTTCCTTTCCAAAATCCTAGAACGAGTCATCTACAATTGATGCCTAGAATTCCTTAACTCCCATTCTCTCCTAGACCCCCTCCAATCTGGCTTCCGTCCCCTCCACTCTACCGAGACTGCTCTCTCTAAGGTCACCCATGACCTCCTTCTTGCCAAATCCAATGGCTCCTACTCCATTCTGATCCTCCTTGACCTCTCTGCTGCCTTTGACACTGTCGACCATCCCCTCCTCCTCCATACCTTATCTCACCTTGGCTTCACGGACTCTGTCCTCTCCTGGTTCTCCTCTTACCTCTCTGGCCGATCATTCTCGGTCTCCTACGCTGGAGCCTCCTCCCCCTCCCATCCTTTAACTGTTGGAGTTCCTCAAGGGTCAGTTCTTGGCCCTCTTCTGTTCTCCATTTACACTCACTCCCTTGGTGAACTCATCCGCTCTCATGGCTTTGACTACCATCTCTACGCAGATGACACGCAGATCTACATCTCCGCCCCTGTCCTCTCCCCCTCCCTTCAGGCTCGCATCTCCTCCTGCCTCCGGGACGTCTCCACCTGGATGTCGGCCCGCCACCTAAAACTCAACATGAGCAAGACTGAGCTCCTCATCTTCCCTCCCAAACCCGGTCCGCTCCCAGACTTCTCTATCACCGTGGATGGCACGACCATCCTTCCCGTCCCTCAGGCCCGCAATCTCGGTGTCATCCTTGACTCGTCCCTCTCGTTCACCCCACACATCCTATCCGTTACCAAGACCTGCCGGTTTCACCTCTACAATATCGCCAAGATCCGCCCTTTCCTCTCCACCCAAACGGCTACCTTACTATTACGGGCTCTCGTTATATCCCGGCTAGACTACTGTGTCAGCCTTCTCTCTGACCTCCCTTCCTCCTCTCTCGCTCCGCTCCGGTCTATTCTTCACTCCGCTGCCCGGCTCATCTTCCTGCAGAAATGATCTGGGCATGTCACTCCCCTTCTTAAACAACTCCAGTGGTTGCCTATCGACCTCCGCTCCAGACAAAAACTCCTCACTCTAGGCTTCAAGGCTCTCCATCACCTTGCCCCTTCCTACCTCTCCTCCCTTCTCTCTTTCTACCGCCCACCCCGCACGCTCCGCTCCTCTGCCGCCCACCTCCTCACCGTCCCTCGGTCTCGCCTATCCCGCCGTCGACCCCTGGGTCACGTCCTCCCGCGGTCCTGGAACGCCCTCCCTCCTCACCTCCGCCAAACTGATTCTCTTTCCCTCTTCAAAACCTTACTTAAAAATCACCTCCTCCAAGAGGCGTTCCCAGACTGAGCTCCTCTTCCCCCTCTACTCCCTCTGCCATCCCCCCTTTACCTCTCCGCAGCTTAACCCTCTTTTTCCCCTTTTCCCTCTGCTCCTCCACCTCTCCCTTCCCATCCCCACAGCACTGTACTTGTCCGCTCAACTGTATATATTTTCGTTACCCTATTTATTTTGTTAATGAATTGTACATCGCCTTGATTCTATTTAGTTGCCATTGTTTTTACGAGATGTTCTTCCCCTTGACGCTGTTTAGTGCCATTGTTCTTGTCTGTCCGTCTCCCCCGATTAGACTGTAAGCCCGTCAAACGGCAGGGACTGTCTCTATCTGTTGCCGACTTGTTCATCCCAAGCGCTTAGTACAGTGCTCTGCACATAGTAAGAGCTCAATAAATACTATTGAATGAATGAATGACTGTGGGCAAGTCATTTCACTTATCTGTGCCTCAGGTACCTCATCTGTAAAATGGGGATTAAGACTGTGAACCTCATGTGGGACAACCTGATTGCCCTGTATCTACCCCAGCACTTAGAACAATGCTCTGCACATAGTAAGCACTTAAATACCAACTTTTTTATTTATAGCACTTTTGTTCCCACAGTGCTCTCATATTAACTAGTTCATTTCAGCCCTCACAACAACCCTGTGAGGTAGGTAGAGGAGGCAGTTGTTGTTATCCCCATTTTACAAATGAGGAAACTGAAGTACAGAGAAGCTAAGTGACTCACTCACGGTCACATTAAAGGTTAGTGACCCGGCTCCTCCAGCTTCCAGACCGATGCTCTGCCACTTTGCTGCTTTGCTTCTGACCTCCAGGCAGAGATGCCACAGTCCCTCAGGAAGGAGCTCCTCCAATCCCCAGCTGAGCAACGAAATGGGGAGCAGGTGGTCTGGGGATGTACTTTCCCTTCAGGTCAGGCTGTTGCCGACAGGTGCCATCTGGGCATGCATTAAATTATTTTAATGTAGTTTGCTGAGGTATATTGCTAAGATGTGCTGCGTTATAAGAGGTTAGTGCAGAACCATACTCCTATCTGCCCTTGCCTTAGCAAGAAGGAGCACTATGATGCTGCTAACTCTTTGACCATGCACTGCCAGGCTTGCTGGCCCCTACTGCCCATTACTGCAGCTGATTCAAAAACCGTACGGCAGAATGGTTGTTTTCTACTATCACTTAACTCTTCAGGTGAACTGAAAGGAATTATTCTTGTTGAAGTGAATGGATGATCTAGTTTCATTGCAATGTTTTGTGGGGTTCCCCCCCCCCACAGTCAATTAATGTCCCAGTGATTTATCTCCCTGGACTAAACTTGGTGAGCATGTTCTTTTCACCCATGGTATGGAATTTTAATTAGCACTTAGTAGAAAAATTCCTCCAGAGGACTTTCTAAACTGAAATATAGATGAGTTTTTCAAGCCCTTTAAGGTGCAGGAGAATATAATAATAAGTTGAATATGAAGAGATCTCAGATATGGTACTTTATCCATATGAAGGTGAGAAAAGGGCAAAGAGGAAGTGAATCATTTTTTGAAATTGATGGCATACTATTGGAAGGCTATTCTGATCACTCTTGAGCCAATGTCCATACTCAAGTAGCTGTTACATAGAAGAGCCTGATGATTAAGGTAATACGCAGTGCTTTATAGACACTCATTCAAACATCTGGACAATTGGGAGTCTTTTTCAGCAGGGGTTGAGTGATGTTCTGAGTGAAGTCCAGCCACTGAGTGATATCTCAGCCTCTATCTAACTACCAGGCCAGAGGCTCAGCCTCTATCTAACTACCAGGCCAGAGGCCTGCAGCCAAGGACAGAGGCTTTCCAACCCAACACCAATTGAATTTCCCATCATTCCCTAACCCAGGATGGGAAGGGTGAGAAACATGTTCAGCAGAGGAGGGCCTTCTCAACTTCTAAAATGTTGGGAAAAACCATGATTGTGGCTGTAGCTATGACTGTTGCAACTGTTGGACTCTAACCCACAAGAGCCTGAAATTCTATTCTTCTGGCCCCACAGTCTTGTATTGTTTTTATTATTTTATCTTTGTGTTTTATGTTGTTTTTTTAATGTTTCATCTTTCTCCACATGTCTTTTGCCAGCTCCCCCTCTTCCCTTTAGTCTTACTCTGTGAACCTCTTTGGGGACCAGGGATGGTCCAATTTCTCAGTGGTTAGTATTACAGGAAAACTTGGTTGCTGAGAGCTCCCTTAACATTTCCTCCATAGCAAAAAAAAAAAAAGGAGAAAAAAGACTCGGAGCCTCATGGTTGGTCCAAGAATAGCCCTTATTTATTGCTGCACTCCCCACTTTTACTCCAGATGTGCCACGAAGGGAGCCACTCCACCAGTTAACCCAACCAGTGAGGAATTTGATGCTACATTCCCCTGCTTCTCTACTTCAAGTACACTCAGAAGGGAGCCTCTCAACCTGACCAACAACATACCAGAAGACTTGCTACAGTTTGAATGATTTTGTTATTTATACACTCTTAACCCTCGGTCTGCTCTTTCCGTGACAGAGTGGCAATTTGTGGGCTTTTTTTCTGAGAAATTTCCCATTCTTCCCAAAGAAGCAAGATGTGGAAAGGCTGGCAGCTTCAAGGGTGGTCGGGTAGTCTCCTTTCATTTATCCTTGTCTTCTGGTGTTGGTCGGCATCTTCTCACAGGACTTGACTTTTCACCTATATTGCAAGCTTGGCCTTTCCTCTTACACATAACCATTACATCTTGTTTGCCCCCTTGGCTTTGCATCTGACCTTCTTCTACACATCATATCTATATTCCTTGTGTTTTTGTCTTACATCCTTCTTTCTGACCTGGCAAGACTGGGGAACATCAAACAAGCTGGCACTAGAGCAGCAAAGTGTGGGTTGGGTTGTAGTAAGAGATCAGTGAGGTAGGAGGGGGCAAGCTGATTGAAAGCTTTCAAGCCAACGGCAAGGAGTTTCCTTTTGAGGAAGAGATGGATGGGCAACCACTGGAGGTTCTTGAGTAATGGGGAGACATGGACCAAAGTTTTTTCAGAAAAATGATTTATGCAGCAGAGTGAAGTATGCACTAGAGTGGGAAGAGACAGGAGGCAGGGAGGTCAGCAAGGAGACATATGTCCAGTTCAGGGTGTCCGCGGGACAACCATTTAGAGATGTTCTGAAGGTAGGAGGAAATGCAAGACTGAAGGGAAGGAGAGAAATCAGGGCTGGTGCTGTAGTTTTGGGAATCATCTATATAGAGATAATAGTTGAAGCCAGTGAGTTCTCCAAGGAAGTGGGTGTGATTATAGAATAGAAAAAGACCCAGACATGAGCCTTGAGGGGTCCCCCTGTCAGACGGTGTGGGCAGAGAAGGAGCCTGCAAAAGAGAGTGAGAAGGAATGGTCAGAGAGATAGGAGAACCAAGGGAGGATAGTGTCAGTGAAGCCAAGGTTAGATAAAGTTTCAAGGTAGGTACATTAATTCCACAAGGATGGGATTCAGGGGGTGGGTGAGAACCCAAGCACTTATGTGGTATGGCAGTGCTGAAGTGGCAGTTGAGGGAGATATAAGGTGTGGAGATGAGAAATTTAATGTGAAGAGATGAGAGATTAATCAGGGAAGGCCTTCTGAAGGAGATGTGAATTCAGAAGGGCTTTGAGGAAAGGGAGAACAGTGCTCTGATGGATGTGAAGTGGGAGAGAGTTATAGGCAGGAGGGAGGTTGTAAGAGGTTACCAGCAGGAGACAAGAAAATGAGCAGGTTGGCTTGAGAAGAATAAAGCACGCCAGTTGGATTATGGCAGGTGATTGGCAAAGATAAGTAAGAAGAAGAAACAGTATGGACTAGTGGAAAGAGTGTAGGTCTGGGAGTCAGGGAACCTGGTAAATAATCCCAGCTCTGCAACTTGCCTGCTGTGTGACCTTAATTTCTCTGTGACATAGTTTCCTCATTTGTTAAATAGGGATTCAATATATGTTTTCCCTCCTACTGTCAGCTTCATGTGGGACCTGGACTGAGTCTGACTTGATTTTCTTATATCAACGTCAGTGATGACTACAGTACCCCTCTCAGGGTCACACCTGGGGAGTTTCCAGTACTCTACCAGTCTCGGCTATGAGAGGGAGAGTCAAGCAGAGGCCTAGCCATTCCATTCCTAGCTTGGGTAGTGGCTAGTGAGTGGAAGGCAATCTGCTACAAGTCAAAACTCACCCTTGCTGGGCAGCAGCGGCATGGGAGAGAGTTGAGGACGGAGACTCGAGTTTACTGTGCAGAAGGCTGCATTGGTAAGCCACTTCCGGATTTTTACCAAGAAAACTCTATGGATGCACCACCAGAATGATTGCAGATGGAGAGCGGGGCATTCTGGGAGAGATGTGTCCGTGGTGTCGCTATGGGTTGGAAACGACTCGACGGCACAAGACAAGACAAGATGACTAGAGTAGTGCTGACAACTCACTCAAGAAGTTTGGAAAGGAGTGGTAGGAGGGAGATAGGCTGAAAACTTGAGGGAGCCACTGGGTGAAAAGAGATGTGTTGTTGGAGCATCATTCCCTAATTCTCTAGCAGCCTTCTGTCGAAAACACATAATGAGAACATATGGTATAGAAAAACTGAGTGTACCTATATTTGAATCAGTTTCCCAAAGCGAGAGATGCTTTGGAGTACTACTTATGAATTTATTTCATTTTTCTCTCAGCATTAATTGTAATGACAGTTTTCCCTCAATCCTTGCAGCTGTTTGCTGGTTCCTTCTGTGGTGAAATTGCTCCATGATAAGATTTTACGTACCATGCCCTGGAAGTGATCTCCCTTCTGAAAGGAATCCCTTCAGAGTGATGAGTTTGCGTAAATCAGTCTTTGCCATCTTAAGTGGCTCAGTTACTGGAAAAAAAAGGCTTTAATATAATGTATGTGTACATATCTTGGAATGAACCTGGTAACTGTACAATCAGAGCAGATCCCACAATCACTTTTTTTTCCTCACTGGCTCTTCAGCTTAGGTAATTTGCTTGATTGCATCAAGAATAATGGGAAGCATTTACAGATGTCGCTCTATTTCTTCAGCACAACTCCTGCATTCCTTTTAGTTTGCCTATTGAAAATTCTTATTTACTAAGCCGTTTTTGACTTTCTAAAAAATCATCCAATTGTTTGAGCCTTGGGGTGCAGCCAGGAAAGAACAAAGACAAATTGGTTAAAATAGGAGCAAAGATGTCCCGATCAATGCCTTCACGATTCCTAATCTGTCATTTACCCTGTCAGAAACCTCAGGGAAGTGAGCTCTGGAATTCATAAAGAATTTATATGCAACCTTTCTACGTGAAGAAACCATAAATAGTCATTAAAAAGTCTAGAGGTAACATTCTAGAAGGGATGTAAGAGCAAAACAACCCACCCTCCTATAAACAATAATGAAACTTAAGCAGTTTTTATACATTACATGTCAGTGGAAATCTGATAAACAAGTTGTTAGTAATTG
Source organism: Ornithorhynchus anatinus (assembly GCF_004115215.2). Lineage (NCBI taxonomy): Eukaryota > Metazoa > Chordata > Mammalia > Monotremata > Ornithorhynchidae > Ornithorhynchus > Ornithorhynchus anatinus. The sequence continues at coordinate 18,708,756 of NC_041753.1, read as the reverse complement.
ACATGAAGCATTCAATTTTATTCTTGGATTATCTTGTTTTTTCCCTCCAAATAAACTTTCTCAAATACCCTGTGAACTAATCATCTGGATCTGCACAGGGCAAACCCAATATCACAATTAATTTTGTTTTAAAGGCTGAATTAGAGCGGCAGACCTGGGATTCGAACTCATGAGCCCTGACTCCAAAGCCCGTGCTCTTTCCACTGCACCATGCTGCTTCTGAAATATATCTATGCATCTTAAATACATTGATTTAGTTTAGCTAAAGCACATTGACTATTTTTTTAATATGAATGGATTTAAAATTTTTTTGTCATTTTGTTTGTCAGGAGAGGCATCTTTTTAAGATATATCTGTATATAAAAATACATCATAAGTATTTATTAAATAATACATATGGCTCAATTGGGTTAACTAGAATAAGGACCACTGGAATGGTTGTTTATATTCAACAAGACTTGGTAAAGTATGTGCTGTGCTGCAGATATCATAAAAATATTTCAAGATCAGTCCGAGGGTGCTCTTTTAATGATGTACAAATAGTGATCTTTCATTCTCAAGAAGTATAGCATCAAAATGATTTGAAATATTTTTGTCTTTACTCCCAAGAATTGCAGAGAGACAGCAAGCCTGCTTGAAATATGAGATATCACCTAAGATTTTTTTTTTTTTTAAGAACTTAGGTCTAAATTACTTTTGATGTCAGAGATGCTAAGGCCATCGTTTTCTCACTTCTTCATTCAAGTCTAGATTTTTACAATGACTATAAATTTTATGATCAGCTTTTTGTATTTGATCCCCTTAACAAAGTTGGGGATTCAGTAAGGGAGTGCAATTTTTTTTTCTCAGAAGCTCCTTTTATCACTTTCCCAACATATTCTAGATTTTTAAATTGCTCATGTTAAGACATAATGTGAGCTACATTAATTAAAATATTCCATTCTCACCATTTGATTCAGGAAGTGAATACTAAATGGTCCAGATGTAAGCTCTTAATGAAATAATTCTTCTTCCACCTCAACAACTAATAAATATTGATGTAAGCAACATTAATTTAAAGGTTCTCACTGCAATGTATTTATATTAATTAGCAAGATGTCACCTTCTCATATAAATGAAAGGATCAGCATTCTTTGTTGAAATGTTATGAGGTTTAACTTAGTGTTCTAATTGTCGGCCACATAAACAACATTTTGAGCATTTATCTAAGGTTTGAATTCTGGCTCTGTTCATAAAATGGAACTCTTTATACTTTCAAATCTTTATAACCTAATCTTCCACAAGGCATACATATTTTGAAACAATTTAAACTTCCTGCCACATATGAATTATCTAGCAGGCGGAAAAAACTTTTAATTGTGCAATCATTTAACTATGATTGACATTTTATTTAAGAATAAAACCCCATCAGATGATACCTTTGTTGAGCTTCACTAAAACTTAACAATTACCAAAATAACAATTTAACAGCACACATAACTTTGTATGCTCACAGAAATTTACTTGACATTAAGCTTCTCTTTCCCCACAAATACTTTGTTATATATTCAAGTGAATATGTATGGCTATCTAATAACACAACAGAGAGGCATTTTTGAATTGTGCACTAATTAATCTTTTGATAATACAGTATTTGTTCATTCAATAGTATTTATTGAGCGCTTACTATGTGCAGAGCACTGTACTAAGCGCTTGGAATGAACAAGTCGGCAACAGATAGAGACAGTCCCTGCCGTTTGACGGGCTCACAGTCTAATCGGGGGAGACAGACAGACAAGAACAATGGCAATAAATAGAGTCAAGGGGAAGAACATCTCATAAAAACAATGGCAACTAAATAGAATCAAGGCGATGTTCAATTCATTAACAAAATAAATAGGGTAACGAAAATATATACAGTTGAGCGGACGAGTACAGTGCTGTGGGGATGGGAAGGGAGAGGTGGAGGAGCGGAGGGAAAAGGGGAAAAAGAGGGTTAAGCTGCGGAGAGGTAAAGGGGGGATGGCAGAGGGAGTAGAGGGAGAAGAGGAGCTCAGTCTGGGAACGCCTCTTGGAGGAGGTGAGTTTTAAGTAGGGTTTTGAAGAGGGAAAGAGAATCAGTTTGGCGGAGGTGAGGAGGGAGGGCGTCCCGGGACCGCGGGAGGACGTGACCCGGGGGTCGACGGCGGGATAGGCGAGACCGAGGGACGGTGAGGAGGTGGGCGGCAGAGGAGCGGAGCGTGCGGGGTGGGCGGTAGAAAGAGAGAAGGGAGGAGAGGTAGGAAGGGGCAAGGTGATGGAGAGCCTTGAAGCCTAGAGTGAGGAGTTTTTGTCTGGAGCGGAGGTCGATAGGCAACCACTGGAGTTGTTTAAGAAGGGGAGTGACATGCCCAGATCGTTTCTGCAGGAAGATGAGCCGGGCAGCGGAGTGAAGAATAGACCGGAGCGGGGCGAGAGAGGAGGAAGGGAGGTCAGAGAGAAGGCTGACACAGTAGTCTAGCCGGGATATAACGAGAGCCCGTAACAGTAAGGTAGCCGTTTGGGTGGAGAGGAAAGGGCGGATCTTGGCGATATTGTAGAGGTGAAACCGGCAGGTCTCCTTTGTTCATTGTTTAACATTACCATTGTACCTTTTTTTGTCAGTTTCACAAGTAAAAGTACTCTGTCTTATAAAAAATAATCAATTGATAGTAATCAATCTCATTTATTGAGTGCTTTCTGTGTTCAGAGCACTGTACTAAGTGCTTGGGAGGGTACAATTTAACGGAGTTCGTAGACATCGTTTCTGCCCACAAGGAACTTGAACAAAAATCCAAAAGCCTCTCTCTCTCACTCTCTCTCTCGCTGTCTCTCCTTCTCTCTTCTCCTTTGGTCTAGTATTAGCTCTGTTGAAGTACATGACTATTGCACTGTTAATCATTCCAATTTAAGTCAGTGGCATTAAACTTCACTACTCGGCGACATCACCTGAATATTGGCCAATCCTTGAGGAACTTTTGATCCCCATTCCAATAAATGGATTACATCAACTCATGAAATCATTCTTTCCCTCTTTGGGTCTGGTAAAAATAGTAAATATTTGTATTCCAACACCTAGTAATTTGCATTTAGTAATTCATTAAAATCTAACAAAATAGCATTTGCAGTACCCTTTTCAAATACCCTCCATAGCTATCTGATTTGAAATAACATATCTAAAAACAACCATAACTGAATGTTAATTGCTTTTATGAACGCAGTTGTTTGCCCATTAATCAAATATATTGAACTGTTGAGATAGATATATGCTCTAACTGAATTCATTATGATCCGGATATAAGATTTAGAGAAATCTAAAGAATGCTTTGATTATGCAGCAGCTCACATCTGGTAAACCATGCATACAACTAGGTGTTTCCATCAGGGTCACGGTGCTGAATGCTGTCAGGGAAATCTGCTAGCTAAGCAACAAACCATCTATTGAAGAAAGAATAGACAAGATAGAAAATGGAATCAAAAATGCTAATAGATCCTTTGGGAGACTGGCAGAGCCTAATATAATGTCACTGCAAAGGTATATAAAGCAACTGAAGTGTCCATCCTTCTTTATGGCTGTGACAGCTGGACCTGCAACTTCTCGAATAAGTCCATCAGTGTCATTCATATGCAATACATCAAGTGTGCAGGTGTCAACACAATAATAATAATAATGGCATTTATTAAGCTAAGTCCCACGACAGATACAAGGTTATGAAATTGGATGCAATCCTTATACCATACAGGACTCAGAATCCTGCTTACCCCCATTTCACATATTAGGAAACTGAGGCTGAAGAGCTGGGACATGAACCCAGGTTCATTCATTCAATTCATTTGATCTTATTTACTGAGTTCTCACCGTGTGCAGAGCACTGTACTAAGCACTTGGGAGAGCACAATACAACAATAAACAGACACATTCCTTGCCCACAATGAACTTACATTGTGGAGAGAGACATCAGTACAAATAAATTACAGATAAGTACATAAGTGCTGTGGGGCTACAAGGGGAGAAAGAACAAAGGGAGCAAGTCAGGGCAACGCAGAAGGGATTGGGAGAAGAGGAAAGGCCTCTTGGAGGAGATATGCCTTCAGTAAGGCTTTGAAGTGGGGGAGAGTCAGATTTGAGGAGGGAGGGCATTCTGGGCCAGAGGCAGGATGTGGGCAAGGGGTTGGCAGTGAGACAGGTGAGATGGAGACCTAGTAAGAAGGTTAGCACTAGAGGAGCCAAGTGTGCAGAATGGATTGTAGAAGGAGAGTAGAGAGGTGAGGTAGAAGGGGGCAAGGTGGTGGGGTGCTTTAAATCCAATGCTGAGGAGCTTCTGTTTGATGCAGAGGGGGATGGGCAACCACCAGAGTATTTTGAGGAGCAAGGTAACATGTCCTGAACATTTATCTAGAAAAATGATTCAGGCAGCAAAGTGAAGTATGGACTGGAGTGGGGAGAGACAGGAGGCTGGGAGGTCAGCGAGGAGGCTGATACAATAATCCAGGCAGGATAGGATGAGTGATTGTATTAATGTGGTAGCAGTTTGGATGGAGAGGAAAGGGTGGATTTTAGCGATGTTGTGAAGGTGGGACCAACAGGATTTAGTGATGTGGTCTCTTGACTTCCAGTCCTATGCTCTTTCCACCAATCACTCTGCTTCCTATCACAAATAATGAAGTTTTGCACTGAATCAGTTCACCCCCATTAAAGCAGTGCTTGTCACATCACACTATGTGCTATATGCGGAGAAATGGATTACCACAGGATTGATACCTAAATAGCTAGATGCTACAGACAGACAATAAGTGTAAGGAAAACCAAGTTGATACAAGGGATGGGAGAGAAATTAGAGAATGAAAGGAAGAGTTGGAAATTTAGGAGGAGAACCAGGAGAACATACCTGTTCTACTCTGATTTGCTCTGAAGCCCCATTGAGATTGAATTAGTAACGCCCGCTGAATCGCAATATTATTTCCTTGGCAGAATCGGCACATCCCACTTTTAGGGTTTTGGTTGAAACTGGTTTCATAGTAGTTAATTCCATTAGCAGACAGAATCATGTTTCTCTGCAATTCTGTACTACATTAACAGAGAGCAAAGAAATTGCCTTTATAAAATAATAGACCTGATGAAAGATCACTTCAAAGTTCTACCTTTAAAATGAGTTTCTAAATAATAGATGCCTTGTATTGAATTTACTGTAACACAAGGGCCTTATCAACCTCTCAGAGCTGAAGACAAATTAAAATAGCATAGCATAATAGAGACTGAGAAGTCACCTAGACAACCCATGTATCCTGAGCCCCCTCTTTCCACTGAAACCATATCTTTAATTGTGTTTTGTTCTCGTGGAAAACTATCAAACAAAAGAGTTCTACAGCTTCCTTGAGAAATGCCTGGCATATTCATACTCTTTTCAGTTAAGAAGTTCTTCTGGCCTTGGAGGCATACCCCAGGTCATTAATATTCAACCATCTGGGGATGTGGCCTCTAGACTGTAAGCTCCCTCTTGACTCTAAGCTCCTTGTGGGCAGGGTACATGTCTACCAACTCTGTTGTACTGTACTCTCCCAAGAACTCAGTATGCTGTTCTGCATGCTATAAACGCTCAATAAATACACTTGATTGTTTTATTTCTTACTCCATGCAAAAGCCTGACCATGCTAATGTTCCAAACAAACATTACAGAGAAGTCATTCATCACCTACTTCTGACCCTGGATGATAATAACCAATCAACAATGCATAGATCTCGGAGAGAGCTGTCCCATCATCCTCATCATTATCTTCATCATCAAAAATGGAATTTATTGAGCACCTATTAAGTGTGAAACACTATTCTAAGGCCTTGATTGAGTACAACAGAAGCAAGCAAGACATACAATCACTGTCCTCCAGGAGTTTACAATCTGCTGACAGGTTGGAGAGAGATAAAAAATTATCTACAAATAGTGGGAGCAAGAGGAAGAACAAGGACATAACAAGTAAGTGAGCAATTCAGATTTTCAAGACATAGAAGAGAGCCCTGTTCAGAGAACTGTGTTTTTCCCTTATATTCTTCCAGCTGAGGACAACAGGGAAATTAATCTCTTATCCTTGCTGGAAGGATATTAAGCAATCAACAGTGACTGCATCTTGGAGGAAGTTCTGCCCATAGTTCAGACCAGATTTTCAAGGCAAAGAAGAGACCCCTGAGCAGATAACCAAAGAAGTTATTGAACTGGGGAGGCAACTTCATTTAGAATTGGATGATGCTGATGTTGATGAGTTCACTGCATTTCATTCAGAGGAAATGTTGTCCAACAAGAACTTAATCCAAATTCAAATATTCAATGCATCATTGAAAGATAGCAAAACATAAAGAAGTTGTTATGGTTTCTCCATGACCAGATAAAATTTGGGATTGAGAAGCCTTGCATCACTTTTTAAGGAATCAAATGCACTTTTTAAAATGATTGAAGAATACCCTCATGGAGAGGTGACTTTAGAGCTGCTCAGAGGTGTTCAGAAGGAACACTTGTTTTGCAAAATATGCAACCATCTACAGAACAAGCTCCTGCTTCCTTAACCTCCCACAAAGACCCATTATCATAGTACAATTCTTCATCTGTTTACTATTGGGGTGTTGTGCTTTGAATTACTTTACTAAGGATTAAACAATAATTTAGTGGTGTTTATTATTAAAATCATGAAAAAGCCTATAAAGGAATTTCATATTACTTTTCCAGAAACGCTGGAATGGATCCTAATTTATAACTAAGGTTTTTGGAAAACATACCCCAAAATATAACCGCATTTTCAGGGAACATAATCTGGTTATATTGGTGGGGTATACCCAGATTATAATTAACGTAAATTGGACCCCTGGCCTGGATCATCTAGTGGAACCCCCGTCACGTGATTCTCGACATCATTACAGCACAACCAGCCAGTTTGGAGGCAGAAAGATATGAGAGCTGTGGGCAGCTAAGGCCAGGAGACATTTCATCTTGGGGGGAAGCGGGGCAAGAGGAAAGGCTAGGGGGGCAGGAGTCAGAAGAACCCTCACCATGACCAAGTGGTGTTTCTTAACATGGCTCTCCTCCCGACTCCCTCTCCACTCTGCACTCTGTAGCATGCTCTTTCCCATGATAAGGTGACTGCAGGATCAGGTGAGGTGGGGAAGGAATAGGGATGCTGGCGAGTCTCCCTCTTCCCCCCAGTTATAGTGACACCCCACATTTGGGTGGCACCCACTGAGTAAACACACACACACACACATACGTTGGACACCACTAATCATCAAGCACATTTTAAGTAATTAAAAAGATCTCGTGGGACAACCCGATTACCTTGTATCTACCCCAGCACTTAGAACAGTGCTTGGCACGTAGTAAGTGCTTAACAAATACCATCATCATCATCTTTGGTGATTTGCACTGGTGATCAGAATGGCAATCCCTGTACTGCCCCATTCTCTGCAATATAAAGGGCAATTCCCAGGTTGTCTTGCAATGGCCATTTTGACATAAATACCATTTTCATCATAACCCAAGCAGCAGTTACGTTGGTAAGGTCAAGAGGGGTTGCAATTTTGGAGGTTGGTAGAAGTGCCTGTAAGATTGGGGCCCTGCACTTAAGCTCTTTGGGCCCTTGTATTAATCCTTAATGATGATGATGGTGGTGGTATTTATTAAGCACTTGTGCCAAGCACTGTTCCAACCCTGTACTTGGAATCTCTTATGCAACACCATTCCAAAAGGGTGATATGGGAAGGATGAACAGGGCTTACTACAAAAAGTTTCCATTTTATTTTGAGATCTGAAAATAATTTATATTTCCCATATTTCTTTTTTGTGCCTCCAGTTCCCAAAACTTCAGATGCAAGCTTCCATTGTAGCTTCTTTAAATTGACTCCTTCTATCAGTGAATATGACATTAAACCAAAACTTCTGGGAGGTGGTTAAGTTAAATGAAATCATGATCTCTCATGTCAAGAATGAAGAATTAAAGTCTTATTTTCAGAGCTCTCTAAAAATGTTTTTTATTATATCTTTTAACAAGATGCCTTAAGGCAAATTGGCAGTAAACCATTTTCATTATCATCATTATACACCCTCTGAGGCTGTGGTTATGTAAAATACTCGAAAGAAAATACAGAACTTTCCCCCCACCTTTTTACTATTCCAAAATCATAGGCTTTTCAAAACATGTCAATTATTGTGGCATTTTCCATAAAGTATCTTTTAAAATATTGATGCAAAAAATTATTCAATTCTGCCTCATTTTCCCAAATTTGCTAATATATCTATTGAACAACATAGAAAAAAATAAATAGTTAAAATGACGTACATTTTTTAATGACAAGTGTGCTTTAACCTTCATTGGACTTTGTGATTAGATCAATTGTTATCATATGATTTCCATTCCCTCCTGAGAGGTAGGCATTGCTTTTATTTCATTGATAGGATTTCTAGGAAGGATTAAGAGAACAAGGAACTAATAGCACTAGCAAGTCATTCTGTGCTGAACAAAAGTTAATGAAAAGATATGAGCAGTCAAAAAATTGGTCATGTCACTTAAGACCAATTCCTATAGTGAGCATCACTTTAGAACGCAGATAATTTTGCAGAAAGTCACTCCACTGATCTTTCCAACAAACTCTGAGTTAAAGGATAATGTTAAAATTTTAAATGGGAAATGGAAAACAGAAAGAGAGTGAGACACTAATGGGAAGAGAATATCATAGCCAAAAAGAATCAAATCCAGCCCTCCCATTATTCAATTGACTTACTCATTTTACTGAAATAATGGATGCATTTAAATTATTAAAATTAGTCATTATGCCACCTTATTGGATATAGATTCACAGGCCAACAATGACTTTAAATGTTCATTGCTTTTTATTATCTAATGATCCTCTCCACTCTTTTTATTTTTTAATCTGAAAGTTGCTAGCCAAACCATTATAGTCTTCTATAGAAATTCTTCCATCCAATCTTATATTTTACTCAGTAATAAATCACAGTATAATCTCACCAAGTCTGACTTCAGAAGGCAAAAATGTACCAAAGCACAGTTTGTACATATTTTCCAAACCCCAGGAGATACAGTGGTTTGCCATAATATGTGTTTAATAAACCAAATATAACTAAACTTAATGAGAGCTAAATCTAGAAAGGACAAGGAAGAGGAAATAAAATACCCATTTCAGCTTTTAAGTTTTAAAGCAAAGCTTGAAATGGTATAGTGCTTTGCACCTTGTAGGCACTTAACAAATTCTGGGGAAAAAAGACAAAGGTAATATATGCTGGTGGAACAAAAAACAGTAGTAAAAGATTCCAAAAAGGAAAAGTGGGTAGAGATTATATCATGAGGAAAGTGTAGGAAACAGAGGTTGGAGGAGAAAAGAGAGCAGGAAGTGCCCAAATAACTTCTCTCACATTAGCATTTTAAGTTCTACATTATAATGTTTATCATTTTTTTAATTATGAAAAATCTGCAATCTCAAAAGTGTGAGCCGTATTTCTCATTGACTAAATGGTTCAAACATTAGACTTTGAAAGCTATAATTTAAGAGAAGCAGTATAGCCTATTGGAAAGACCACAGGCCTGGGAGTCAGAAGGACCTGGGTTCTAATCCCTGTTCCACCACTTGTCTGCTGTGTGACTTCGGGCAAGTCACTTAACTTCTCTGTGACTCAGTTACCTCATCTGTAAAATGAGGATTAATACTATGAGCCCCATGTGAGATAGGGATTGTGTCCAACCTGATTAGCTTGTATCTACCCCAGTGCTTTGTACAGTTCCTGGCACTTATAAGTGATTAACAGAATACCATAATGAAATGCTATATGAAATTCTAGTGTTTAACCCTTTTCTGACCTCTTTCTCAGAGGCTTCCTCTTTATTCACTTTTTGCTGATTGTCAGTGACCTCTAGGTATCATCTTAAACATCTCAAAGTCACTGCTAAAGGAAAGTAGCCACTCTTCTAATTGTTCCCTCCAGCTGATCTGTGTGAGGGAGTGTCCAGTGTTCTATCCCATAATTTAGGACTCCCTCGTTATGTCTTTAAATTGTGTATTCTCCTCTTGGTTTTTGTGTGCTCCCTTTCAGTTCACCATAAATACACACTTGGTTGTTCTGTTTTTAACCATTCTCTTCTTTTGTCATACCTAGTGAAAGGGAACTCCTTACCATTGGCTTTAAAGCACTCAACGAGCTTTCTCCTTCCTAATTTACTTTGCAGATCTCCTACTACAACCCAACCTACTTTGCTCTTCAAACACCAACCTAGTCACTGTACCTCAGTCTCATCCATCTCATTGCCAACCCCTTGCACACATCCACCCTCTGCCCTGATACTCCCCCCCCTTCATATCTCTATCCTCAAAGCCTTGCTATAATCATACTTCTTCCAAGAGACCTTCCCTGATTAAGCCCTCAGTTCTCCTCTTTGACCTCCCTTCTGCATCAACTGTTTACTTGGGTCTGTATCCCTTAAGCCCTTTGATATTCACTTCACCTCTACTCCTACAGACTATAAACTCGTTGTAGGCAGGGACTATGTCTGTTTATTGTTGTACTGTACTCTCCCAAATGCTTAATTCAGTGCTTTGCACATAGTAAGCACTCAATAAATGATTGAACGAACTTGTGTACATATCCTAATTCTCTCCCATTTCTCCTATCTGTTATTTATTTCAATGTCTGTCTCCCCCTTTAGACTGTGAGCTCCTTGTAGGCAGAGATCGTGTCTACAAACCCTCTTGCATTTTACCATCCCATGTGCTTAACATAGTGCTCTGCACACATTAAGTGCTCAAGAATACCACTGTTTGATTGACTCAGCACTTACTAGGTCTGTATTTGGAATCTATTAGTCAATTATTGCTTAGTTCAGAGAAGTGGACTCAAATATGTTAATCGATTTAATTCATGCTGTTTGACAGCAATTGAGTAATGTATAAGACTAATGTAGGTCTAAAATTGGAATTTAGGAAATAAGGTTTAAGCCTTCTTATTGAATTCACAGCTTAGAGTGCAAAATGTGAGTTTATGAATTAATGCGTTAGTACACTTTTTGATGTTGAATGGCAAGTTGTTCGTAGGACTAGAAAAATCAGTTGTCTCTGTAGGTGCTCTAATAGTTTGGGGAAACTAACTGCTGTTTTCGGCAATCGTTTTGTAAGAGTTAATGGCTTTCTAAGGTTGACTAACATTTTAAAAGCTTCATGTTGTTTTCAAATTCTCGGGTGACCTAGATAGGAGGAGCTACACTGTAAGCTCATTATAGGCCTGGAATGTGTCTTCCAATTCTGTAGTTCAAGCGTTTAGTACAGTGCTCTGCACACAGTTCTCAATAAATACGATTGATTGATTAGCTCAAAACTCATAGACAAATCATGTCTTGCTGGGATAAACCTCCATGTATCTCAGGAATTTTGGATATTCCTGGAGCTGTATTATGGTGAATTTATAACTTTTAAAGATATATTATTAGAGTTTTGCCTGTTTTTCGTGGTAGGGAATGAACCAGACAAGGCATGTTCATTCATTCAATAGTATTTATTGAGCACTTACTATGTGCAGAGCACTGTACTAAGCGCTTGGAATGTACAAATCCTCAGATGACTGGTCATATCATTCTTAGAATATTGGTAAAATTTTCAGGGCAACCAAACTAGCTAGCATATTAAAAATCCATAGTTTTTTTTAAAGTTTCTGAATGTAGAATATCATAACTGCTAGAGTGGATGGAATATTTCCATAGCTGATGAGTTTTGGTCAGTGAAATGGGAGCAATCAGTGCTGTTAAGGTTCTGAGGTTCACTACCTGAATAGAAGAATTTCGATATCAAATGAAGCAATCAGAAAAACATTTTTCCAGATACTTAAGCTAAACATGACAAATGAAACACTTTTCCTCAAATTACCACACTAAATGGTAATCATTTTTAGCAAAATGAAGGATGAAAGAAAATCATCTCTCAAATACCTATTCCTTATTTTCTTCCCCATAGGCATTCCAAAAAGCATTTTCTTCCTTTCATCAGCCAGGCGACATTATAAAGTTTTCCATAGTAAATTTTCACCATTTTAAACTTCAATTGGAAATCCATCAGAACCCAGTGATTTACCCCCTGCTAAATCTACTTTAGCCTCATTTCCTTTTCATTGATTGGGTCATTCAAAATATTCTTGTAGCTCAACCTTCTCGATTTATTTTAACTGCTAGGTTCTGTTTATCCTCCACAACTATTTTTTTTTATTTCTGACAAATATTAATCTTTAGAGTAATTGTAAAACACATCATTTGTCTCCAACGGATATTCTGACGCAGTTCCCCGCATATCATTTATCTTGGTATTAATCAAAACCTTCCCTCTTTTCTAATTAACCAACAGAATCCCTGTCTTATTGCCAAGCTCGTAAATCCTCTGATTCATATACTAAGCATCCCTTGCCACTTCTGAAGCTGAAGAAGTATCTGTTTGCAATTTAGCTTTCAAAATTTCACTCTAAAATATTTTATTATGTGAAGTTCCCAAGATGCACTGTATTTATTGAGTGTTTGGCTTGTGCACAGCACTATACTAAGTGTTTGGGAGAATACAATGCAAAAGAGTTGGTAGAAATGATCCATGTCCTTAAGGACCTTGCAGTCTAGAGAGGGAGATAGACATGGCAACAAATTACAGGGGAAAGGACAGAGTATAAGGGTATGTACATAAGTGCTGAGGAGCTGAGGTAGGATGAGTTTCAAAGTGCTTAAAGGTGATGCAGGGCTGGGGTGGAGAGAGAACCACAGTTCTTAAGGGGTACTGACTCAAGTGCATAGGCGATGCAGGAGGAAGGGTGAATAGTTGGGGAAATAGGGGGTTAGTCAGGGAATGCCTCTGGGATGGGTTGTGATTTTAATAGGGCTTTGAAGATAGGGAGAGTGATGATCTATCAGATATGAAAGGGTAGAGAGTGCCAGGCCAGAGGGAGGAGGTAGGCAAAGGATTAGTGGGAAGAAAGATGAGATTGAGATAAGGTGAGTAGTTGGGCATTAGAGGAGAAAAGTGGGTGGGTGGATTTTAGTAGATCAGTGAGGTAAAGTAATAAGTGGAAGATGACTGCCTTAAAGCCAATGGTAAGGAGTGTCAGTTTGATATGGAGATGGATGGGCAATGATTGAAGGTTTTTGAGAAGAGAGAGATATGGACTGAACTTTTTTTAGGAAAAGGAGATATGGGCAGCAGAATGAAGTATTGACCTGAGAGGGGAGAGACTGGAGGTGTGTGAGGAGGTTGATGAAGTAGTCAAGACCTGGTATAAGTGCTTGGATCAGTGTGGTAGCAGCTTGAGAGGAAGGGGTGGATTCTAGAGATGTTGTGAAGATAGAAGTGACAGGGTTTGGTGACAGATTGAATATGTGGATTAAAAGAGATAGATGAGTCAAGGATAAAACCGAGGTTATGGGCTTCTGAGTGGGAAAATGCCAGTGTTATCTACAGTGATGGGAAAGTCAAGGGGAGAGAACAGGGTTTGGGTGGGAATATGTGGAGTTATGTTTTGGACTCATTCAATTTGAGATGTTGGTGGGACATAGAAGTGGTTATGTCCTGAAGCTGGAGAAAATGCAAGATTTCAAAGAGGGAGAGAGATTGGGGCTGTAGAGGTAGAGTTGGGAATCATCTGGGTAGAAATGGTAGTTGAAGCTGTGGAAGTCATTGAGTTATCCAAGGCAGTGGATGTAGATGAAGAATAAAAGGGGACCCAGAACTGAGCCTTCAATCAGTCAATTGTAATTATTGAAGGTTTACTGTATGCAGAAAACTGCACTGTTTGGGAGAGTACAATATAACAGAGCTGGGAGACGTTCTCTGCCCACAATGAGCTCACAATCTTCTAGAGGGGGATGCAGACATTAATATGAATAAATAAATTACAAATATGTACATAAGTGCTGTGAGGCTGAGGGAGGGGTGGACACTAAGTGGTAATAAGGTGGTACAAGATCAGCATAGGGATGGGGGAGTGAGGGAGTTGAGTTCAGTGGAGAGGGTGGAGTTGAGGACATGGATTTGTGGGTCAAGAGAAGGTAGGTAGGCATTTCCCAAGTGTCCAGTATAGAGCACCACATCAAGAGAGTGCTCAAAAAAATGCTGCTACCACCCTATTGGTCAGCATTGGGTTTATTGGATTGTCAGTGAACATCTTTCTTTCTGTGTAGGGCTTCCCTTGAGCAGGCTAATATATTATCTGGGTCATAATCGTTCTGGGAAGCAGCGTGGCCTAGTGGATAGAGCACAGGGTCTGGGGGTCAGAAGAACCTGGGTTCTAATCCCTGTTCCACTACTTATCTGCTGTGTGACCTTGGGCGAGTCACTTAATTTCTCTGTGCTTCAGTTACCTCATCTTTAAATTGGGAATTAGACTGTGAGCCCCATGTGGGACAGGGACTGTGTCCAACCTGATTAGCTTGTATCTACCCCAGCACTAAGAACATTGCTTAACACATAGTAAGCACATCACAAATGTCATTATTATTATTATTATTATTATTATTATTATTATTATTAATTGTCAACTACATTTTTCCATCAGGTTGGCTATTGAGACATATTCGCAACCAGGAGAAACATACCACATTAAGCTTTGTACTGTCACTGTTGTATGTCTCTGAGTAAGGTGAAGAACATTTTTCACTATAACAGTCACTTCTTTGCTTTCTCAGTTGCTTTACTCCCTTTTAAATTACTTGAGAAGTATTGAAAATTTTTCAAGGGAATAGATATAATCCAGGAATTCAGAAGGGATTTTGTTGCATGAATGTAGAAGCTATGCTAAAATACATCCTTTGCATCTCTGCCAAGAGAGTAAATGTTCGCTTTTGCTTGAACAACAGGCATTGAGAAAACTGTGCACACTGATAAATCTATTACAAGCTACATTGGTGTAATATAATGTAGGTGTAGTTTATTTATGTAATCAATCAATCAGTCAATACTATAACCGAATGCCTCTTGTGTGCAGAACATTTTACTAAATGCTTGGGAGAGACTCAAAGATGTAAGAGAAATGATCCCTGCTCAGAAGGAGCTTACAGTCTTCAAGGGAGACAATAATTTAGAGATAGGAAGAAATGCTTATAGCAAAACATTTAAGTCAATATATACACCAATGCAACAGTCGGTTGTGCATGTCAAATGTCAAATGCCAAATGTGATATTTGGGAGACTATATCCTGGGGAGGAGAAAAATCAAGTAGGGAAAGCCTCCTGGAGGAGGTGGGATTTCAGATGGGTTTGGAAGATAGGGAGAAATGAGGTCTGATAGATATGAAGGGGGAGAGAGCACCAGACAGGAAGAAGGGTGTGATCTTAGGGGATGGAGGTGACAGACTTGGGAATGAGGCACCGTGAGAAGGTTATCTTGGGAGGAACAGAGAGGGCAAGCTGGAGTGTAGTAGTAGAAGAGAGGCAAGAGGGAGTGAGCTGATGGAGTGAGTGCCTTAAAGCCAATGGTCCGGAATGTACATTTTGACATGGAGAGGGATGATGGTCACCCGCTGAAGGTTTTTCAGGAGTGGAGAGACACATGCAGAATGAAGTTTTAGAAAGTTTATTTGAGCAAAAGAGTGAAGTATTGACCAGAGAGAGGAGAGACTGGAAATGAGGACACTAGTGAAGAGGCCAAACCAGTAGTATAGCCGGGATATGATGAGTGTCTGGACCAAGATAATAGTTATATGGATGGAAAGGAAGGAGAGGATATGGGTGGGCTTTTTCTGGAGGAAAGCCCAACAGGATTTAGCAACAGATTGATTGTGAAATTGAAAGGGAATGGGAAGTCAAGGAGAATTCCAAGATTGGGGGATTTTGGAGCCAGGGAGGATGGTGGTGTTGTCAACTGTGATGGCACAGTTAGGTAGAAGAGTTAGATTTAGGAGGGAAGATGAGTTAAAGGTGCCAGTGAGACTTCCATGTAGAGATCTCTTGGATGTGGATGGGGTGAAAGGTAGGAAAATCCTGAGGATAGGGGTGGTAGCTGAAACCATGGGAGTGAGTTATAAAGTGAGAAATAGGAGGAAAATCAAGAGAGAACTGAATTGGTGAAACCAAGATTACATCGTGGTTCCAAGATGAGAAAGTGTTCTACAAGGTCAAAGGAGGCTTAGTGACCGAGGGGGATAAATAGAGAGGAGACAATTAGATTTCACAAGGGGGAGGTTATCAGTGATATTGGAGGGTGCATTCTCGGTGGAGTGATGGAGGTGGAAACTAGATTGTAATAGATCAGGTTGTGTACACACAGCTTTAATAATTCCCGAGTCAGAGAATTCTGCTTCAAAAGACTCCTTTCTCTTTGGATGTAAGAAGTCAGGGAGCAGACTAACTACAATTCCAACTGTAGCTTTTCAAATCCCAAGATCCTGAGGAATCCATGATCCTTTTGTTCTTTTATTCTTTTGATCTTTTCTATTTTTCACTATCTTTGACATTTGAGAACATTTTTATTACACTATTCTATTGTCATTGCAAGTGAAATGATACCTCAGGCCATTGAACAGATGGAATAAAATGCCTGAAAAATGGAAAGCAAAGCAGCCTCATAGAGTTCATCGGACTGCAATTTTCTTTCCAAAAGGAATGCCTTAGGTTGACCAACATTTTTATAACATACACATTAATAATTTATTTCATCCTGTTTCTTAAATGAGCCCAGTGCATCCCGTGACAAGGTGGTCTGTCACATATACAAGATATACAGCTTGAAGTATTCAAAACAGAATTCATCTTCCCACCCAAGCCCTGTCCTCTTCTTGACTATCCTATTGCTGTAGAAAGCACCACCATCCTTCCTGTTTCACAAGCCTATAACCTTGGCATTATCTCAACTCATCTCTCTCACTCAACCCACATGCTCAATATCACCAAATCCTTTTAGTTCAACCTTCACAACATCACTAGATTTGCCTTTTCCTCTTCATCCAAACCACTACCACGTTAATCCAAGCACTTATCCTATCCCGTCTTGATTACTGAATTAGCCTCCTTGCTGACCTCCATGCCTCCTGTCTCTCTCCACTCCAGTCCATACTTCACTCTGCTGCCAGACCATGTTTTCTACATAGCCATTCAGCCTGTTTTCCCACTCTTCAAGAACATCCAGTGGTTGCCCATCCACCTTTGCATGAAACTGAAACTTCTTACCATTGGTTTTAAAGCACTCGATCACCTTGCCTCTTCCTACCTTACCTTTCCGATTTCCTACCACAACTCAACCCACACACCTAGCTCCTTGAATGCCAACCTGCTCGCCCTACCTTGATCTCATCTATCTCGCCACCAACACCTTGCCCACATTCTACCTTTGGCCTGATGCTCCCTTCCCATTCATATCCAACAGACGATCATTCTCCCCTTCTACAAAGCCTTATTAAAATCACATCTCCAAGAGGTCTTCCCTGACTATGCCCTCGTCACTTCTTCTCCCACTCTCTTCTGCATCACCCTTGCACTTCAATTTTCACAATTTATTCACACCACCCTTATCCCCACAGCACTTATGTACTTATCCATAATTTATGTATATTAGTGTCTGTCTCCCCCTCTAGACTGTAAGGTTGTTGTAGGCAGGGAATGTGTCTACCAACTCTATTGTATTGTACTCTTCCAAACACTTAGTTCAGTGCTCTGTACACAGTAAGCACTAAAGAAATACCATTGATTGACTGATATGCAATGCCTCAATTTTCCAAAAGACAGCTTAGTTGTAGCAACTTCAATGTCAGAGTTGGGAATGTGGTAAGAGAAGTTCTTTAAGGTGTAACTTTACACAAGAACTGGAGAAGCAGCGTGGCCTAGTGGAAAGAACACAGGCTTGGGAGTAGAGAGACCTGGGTTCTAATCCTGGCTCTGCCACCTGTGACCTTGGGCAAGTCACTTCACTATGCCTCAATTACCTCATCTGTAATAAAATGGGGATTAAGATTGTGAGCGCTGTGTGGGACAGGGACTGTGTCCAACCTGATGATCTTTTATCTACCCCAGTGCATAGAACAGTGCCTGGCACATAGTAGAAGCTTAACAAATACCATAAAAAAAAACCAAACTGTGCTGAATCTTGGTTAATTATGGCTGTTATCGCAAGCACCTTCACTGTGAGTCACCCTTTACAATTATAGATCAATCCTTAGCACTTTTGTACAGATTAATATTTAGATCAAAGATATACTTTGTGTCTACATACCTCCCTTCATAGATGTAAGATACTTGAGAGAAGAGATGCTGGTTTTTTGCTTCTCTTTTACTCTTCCAAGCACTTAGTGAAGTGTTCTGCACATAGTAGATGCTCAATAAATACTATCAACTAAACCCACTTTCCAGAGTGAAAATGCTTGTCTAAGGCAGGAGAAGGCATTGGCTCTCTACGCCCTTCAACATGTACCTGGCTGGTGATTTGCAAAAAAAAGCTGGTTGGGAGGGAGGAAATATGTAGGGGGCTTGGTGACAAGAGTTCACTGCAATTCTTCCCCCACAACCTCCCTCCTGGGAATATTACTATTATTATTATCACAATATTAAGCACTTACTATATTCCAAACACTGTAATAAGCAAGGCAGTACATAGAATCAGATCCCTGTCCCATATGAAGCTCAGTCTGAGAGAGGGAGAACAGTTATTTAATCCCCATTTTAGGAGATAAGAAAACTGAGGCACAGCTAAATTAAATGACTTCTCCAAGATGACACAGCAGACAAGTGACAGAGCCAGTATTACAACCCAGGTCTCCTGATCCCCAGGCATGTGCTCTTTCAACTAGACCACGCTGAAAACTTGGGTGTTTCACAGCTGTGGGGAGGGTAAAGAGCAGGCTATAGTTGGGTGGAAAAGAAGGAGATTGAGAGATGGACATTGTCACCTATGTCAGTCTTCTTCCCTCCCCTCTATTCCCATCAGTTGCTGTCATTGGAAAGTGATGATAAGGAAAAAAGGTTGAAGTGGAGATGTAAGATAGGGATTGTTCCTTCAGTGAAAAATAATCACCCAACACAGCTCTGTTCTCGAAAAATGGTCTTATACATTGCTAATAGGGAAATTATAAAATTCAGTTTCATTCTTTCCATTGAAACCCAAATTCTTCAAGATCTTAAAACTTTTTGGTACTTTAAATCCAAAGGTGCAATTACGGAGCTCTGTACTTGTGCAAGTGACTTCAGATGAAGTCTAGTGCTCATTAGCAAAGCTACTACATCCAAGGTTGGGCTATAGGTTCCCAAAAGAATGAAAGAGAAGTAAATGAAGGAGAAATCACTTTGAAGTAATATATGTGAAACAAATTAACTGGGATACGTGGTGCTTGATATAAATGTACCTGATTAAGGTATAAAGAACTAATACAAATAACAGAAGGAAAATTAATGAGAAGATGCATGCTGCCATTTCATGAAGAAATAATTGAGACAGATCAGTCATGAGGACAAATCGTACATCTAAGTTCACTCTATGAAAACAAAGTAAAGTTTTATAGCCCCAGGATATTAATATGCATAAAACCACTTAAGCTTGATAGATTGCAATGAGAGAAATCCCAGTATTTTAATTAGAGCTTCAGTGATTTCAAACATAAAAATAAGTTTAATATGCAAGAACATTTGTTTTTCTCCTTTTCAAAAGCCATAAAGAAAATCTGAATGGGATCATTTCTGAAATTTTAACTAGTGATGTTTCCCAGGGAAGCAGGGCTGACGTGAAAATGATCTGCAGTGGGAGGATGGGGGATATGATTCCTTTTCTAAACTGATAGGTAAGAGACAGAAAGTTGATAGAGCACCTTAAAACCAAGGGTCAGAAGTTTCTGTTTGATGCAGAGAGGAATGAGCAACTGTTGGAGAGTGTTTAGGGAGAGAAGAGATAGGTGAATAATGGCATTTTAGAAAGATGATCCAAGCCACATAGTGAAGAAAGCCACCTGGAGAAGAAAGAAGCTGGAGTCAGGGATGACAAGTGAGGAAACTGATGCATGCTAGGATATGCTGAGCATCTGGTCCAGGGTAGTGGCCATTCTGATGGAGAGGAAGGGGAAACAATGTGGAGGACAAACTCACAGAGTTTAGCAATAACAGCCTTTGGAAGGATTGATGAAGACATTACCTGAGTTCTCATCTCGTTCCTCCCTATCTCAGCACATTATATCATCCTTGATGTGCTCCAAATGAGAGAGGGTAGTAATCTCTTTTTTCTCACAATAATAATACTGATAGTAATAATTGTGTTACTGGTTAAAGGCTTGCAATATTGCCAAGCACCTTACTAACCATTGGGGTACAATATCATGAACCTAAACTGACTTGATAGATAGCAATCCTTCTATTTGGTAGATTTTTCAAAGATTTGCCATTTTTGAGGAGCAGTCAATCAATGGTATTTATTGAGCATTTACGGTCTGCAGAGCACTGTACTAAGCAATACAACAGAGTTGGTAGACATGTTCCCTGCCCACAAGAAGCTTACCATCTAGAGTGGGAGACATACAATATAAATAAATAGTTATCAAAGTGACAGTTCCCTTTCTCAATTCTACTAAGGTTTGATTTTGGTGGTCCTAATGAAGAGGGAGCAGGGTGTGTTGCGGGTGGGTGGGGGGGCGCAAGAGGGGCATGGATCAGGACCCTGTCCTGGTTTTTAACGAAGATATGAAGGGAAGAAGAAGAAAAGACTATTTTCTGCTTTCCCTCCCACCCTTCTGCAGTTTATCTGCTCACCTTCCACCCTTCCCTCCCCTTCTTTTCTCAACCCTGCTCCCTGCAAGGAAAAGAGCAATGGCTTTTTTGTGGCGATCAGCAGAGGAAAACATATTTTCTCCTTTCCATCCCACTTGCTTGCAGTTTATCACCGGCTTTCAAAAGGTACTGAAACTACACCAGATTTGAAAAGGGAGGAAAACACCTCTCTCCTTTCCATCCCAAACTCCAGAGATCACACCTTGGTAGTCAGGAGACCTGGGGAACATAGAGTTTATCATGGCTCAGGCATTCTACTAATTGCATCTAGACTGCCTCCCCTACCCTCTCTGCCCCCTTTTCCTTTGAAATTACAGAGATTCTGCTTATGCTGCAAAAGAGCTTGGACCAAGCAAGACACAGTGGATGCCCACCAGATCCATCCTTCCAAGTTCAGAACCAAAGGGCATTGTGCTGAATGCTCACTGGGACAAGGGACTAAAACGAGTAGATTTGCCCACCACTCATATGCAGCCTGGGGGAACCAAGCAGAGGAGGGGACGGGAGGGCTGGATCATAAACCAATGTTTTAAATGGAAGAATTTAAACTGCAAAAGTTTCCCAGAAACCTTTCGTTTCTTGTGGGAGTCGTAGGTTAGAAAGCAGTACTCCTTTTTGTGTTTCTGTCATCTAGATCACATGAGTCTATTCAATACTTGCAAGGGGCCTCAAATTTGGACCCCCAAGCAAGAATCTCACCTTGTAGGACTATGTCTGGTGGCTATCTTCCACACAGCAGAGAGCTGCTGAACACCATCACCTTCTGCTTCTTTCTGACATTGTCTTTCCTTGCTCTTCTAGTAGCTGGGGCTATCTCTGTGAGCCTGAGATATAAACCTGATTAGACAACTCAATTTACATGTTTCCACTGTGGTCATCCTGAAATATGGTCCCATATCCTCCTCATCTTGATGAACCTCAGTGACCTTAGAGATCTTCTATAGTATTCAATTACATCTGGGGTGGAATATGCCCACTAGGCAGTGTAGGCGTAATTTAGGTCCTACAGCATCTGGCACTTGCAGTGCAGACATGGAACTTTGACCATGCACTTTTCTACTACTTCCCACTCTCATGGTTGCTGAGAGAGAGAGACATAATAATAATGATGGTATTTGTTAAGTGCTTACAATGTGCCAAGTACTCTTCTAAGTGCTGGGATAGATAGAAGGTTATCAGGTTGTCCCACGTGGGCTCACAGTCTTAATCCCCATTTTACAGATGAGGTAAGTGAGGCACAAAGAAGTTAAGTGACTTGCCCAAAGTCACACAGTTGACAAGTGGCGGAACCGGGATTAGAGCTCATGACCTCTGACTCCCAAGCCTGTGCTCTTTCCACTAAGCCACGCTTATACATATATAAATATATATATTTCCCTTGCACTTTTCAAGTGTTTAGTAGAGTGCATGACATTCACAATTGCTACTAGTGGGGTTATAATGAAAATGGGTCTGAAAAATGTTTCACATTTATCACACACTGAAAATGTAAAATGAAACATCTTTTTACATGCACCCCTTTTTCTGAGGAGCTAATAAATGGTGGTTTAATGCTGTCTCTCTCTTTTTTTGGTATTAATTAAGCACTTACTATGTGCCAGGTACTGTTCTAAGCACTGGGGTAGATACAAGGTAATCAGGTTGGACACAGTCCTTCTCCCACATGGGGTTCATAGTCTTAATCCACATTTTACAGCTGAGGTAACAGAGGCCCAGAGAAGTTAGTGACTTGGCCAAGGTCACACAGCAGACAAGTGGTGGAGCTGGGACTAAACCCAGGTCCTTCTGACTCCAAGGTCTGTGCTCTAACCACTAGGAATGTCCTTTGAGGATGAAGAAGAAAAAATAGAAGGAGTGGATACAGACTGAGTTGGGAGAAGTCAGATCAAGAAGCTGCTCATTTCCTTTCACATGTCCAAAATTTAGCATTTTTAGACTCTCACAAAAAAAAAGTCCGTGTTCTCCCTTGTAGTCTATGGCATGCATTTGTAAGACAATTAATGACATTTTGTGCAATCAAGAAGGTCTTCCTCATCAGTTAGTTTTTGAATCTCTTGCAATTGATACATTTCCAATTTTTACTTTATTTCATAGCTGGTAAAGAAGACTTAACAAAGCTGATAAAGAGCATCATTTCAGACCACCACTGTACTAAATCTATTTAGTATAGTATACATAAGTAGATGAGTAGTTCTTACGAAAGTCATAATCTGGGCCTTCAATGTAATTCATACCCTAGGATGAAACTGGGCAGCAGAAAACCAAATGATTTTGAAACTGGAAATAATGTGGCATTTCACCAAATGAAATATCAGAGGTGGCATTTACTTGCAAAACCAGTAAAATGCAAAGGAACAAATTCATTTTATATTGACCTATTTTAGGAAATAGTATTGTCTGCTTGTAAAATCAAATCTTCCTTTGAGTGTTCAAGATTTTTAGAAAATATTTTCTGACCTTTAAGCCCAATCCAATGCCCTGGAAAGAGTTTTCTAAAATGCAGGGTATGTCTTCAATTGGAATGTGAAGCATAACAGTGGTTATTCTACAAGGAGCAAACCCACACCCGTTTCCCAAAGTTCATGTATTCTCATGGCACAAACGTAAGGTTTCCAGAAGTGCAACTACATTGAGCAGGACGGTGTGGATGTAAAAGAGGGGTGGGGCTAGAGACAGTGTGGGGGACAGGAGAAAAGGAGGGGTTAGGATAAGAGAAGGGGAAAACATGAGAGATAAAAAGATGTGAGCTAAAGGGAGAAGGACATAAAGGAAGAGAAGGGAACAAGGGCTAGGGTCAGTGCTCAGTTGTTTGCTCCTCCACTATCCCCTTCACCTCTTCTGCTCAGTGACCTTCTAGACTGTGAGTCCATTGTGGGCAGGGATTGTTTCTATTTGTTGCTGAATTGTACTTTCCAAGCACCTAGTACAGTGCCCTGCACACCATAAGCACTCCATAAATTTGATTGAATGAATGAATGAATGAGATACAGCCTGGGATAGGCCATTTCAACCCAGACCACTGTCACTGCTACGGTCCTGTGTAAAAAGGTTTAGCTCCAAGACTTTTTCTCTGATCAAGATAAAAGGAAAAAAAAGCCTCAAATAAAAACAAAGATAAATGAGCTCAATGTTTTGTAGTATTTTAAACCCAGAGGCAATATGAGCTCCCTCTTCTGATCAAGAATCCAAATGAAGTTGATACTAGTGTCTGTGTTTTCACTTTCTCGCCCTGAGAAGTTTAACATCTCATTTTGTTTTATCCTCCTTTCCCCATCTTTTCCCTTTACTGTCACAAAAAGAAGAAGATGAAAATATCCCAAATCCAAAACCACCCAACTATATCAGCAAACCTTCTCTACACTGTAACATTTCTGTAGGCAGGGAATGTGCCTTAATACAGTGTTCTGCACACAGTAAGTGTTCAATAAATACTATTGATTGATTGAGCACAATTTGTATATATATACAAAGGCAGAGAAAAAATTAACTCTAAGAATAGTAATCACAGTCTATCAATTAGAAATTGTGATGATGACCTCAGGATTTTCAGGCCAGAGTCTCAGATAGGCCTAGCGGTTTGTGGCTACAGAAGTGTTGATCCTGTCTGCCCACCAAGCAGTGGATTGGCAGCAAGAATGATCTTTGCCCCAGGCATACAGCAGTCATTAGAGGAACATCGCACTAGAAAAATCCACATAAAATCATTCACATCTGTTCTGTGCAGACAAAGCCAAAAGGTACTCAGCATCCAGTTAACCCCAAAGGGAGGTGTTGGGCTTGTGCAAAAGGAAGAATTTAGACTCAGCACTTAATGTATAATGAAAGAGGCTCTGTGATCTTAATAACTAGCACCACTCTGATTGCCAGTCCTACTCCCGATTGTTCACTTTGAGAATGGGGAAAGAGAGGGTGGGGAGGGGAGGAAATGAGGGAAACAGAAGGACCTTTCCGACCGCCCACTGCAGTTCCTAATTGGCTATGAGGTCCCGGTGGTGGTTAGTGTCCCATAGAGTTCTCCTCCAATAAGTGGCAAATGGTGCCAGGGCTTTGAGATTTTGGGACTCAGCCCATGGATCTTGGGGCTGGGCCCAGGGATGCTGGTGAGGTGAGGAAAAGATCAGTGGAGAGAGGATGTTTTTGTAGAGGGCTGCCTTGCCCGTGCCACCCAATGGATGTTCAGAGTTGTCCACTGTGTTCTCCACAATATTGCTGAAGAATAATACTACCCTCATGCTTATGGATTTTTTATGGCATTTGTTAAGTGTTTAATATGGGCCAGACACTGTATCAGCACTGGGGCAGATGCAAGATGCAAGAAGCAGCATGACATAGTGGATAAAGCACTGGCCTGGGAGTCAGAAGGTCACAGTTCTAATTCCTGCTCCACTGCTTGTCTGCTGTATAGCCTTGGACAAGTCACTTGACTTAAAAATAATAATTATTAGGGTTAAGTGCTTACAATGTGCTAAGCACTGTACTAAGCTCTGGAGTGGGTACAAGCAAATCAGGCCAGACACAGTACCTGTCCCACATGGGTTTCACAGTCTCAATCCCCATTTTACAGATGAGGTAAATGAGGAACAGAGAAATGAAGTGATTTGCCCAAGGTCACACAACAGACAAGTGGCGGAGCTGGGATTAGAACCCACAACCTTTTGACTCCCAGGCCCATGCTCTATCCACTACACCATGCTGCTTCTCCATGCCTCAGTTACCTCAACTGTAAAATGGGGATTGAGACTGGGGATGTTGTGGTTGATGAGTTGATTTTGGCAAACAAGGAAGGAAGTAAAGGGCAGTAAAGGCCAAACTCTCCCAGCAAGCTAGTGACAGAGCCAGACACGAAACTGTAACCTTGACATTCTTATTGCTTATGGCTAAGATTGCTGAATCAGGTAGCCTTTTAATGTGATGGTTGTTGCACATACAACAACTGCAGCCCAAATTCAAAGTTGGCTCAGAACAACACATTTTAGACCTTGTTCAGAAGAGGTGGAGTTTTTGTTCCGAACAAAAAGGGAAATGAAAAAATGTACAGCAGGAACATCAGCAAAAGTAAGAACAGATTGGTTCTGAAAATTGTTTTTGTCAGGACTATCCTAGACAATCAGAGTTCAGTTTGTCGCAATTCGCGAATCAGCAACATCATCACTACTCTGCTTGTTTTATGTTCCAGAAATTGAGGTCGTTGAGCTGTGGGAGTAGGGCTGAAAGCTAAGACTGGACCATTAACTTTGTCTTTTGTATGTTTTTGCTTCTCATTATACCAGATTCTCATGTGAGTCATTTTCCAGACTATTATCCTGTATCAGTTCATGGAGGAGAGGAAATACAATGGAGAGAAACGTGCACACACACTGAGCAAGGAGGTAAGAGAAAAAAGAAGCCCAGGTGGGTGTCTTCTAACCTGGTGCAGATCTATGGCCAGGAATAAACGTTTTCAGTTACCTGGTCATTGCCAGTGACCAAAAAGCCCTGCTGAAAGCCAGCTGGAGTTGAAGCAAGACATGCTTTATCATTTGCAATAGGCTCTCAGCTCTGACCCATTCAGCACTCATCCTAGGGGCTCTCTGAGACAGGTGCCAAAGAGGTTCTGAGCTAGTCAGAAATTCACCTATCCACCAACCTACCTGGAGAAAAGTGCATTGCTAGATCCGGAGGTGGGGAGTTTCAGAGAGAAACCTCTCCTTTTTCCAGCCCCACCAATTTCCACCATTAGTATCATTATTGTCATGGTAATTTGGGGAGCTTACTGAGTGCTGGAGCAATCAGGGTGAACACAGTCCCTGTTGGTCATGGGGCCTGCAGTCCAAGTAAGAGGGAGAACAGGTATTGAATACCCATTTTACAATCAATCAACTGCATTTATTCATTCATTCAATCGTATTTATTCATTTATTCATTCATTCATCCATCCATTCAATAGTATTTATTGAGTGCTTACTATGTGCAGAGCACTGTACTAAGCACTGGGAATGAACAATTTGGCAACAGATAGAGACAATCCCTGCCCAACAACGGGCTCACAGACTAAACGGGGGAGACAGACAACAAAACCAAACCAGTAGTCATCAAGATAAATAGAATCATAGATATATACACATCATTAACAAAATAGAATAATAAATAATATATACAAATATGCACAAGTGCTGTGGGGAGGAGAAGGGGGAAGAGCAGAGGGAGGAAAAAGGTGGAATGGGGAGGGGAGGAGGAGCAGAGGGAAAGGGGGGGCTCAGTCTGGGAAGGCCTCCGGGAGGAGGTGAGCTCTCAGCACTTACTGTGTCTAGAGAACCATACTAAGATCTTGGGAGAGTACAATATAACAGAGTTGGTAGACACATTTCCTGCTCACAACAAGCTTACAGTTTAGAGGGGGAGGCAGGCATTAATATAAATAAATAAATTAAGGACTTTTTTAATGCTATTTGTTAAGTGCTTATTATGTGCCAGGCACCATAATAAGTGCTGGGGTAGTTATAAGCTAATCAGGTTGGACACAGTCCATGTCCCATACAGGGCTCACAAGTCTTATCCCCATTTTACAGATGAGGTAACTGAGGCATTGAAAAGTTAACTGACTTGACCAAGGTCACATAGCAGAAGAGTGGTGGAGTCAGGATTAGAACTCACATCCTTCTTGCTCCCTGGCCCGTTCCTTATCCACTAGGCCATGATGCTTCCCTAGAAGTACATAAGTGCAGTGGACCTGAGGGAGGGGTGAATAAAGGGTGCAAATCCTAATGCAAAGGCAATGCAAAAGGAAGCAGGAGAAGAAGAAATGAGGGCTTAGTTGAGGGCTTGGAGCAGATGTTTTTAATAAGGCTTTGGAAGTGGGGGGAGTGAATGTCTGTCAGATCTGAAGAGGGAGGGAGTTCCAGGCCAAAGACCGGACACGGGCAAGGGGTCAGTGGTGAGATAGATGAAATCGAGGTTCAGTCAGTAAGTTGGCATTAGAGAAGTGAAATGTGAAGGCAGGGTTGTAGTAGGAAATCAGGGAAGTAAGATAGGAGAGACAAAATGATTGAGTGCTTTAAAGCCTATGGTAAGGAGTTTCTGTTTGATGCAGAGGTGGATGGGCAACCACCGGAGGTTCTTGAAGAGTGGGGATATGTGGACTGAAAAGTTTTGCAAAAAAAAAATGATCTGGACAACAGGGTGAAGTTTGGACTGGAGTGGGGAGAGACAGGAGGCAGGGAGGTCAGCACAGAGGCTGATGCAGTAATCCTACAGTAAACTCATTGTGGGCAGGGAAATTGTCTACTAATTCTGCGATATTATACTTTCCCAAGCACTTAGTAGAGTGCAGTGCACACAGTAAGGGCTCAAAAAATGCAACTGATTGGTTAATAAAGGTGGGATAGGATAAGTGCTTGGATTGACGTGATAGCAGTTTGGATGGAAAGACAAGGGTGGAGTTTAGTGATGTTGTGAAGGTCGAGCTGACAGGAGTTGGTGACATTGAATATGTGGGTTGAATGAGAGAGATAAGTCATGGATAATGCCAAGGTTAGGGGCTTGTGAGACAGGGAGTATGATGGTGCTGTCTACAGTGATAGGAAAGTCGGGGGAGGAAGGTTTGGGTGGGAATATGTGGAGTTCTGTTTTGGACATGTTAAATTTAAGGTGTCGGTAGGACATCCAAGTAGAGATGTCCTGAAGGCAGGAGGAAACATGAGACTACAGAGAAGGAGAGAGATCAGGGCTGGAGATGGAGATTTGGGAATCATCCACATAGAGATGGTAGTTGCATCGATAGGTGCAAATGAGTTCTCCAATGGAGTGGGTTTAGATGGAGAATAGAAGGGAAGGAAACAGGAATACACATCGCAAGGCACTTTCACTGAGCATGATATGTGATGATATTAGTATACTGAAATAGGTACTCTGTGAAGAGCTGAGATTAGATAAGCACAAAAGGGATGAACAGAAGAAACTCCTTAAAGACAATGTGAAGCAAAATTTCATACAATGTGGCATGGCAGCTGGCAGTTGAATGCATAAGAACACAGGTCATCTTGTTGTGCAATAATCAAAAAGGGTGTAATTGTCTTGGAGCAGAAGCTACGGGAGCTCAAGAAGCAGAAGTAAAACCAACATCGAGCACTATGGGCCACAAATTCAATAAAGCAGCAAGGGATCATCTTTACAGGCACAAAACCCAGATAGGTAACAGGCATGCATTGGGCTTGTCCACATCTGCTTGGGAGAATATAATAATATTAAAAGACATAGTCCCTGTTTTCAAGGAACTTACAATCTAAAACACAAAGGCACATAGAAGTTAAGTGAGTTCCCCAGGGTCACACAACAGACAAGTGGCAGAGCCAGGATTAGAACTCAGGTCCTTCTGACTACCAGGCCCGTGCTCTAGTCACTAGTCCATGCTGTCATGTGTAATTGACAGATGATAAAATAGGGACATATTTCAATTTCCTGTCATTTGGGAACTGCTAATGAAATGAGAGGGGTAGAACTGGAATGAATTGGCATAAGTGGAAAAAACGAATTTTGAAAGTTTTAAATTGCTAGAAAAAATTAAATTCAGAGGTTCTCATTTGTGAATTCTACAATTAACTGTAGGTAGAAAAATGAGTTGACAGCTTTTGGCAAACTCTGGCTAAATTGGGATAGGTGGGAATCTGCAGAGGGAACAATATCATTTTTCATCCATCAATTCACTGAGTTGGGATTGTTTGCTGTCAACTTCCCATCCATTCTGACATGAAGGTTGTGCAATAGAAAGACCCAAAAAGAGGACCTAGAACTCCTGATTCTTAGTACTTCTTTCATCTCTTAGTCCACAATGATGCGTAACTAAAGTTCATCAACTATGCAGGGAGATATCTGAGCTACTTCAGATATTTAACATAAATACTTGCTAACCATTATCATGTAAAACAATCCCTCTTTCTTAAGTGGCGAAGCACATTTTGTTGCTGCAATGTGCTCATCTATCCTTTTTTCCCCCAAATTAAAATGCTATTCCTTTTCTAATGAATAATGGAGAAAGTTATAAACAATGAAAGTGAGCCACCTAAAAAAGGGCAAGCCCAGAGAAAAAAATAACATACACGTAAAAGTTTCGAAGTGTTGAAGTTTCAGTGTAATGGGTTTCATTCTTTCACCTGTCAAAAAGCAGTGGGGGCTCAGCTTTGAAAAGGACATGATACTGCACAGAGGCATTCTCTTAGAGAGATTTGTTAAATATTTAACAGCATATGAAACCTGTGGCTGTAGTGGGGATTCAAGCAGTGAGATTAATGTGAGGTGAAGGTACAATATGTTTTAGGATAGATTATTCAATAGTGAAAAATTACATTTGAATTCCTATCAGGAAATTAATCTTACAGCTCTAAATTTACAGTTCAGAAGTCAATAGGTATGGATGTTTTGTTGAACAATATAGTTGTTCTTTGCATTTTTAGTTTCAACCTTATGCTTCTATTTAATTTCATATTCTAAATATAATATATTGATAGGGTATGTGGCCCAATATGAGCTGGCCAAACCACTCCTCAAACCATCACCTCCTCCTTTTTTTTATGGTATTTGTTAAGCACTTACTCTGTGCCAGGCACTGTACTATGCACTGCGGTAGGTACAAGTTCATCAGGTCTCTATTCTTCCTGGGGCTCACAGTCTTAATCCCCATTTTACAGATGAGATCACTGAGGAATAGAGAAGTTAAGTGACTTACCTAAGGTCACACACAGCAGGCAACTGGCAGAGTCAGAATTAAAACCCAGGATCCCTTACTCCCAAACCCATGCTCTTTCCACTAGGCAAGGCTGCTTCTCAGTTTATGGTTATTGTCAACCTTATCTCAAAGTTGGAAGCCCTCCCACAATTAAACTACATTGACTGCATTAATTAATTAATTCATTCAATAATATTTATTGAGCGCTTACTATGTGCAGAGCACTGTACTAAGCGCTTGGAATATACAATTCGGCAACAGATAGAGACAATCCCTAACCACTGACGGGCTTACAGTCTAATCGGGGGAGATAGATGGACAAAACCATGACAACTTAATCGGAATAATTAGAATCAAGGGGATGTACACCTCATTAACAAAATAAATAGGGTAATAAAAATATATACAAATGAGCACAGTGCTGAGGGGAGGGGAAGGGAGGGGGGAGGAGCAGAGGGAAAGGGTGGAAAAGGGGGCTTAGCTGAGGGGAGATGAAGGTGGGGCAGAGAGGGAGCAGAGGGAGCAGAGGGAAAAGGGGAAGTTCAGTCTGGGAAGGCCTCTTGGAGGAGGTGAGCTCTCAACAAAGTTAATACTTTGTATTAACAAAGTGAGAGGAGAGGAAAAATGGGGCGAGAGGAAATGGAAAAAGATATCAGCCGCTCTTTTCCTTGTCTTCTTGTGGGCATCAGGTGTCCAAAGAAGGGGAGGAGAGTGCTTGGATTATCTGAGTGAAGCAACATGCCCCTGGACTGAGTTGAGCTAGCCAGAGGGAATCTGATGAGATGGGGGTAGGTCCAGCCATCCATCCTGGACCTGGATCATTCCTACTTTGGAAGACTCCTAAGAGTTGTGGTATTTGTTGAGCACTTACTCTGTGTCAAGCACTGTACTTAGTGCTGGGTTAGATACAAGATAATCTAGTCAGACCCAGTCCTTATCCCACATAATGCTCACAGTCTAAGAGAGAGAACAGGTGTTGAATATCCATTTTACAGATGAGGAAACTGAGGCACAGAGAGGGTAGGTGACTTGCCCAAGGTCACACAGCAGGCAAGTGGCAGAGCCGTTATTAGAATCAGGGTCCCCTGATTTCCAGGCCCCTCCTCATTCCACTAGGCCATGTTGCTGCCTTCTTGGGAGGATAGTTGGTTTCTTGGATTAATTTTAGGATTCAGTTTGGCATAAGGGAACACCTCAGATTTATGTTTGATCTGATGACTGCCCCCCTCCCCCATATTATCCTTAGATTGCCCTATAATGGACTCAATCTCTCAGTTGGCTTTAGATCTCTTCATCTTTCCATGGGATCCTTGGGAAGAGGGATAACCTCATAGTTGGCAAAACCCAACCTTGCCACCCTGGATCAGGGCCAAAATGCCCTACAGTACAATGAAGCCAGTCCGATTTTATGAAAGTGATCCTCCTATTTGGCAAATTCCCCAAAGATTGATCATTTTAGACATGGCTTTACAAAACTATTCCCTTTCTCAGATCTATTAAGGCTCAATTTTGGTGTTGGTAGCAAAGAGAGGGGCAGAACAGGGAGAGGAGAGAAGATAGTGTCCTGCCCGAACATATCTTGGAAATTAACGGGGAAGCAGGAGAAAATGGTATTTTCTGCTTTCCCTCCCATCTGTTTGCACTTTATTATCTGCTTACTTCTATCCCCTCACTCTGCTCCCTACAAGAGAAAGAGGTCTGTGTTTTCATGGAGACTGGAGAGGAAAATAATATTTTCTGCTTTCCCTCCCACTTGGTTGCAGTTTATTATCAGATTTCAAAAGGTACTGAAACTCTTCCTGGCTAGTAAGGGGAGAAAATCCTAGTATCGTCCAATCAATTAATTGTTTGAGGTATCTATCAAGCACTTACTGAGTGCAGAGCACTGTACTAAGTGCTTGGGAGAATATAATACAATAGAGTTGGTAGACATGATCTCTGCCCACAAGTAGTCTACAATCTAGTGGGGGAGAAATACATTAAAATGATTACAGATAGGGAAGAAGCAAGAATATAATGATACCTACTCAAGTACTGCAGGGGTGGAGGTTGGGTGAATATCAAAATGCTTAAGGGGTACAGACCCAAGTGTATACGTAACACAGAAGGGAGGGAGATTAAGGGGGGGGAAATGTGAGGTTAATCAGTGAAGGCTTCCTCTAGGAGATGTGATTTTAGTAGGGCATTGAAGGTGATGAGTGGGCCGGTGTGTCGGATAGGAAAGGAGAGGAAATTTCAGGCCAGAAGGTAGACAAGAGCAAAGGGTTGACAGCAAGAGAGAGAAGAGTGAGATACAATAAATAGGTTGGAGTTAGTGGAATGAATTGCTCCTCTACCTATTGCTCTTGTTCATATTTATCATTATCTTTGTCTGATATCGTTTTTATGTTTCTCTTGCTTCATCTTTCCTTACATGTCTGTCAGAAACCTCTTCCCCCAATTTATCATTAGATTGTGAGTCCTGTGGGGGCCAGGGACTGTGTCTAATTCTAAGAGGCATATTTTTACCAGCGTTTCCCAGTGCTTTGCACACAGTAGGTGCTTAATAAATGCTATTACTATTATAATGACATATAATCATATCAAAAGGTAGATATACACCCCATAAAAATATAGTGCATCATCCCTACCCACAAAAAAGTCTAAAAAGTATAGAAAAAATGTAAACCTTTCATTAGTTTAACCAAAAATAGGCTCCAAGAGTGAGTCTGATTGTGTGAGCTTTCCAGGGAGTTTGGGGATGATTTGGAAGGGTTATTTGAAGCATCCTTGGCTGGAGTCTTCTCAGAAGTGTCAGCTGTTTTTCTGGACTTTTGGAATCAAAGGGGTCTTTCTCTCTGAATCAACCACCAACTAGGTCATGTAATGAAGTCAGGAGGCACAGCGAAAAATTGCAGGAGAGGAAA
Organism: Ornithorhynchus anatinus; assembly: GCF_004115215.2. Classification (NCBI taxonomy): domain Eukaryota; kingdom Metazoa; phylum Chordata; class Mammalia; order Monotremata; family Ornithorhynchidae; genus Ornithorhynchus; species Ornithorhynchus anatinus. Next base: position 18,675,407 of record NC_041753.1, on the reverse strand, counting down.
AGGAAGAAGAGGTGGTGATTATTAGCTGTGCAGAAATGCAAGTGACAAGATAATGTTGGTATTTGTTAAGCACTTACTATGTGCAGAGCACTGTTTTAAGCGCTGGGGTAGATACAGGGTAATCAAGTTGTCCCATGTGAGGCTCACAGTTAATCCCCATTTTACAGATGAGGTAACTGAGGCACCGAGAAGTTGAGTGACTTGCCCACAGTCACACAGCTGAAAAGGGGCAGAGTTGGAATTCGAACCCATGACCTCTGACTCCGAAGCTCAGGCTCTTTCCACTGAGCCACGCTGCTTCTCTAAGATGACTGACCTGATGCAAAGGCAGAGAGAGAAAGTGCAGACAATAACAAAAACATGTCATTTTTAATCAAATGTTTGTTCAAGGATTCTTCTTTCTGTTGTGACAATTTAATACCATTATTTAACATGTATTGAACCCAAGGGGCAGGCTAAGAAACAGAGGAATTTTGCGAATGCAAGCAGTGTTAGATAAGTTATTACAGATATGTTATTAATAGAAGTGACAGACCATTCATTGTTAATGAACCCTCTACTGGAGCTGCTGAAGATCACCCACCTTCCCAGGGTGTGTCTGATACTTTAAGACAAGCAAACAAGCAGGTGGGTAAAGGGGTGAAACAGCTGTAGAGTGATGCTGAGTATCTGCTTTGTGAAATCCCCTTGGACCCAGGCCAGCTGAGTCTGAAGGAGAACATGGGGAAAAGTCAGAAAATGGAGTGGGGTGGCAGATATGGGGGAGGAAGGAGTGTGAGGAGAGGGACCTAGCATCAACTGGAGAAACAGCGTGGTCTAGTGGAAAGAGCATGGGCCTGGTGATCAGAGAACTGTCTAATACTGGCTCCACCACTTGACTGCTGTGTGACCTTGGATAAGTCACTTCACTGTGCCTCAGTTTCCTCAACTGTAAAATGGGCATTCAATACCTTTTCTCCCTTCCTACACTTAGACTGTGAGCCCCCTGTGGGACAGGGACTGTGTCTGACCTGATTATCCTGTATCTATCAATCAATTGATGGTATTTATTGAACACTAAGCATAGAACACTATACTAAGCACTTGGGAGAGTCCAATACAGTAAGTGTTAGCAGAGACATTCCCTGCCCACAAAGAGCTTACAGTCTAGAGGGTGAGGCAGACATTAATGTGAATAAATAATTTATAATATGTAATTAAAATATATATAATATCTATCCTTATATTTAGAACCGTGCTTGACATAGTCAGTTCATTGTGTACAGGGAATGTGTCTATTATATTGTACTCTCCCAAGCTCTTAGTACAGTGCTCTGCATACAGTAAGTGCTCAATCAATACAATTGAATGAATGCTTAACAAATACCACAGTTAGTATTATTATAAGCTGGGACTTGCTGTGGGGATGACACCTTGGCATCATTACAACAAGCAGTTCTGGTTTGGGGCTCCTATTAGGAAAGACCCTGGGCTGGGCTAAGGTTGGAGTGTTCTGTAGAATTGCACTAAGGCTGGAGGAGGTCCTAAGATCTGCCAGCTGCAGCAGCTATGGCCATCTTCCACTAGCCTCTGGTCCTCGAGCAGTCCTTCCAGGTTACAGCAGCCTCCCTAAATCCTCCCTCGAGCCCCCTCCTCCACTAGCACCAAGCTGGCACTGGAATCCGATCAGCCCAGTCCACTAAGGAGTATATGATGGAAATCAGGATGGTGAGGAATGGAGCCTCTGTCTTGGTCTCACTATAATGTGCCATACAGTACTCTCATTCAACAGTCTTTATTAAATGCCTATTGAGTCCTAATAGGAGCTACCCAAAATATCCCTAGTGGGATTGCTGACTGCTGAGAATGATTTTGGCAAACAGACTGAAAAACAATATTGACTGTCTAAATATTGTAATCATAATGCCTAATATCAGATAATTAGGCATCAATTGGGTTATCTATTTGGCCTATAACTAAGTGATGCCAGGTGCTCAGCAAACAGGGGTACAGCTCCTGCAAAACTTGTAAAACAAGGCCCAGGGAAAGGGAAGGATAGGGGAACCAACTAGGAATTCTCTGGAAACTACAGCTCCATCTTCCCTTTCTCTGTGTTGGGCTGCTTGCCTCCTCTTGTCTCAGAAACAGCACCTCCTGGCCCCTCTCCCTAGGACAGACTGAGTCGAGGTCAGAAGGCAAAGTTTCTAAGGGGGAAGGAGGGAATTATAGGAAATAAGGAGATGGAGTAGATGGAGAGAGGAGGGAAGGAAAAGAGTGAGGGGGGATAAAAAGGGAAGTAGAAAGGAGAGTGAAGGGGAGAAGGAAAGTAAAAAGGAGAAAGGGAGAAAGCAGTAGTTGAGAGATGGTAGATAGAGAAGGAGAGAGTACCTCCCTTTTCCCGGGAACCTAGCAACAGGATAAGTGCATAGCTTCAGGTGTACTATTTGAAAAAGGGGGTGGGGAGGGTAGTTCACAGCTATGACATGAGGAGTACAGGGAGGAAGAGGAGAAGGCAGCCAGTGGCTCACTTGTCCTACATCTGGCTTCTGAAAAAGGTGAGTTGCTCTTTTCCTGGCTGGGGAGAAGAGGGAGCTCATGGCTCCAATTTTGGAGCCGGAGCTGCTGCTACCACTGCTGATTAACCAAAAAGGGCAGAGTTCCCTCCCCAGTCCTTCTGAGGGACCAAGTTCTTAGTTTTCTTCCATTGCTCCAAATGTTGTGGCCACCCAATGCACTCCACGCAGGGAGGCTGCTGGACCCTGATGCAGAGCATGGTAGTGTTTGCCTGTATTTATGGACACTGAGATCATTTTACAGCTGTTATGGATATGACCAATTTTAGATTGGTCAATTAATTTACATACAATTGGCAACCTGGATCTTTCTGTCTCTACAGAAGCACAGCAGTCTGGCAGGATTTCAGAGGGAGACTAGGCAAGAGCATGGAGTATAAAACTTGTGGGATTTGTTAAGCACTTAGTATGTTCCAAGCACTGTCCTAACAGCTGGGGTAGTTATAAGATCATCTGGTCCCACATGGGACTCAGTCTAAGGGGGAGGGAGATCTGGTATTGAATCCCCATTTTATAGATGAGGTAACAGAGAAGTTCAGTGACTTACCCAGCATGGCCTAGTGGATAGAATATGGACCTGGAAGTCAGAAGGACCTGTGTTCTAATCTTGATTCTGCCACTTGTCTGCTGTGTGACTTTGGCAAGTCACTTCACTTCTCTGTGCCTCAGTCACCTCACCTATAAAATGAGGACTAAGACACTGAGCCCCATGTGAGACAGGGACTCTGTCCAACCTGACAGCTTTGTATCTAACCCAGGACTTATCTCTAGACTGTAAGCTCATTGTGGGGAGGGAATGTGTCTGTTTATATTGTTATATTGTACTCTCCCAAGCACTTAGTACAGTGCTCTCCATATAGTAAGTGCTCAAATACAGTTCAATAAATGAATGGTTAGTCCAGTGACTGGCACATTGTAAGTGCTTAACATATACCATTTAAAAAAAAACAAACTTGCCCAAGGACAAACAGCAGGTACATGGAGCCAGGGTTAGAATCCAGGTCCTCTGACTCCCAGGCCCATACTCTTTCCACTAGGCCATGCTGCTTCTCCAATAATATATAGTATAATACTGACAACCTGCCTGGAGTACAAATATATTTGAACACCTGAGTGTCACGAACCTTTCCAATTTCTGTTTTGAGAGATGCATCAGCAATCCAATTTCTGATTGCCCGCTAGACTGTAAATTCATTATGGCTAGGGAACATGTCTGTGTTGAATTGTACTCTCCCAAGTGCTTAGTACAGTGCTTTGCACATAGTAAAAGCTCAGTAAATACTATTGATTGATCGCCTTCTACCAGGCTGGCTTGACATTTGCTGCCCTCTGCCTCCTGTCCTCAACTCTGCCCCACTATCTAAGACTATACTTTGTTTTTAAAAATATTTCTTCTATTCACTCAATTTCCCATTTTGTCATTCATTATTATAACGTGGTGTTATAAAAGCTGGAGATAAGTGACTCAATTTACATTCTCCTAAACAGGATACTACCTCAACAAGACCTTCAGCTGAATTGTGCCTAGTAATTAGTTGAATTTAAGATTTTTCAAAGAGCATTTTACAAACCCTTACAGATGCAAGCACAATTTGAAACATATTATTGGTCATACTGTATGCTTAAATATTTTGGCAAAGAAAATCTGTGTGCATATGTTCTCCAAAAGAAAATCCATATAAGTGGAAGTTAGCGAACAGCAATTTCAGGAAAATTACACATAGCTAGAACAGTTCCATTGGTGCCAACAAAATAATCTGTTGCTTTTCACCCAGGAAGATAAGAAAAATAAGATTAATAAGAAATGTTCCTATTTGTGGTGTGTGTGCATATGTGTGCAATATGGCATGTAATTTCTTGACCTTTTCTTTGGCAACACTAATTGAAACAATTTACACACTATGACTATGACATGTTTTATATTATTTCTAATAAGTAATCTAACCAGCTAAAACTATTTGTTCTCTCAGTGTGGGGAGAAAATAAGGGTTACTGAAATTGCTGTAGGGATTTTTTCTATCTAAAATCTATACAACCTTTGGAATTAGAATTTTGTTTCCTACAAGGCAGAGTGGGCTAGAGGAGAGAGTACTGGTACTGGGTACCCTGGGTTGAAACCAGTTTTTTTTTTTAAATGGTATTTGTCAAACACTATGGGCCAGGCACTGTACTAAATACTGGGATAGATACAAGCAAATCATCACCATGGGCCTCACAGTCTTAATCTCCATTTTACAGATAAGGAGACTGAGGCTCAGAGAAAAGTAATTTGCCCAAGATCACACAGCAGGGAAGTGGCATAGCTGTTATTAGGACCCAGTTCATCTTGAATTTTGATTAACCTCACAAGTTTTGCATCAACCTTTTTCCTCTTTGATCTATTAAATGCTAGTCCCACTCCCTCCAAAGTATGAAACCTCAATCCTTGTCTCTGCCTACACCCTTTCTCTAATCACTATCTTGTCTCATCATTTTTTATTCAATAACTCCAATATGATGACCTTCACTGCTACTGTCACTTCCACCACCAATCAATTGCATTTATTGAGCACTTATTATATGCAGAGCACTGTACTAAATGCTCAGGAGAGTACAGCAGAATTAGCAGACACTTTTCCTGCCCATAATGAGTTTACAGTCCAAAAGGGAAGGCAGACATTAATATGAATAAATAAGTCATTTATAATATACAATTTAAAGATATGGTGTTCCCTTGTTCCCTTCTGAATCTGTCAGTTACTATCTGCTGGGGCTTTAAATCAAATGGGGGTCAGGTCAAGGTGTGCTGTGAAGAGAGTGGATGGTTGTGGCAGCAGTGGTGAAGTTTACAGTGTAGAGGAGGGAGGACAAATTCCTATAAATGTATAAAAACAAAAATCTACTCAAGTATAGTCATAACTAATTCTACCAGTAAAGATATATGTGAATTGAGAGAGTGATTAAAAAATCATTAAGGGTTAGTCTGAGAAGGCATCATGAAGGATTGAGTCCAGCAGATTTTTGAAGGCGAGAAGAGGGGCATGGTTTTGTGAACAGGAATGAGGAATATGATTCAGGTGAGTTCACTGGCATGTGTTCTGCATTGTGGAATTGGAACAAATTCCCCAAATGGCTAACAACTCAGTGATGTTGGAGAGTATGCACAAGTAAGAGCTGGCTTGGGTGGAGAAACCTTCATAGAATATAAAAATCTTTCTGTCTGTCTTTTTCTCCGTAATTGAAGAGCTGCTAAGAAAATTGAATACAGCAGGCATTTATGTATAAGTTTCAGGATGAGTTTCACCACTTGTCATTGATTAAGTGAAAAGAATGGAAAGTAGAATCTATTACACTTTGGGGGAAGAAAAAGTGGCAAACCAGACCCTCACACCTTGTTGCTCAAAAAAGAATGCTGAGTGAAGTTAGCAAATATTTTGGAATTAGTGCATTATGATCATAATTCAATCCTATGAGAACCCTTATAAGATTCTGCTAACGGATTCCAGTTAAAGTGTGAGTGCATTATTTATTACCCATGAGTGCCTATGTAATGTGCTGTCATTGGAGTGGTTCTATTTTGGCAGTGCCAGTAAAGCAGAGCAGTTCTAATCAGAGCAGGTACAACATCAGGTGTTTATTCATTTATTTTATACCTGCCTGCCACATACATTTTTACACACCCAGGCAAATTTTCTAGTCACCCAAGATAAGTGGCCAATTTATCATTTCCATGGCTGGTCTGAGTCATCTATTTGTTACAGATATATAATACTGACCAAAAAGACCATAAAATAAAACCACAAATAAGAAGACTGGTAAATGGGGTAACAGGTATTAACAGAAAGACCAGTCATCTAAGAGTACTAGATTTGTAGATTATGACTTGGTTTCTTGAACCACACCTAAATCACAGATTTGGGGGGTGGGGGGGAGAAAAAAAAACTTTAGCTATATGACTTTGGTAAAAAGATCACCAGCCTAGAAGTTGGGAGATCTGTCTTCCCATGGTAGCTCCACTTGTGAGTTATCTTGTGCTGCTATATCCCGGGTAACACTCAATTGGTTCCGTGCAAAGATCATTAAACAAAAGAGCATGACATGAAGGATAATTTCTTATCAGAAATGATGTAAGGTGCATCACTTAAACTGTAAGCCCCATACGGGACAGGGACTGTGTCCAACCAGATTAATCTGTATCTACCACAATGTCAGACACATGGTGCTTAGCAAATATCACTAAAAAAAAAAAGTGCTTTCCTAAGATCCAGAAAATGGACCAAAACAATATAAATGTACAGTCAGTTCTAGTAGGGCATAAATTTTCATGACATGATTCAGTTATAACATGAGAAGTATTAGGGAATGTTCTACCCAAAATATAAGTTTACACATTGGCCCAAGTAGATTCAAGGTAGGAAGAAATGATTGGATGCCTGCAAAGGACATTGGCTAAGGGTTGAAGTTGCTATGTTTCCCAGCCTTAAATGTATAGTACTTTGTGTTTCTTTGTGTTTAGCAACTTCACATTATATAATAGAGAAAAATAATGAGTGGCAAGGATGTAAAGCATCCTGTTAGTAATGGACATAATGAGAATTTGTAGCAAAGAATGTGAGTCATGGTGATTTCTTCAAACCACCTCCCCGCATTGAATCACCCTAGTGAGTTACCCTAGTGAGGTTTTCTCAAACACACAGTTCAAGAAGACAACTACCGCATAATGGCTGAAATGACTGTTGAAAACACTGATTTGAAAAAATCAAAAAAATGGTTACATGATCAAATAACATGAGCACGTACCAATAATAAAATACTGTGAATTCATTTTTTAAAATTTTAACATGTAAATACTTAAATTTTTAAAGTGTTGTCTTTCATAACCTATTCAGCAGAAAAGCATCTTGGGCTGACTGTGCTCAACAGAACTGTTGTTTAAGCTAAATAGAATGGCCATTAATATTAATTGAATGGCTTCCATCACTCTATTGGAAGGCAGTCAAAATACTTCAAAGGTTGAGGAGAAAAAGGAGTTTTTTAACCCAAATTCAACCTCGAGAAACAGTGGGCCTAGTGGATAGAGCATGGGCCTGGGAGTAAATAAGACCTGAGTTTAAATCCTGCCTCTGCCACCCGTCTTCTGTGTGACCTCGGGTAAGTCGCTTCACTTCTCTGTGCTTTCGATACCCCATCTGTAAAATGGGGATGAAGACTGTGAGCACCCATGTGGAACATGAACTGTGTCCAACCTGATTGACTTGTATCTATTCTAGAGCTTAATACCATGCATGGCACAGAGTAAGTGCTTATCTGCTGGCATTTTCAATGTAATAGCACTGTTTAAAAAAAGAGCTAAAAGAACAGTGCTGTAATAGTGGGGTGGGAGGTGGCTCTATACTTTTTATAAGATTTCTTTGCCCCACTAATCTTGTCTATGAAATAGAGGACATGGTCTCCTCTGTGCATTACCAAATGAATCCTTGCCAATGTTTGGGGTAGTCTGTATGCAATATCTCCATAAATGACTTAGGATGACTGTAGAAACAGGAATTATCTTGGCTCAAATAAAGGATGGAAAATAATTAAATTTAGTAGAGTTAATATAAAATGTTGATGAGGTAGAACCTTGCTGAAGTTGTTTACTTGTTCACGGTACCGAGATTTTTAATTGTGTTGATTGGAAACTATAAAAGTATGATTATCAAAATGAACCTATTTTCATGCTGCCACACGACAGAAATGCCTGATGAAGTCTATTCAGAATAATTGATGCATTTTCTTTGCATACATAACCCTTGAAAGAAGTTGCTCTGGATAGTTTTGAAGTGAGCTTAAAGAAATTGCAGAAGTATGAGAGAAGAGGGATCATCTGGCAGGATTTTTATTCAGTTTCTTAGGGCTCTAAAAGAAATGCAGGGTGAGTGACAAGAAAGTTCCTGGATAGCCTCATTTTCTCTTTGATATACCAACTGATTATATGGACTGTAAACTGGAGTGCAAAAGGTAACTATTTCCCCAAGTCATGTTGTGGGCACTTGATTTTTGGCAAGTGACAATTATTTGTCTGTCTTAACTGGGTACATATGCAGATGCTGAATTTCAAGCAGTTAAATCAATACACAAGATAACTAGATGCCTTTTCCCATTGTTTTTTATTTCAAGAAAAACATCTTAACTGTCCACATCTAGGTCCAATTCAACTATAAAACTGTTGAGGAAGTGGTGGTGAGATGGCTCAATTATCTTGACCATGGACTCTAAAGAGCTGTTGGTGATGGCTAGGGAAGAATAGCTTTTGAAATATCTTCCTTTCAATCGTCTTCTTCTAGCCTGGATGGTCACTTTTCTTAATCCCTCCCTTTGTGGTTAACTGCTAATATCAACTGGGAGGTGGTATTGTAAAGCAGTCTAGTGGAAAGAGCATGAGCCTTGGAGTTAGAGGATTTAGGTTCTAATCCTGGCTCTGCCAATTGCTTGCTGTGTGACCTTGGACAAGTCACTTGACTTCTTTTTGCCTCAGTTTCCTCAACTGTAAAATGGGAGTTCAATACCTCTTCTCCTTGGACTGTGAGCCCCATGTGGGGACAGGGACTGTCTCTGAACTAATTGACCAGTACCTACCTCAGTGTTTAGAACAGTGATTGACACATAGTAATTGCTTAACAAATGCCATTAAAAAAAATGCAGGTTAGTGTATGGATTCATGGGTTCTAGTTTCAATTCTGCCCCTGGCCTCAGGCAAGTCACTCAGTTTCCTCATCTAGAAAATGGAGATGATATCTGCCTCTGCCTTCATCACAGGGATGTTGTGAAGATAAAATGAGATATATGGTGGAGAAAGTGCTCTGGAAAAATGAAATGCTATGTAAATTCAGGATATCATAATAGCAGTTGTGGAACAGTTTCCATTATATCATCATTTAGGAATTCTATTTTAGTATGTTCCTAACACAAAGGTTTAGCTTTTAGCCATGTGTAATGGCAGAACCTAAATGTCCTACTTTTACTGATACATTAAGATCATAACCATTATTTATCTGGGAGACCCGAGACCTTTAGAGTTGCCACAGAGTTCAGCCCTACTGACAGAAATCTGGAGTTGACTACCCCTCCTCTTTCACAAGGTTTCATTATAACTAACAGTGGCAAGAATTGGGAGAAGGAGGTCACTGGGGGTGTGACAGGTAGAGACAAACCCTCTTTCAATAAGTTGCTTTTAAAGAGCCTGATTTGTCACTGAGATGAACTTTTTTTGTTTACACTGTCCATTTTTGAGGGTTTAAAGAGTCCTTGTCGGAAAACCTCATCTCAATTTATTTTTAATCTATGCTGTCCAGCAGTAAAGCCTGGATGATTTAATGATTTGCAAAATGTTGGGCCTGATTACCAGGTATAAGCCTTTTATCATAATTTATTTGCAAGACAAATATGTGTGATTATGTGCTTTAGGGTAACACCCTGAAGACACTGCACATCATTTACTGTGAAGGCTTTAATGACAAAATTAGTCTGTTTTCTTTGGGGTGTCTGTTTCTCAAATTGTAGACAATGGATGTTTGTGTGAGGATTGGGGAGAGGAAGAACATCTTTTAAATTCAGGTTCATAGCACAGAAAGATCAGCATATGATCTACAGTGCATAATGTGGGGCATGTGAAATTCTAAGGAGAATAATTTCACTTGCAATGGAAGGGGAGTGTAAAGTATCATACGTCATGTCTCCTTAGGCTTGTATTTTAACAGGTTCTCCTCACTTACGGGCAGTAGTTCCCAAACACAGCCAAAGTGGCAACATAGAGCTGTTCAATATTGTCAAAGTGGCCACCAATAAAATCAGTGGTATTTATTGAGCACTTACTATGTGCAGAGCACTGCACTAATCACTTGGGAGTACAATACAACAGAATTAGTAGATATGTTCCCTGCCTATAATGAGCTTACAGTCTACAAGACAAGGAAATAAAATAAAAACCCCACTAAATTCTAAATGTTCTAGTTTCAGCCATTTTATTCAGTTTCCTTTTGCTTGGATATTTTCTACTTAAAACAATTTATCAGGTGCTCATCAAAACATTTTAACGTAATGATTTTAATATACTGTAAAGCTGGACGGGTCCTACAGGGCTGGCTTCACTTATTTGGCCGATCTGAGACAACAAGAAATTTGCCTCGCTCCCCCAATCACTTTTCTGTTTGATGTCATTACATTATCCTCTAGACTAGTGCATCATAATATATGGTATCCTATGAAGGTCTAGTCAAACCCCTGAAACTAGAGCATTTCTTTGCCTGGGAGTGGGGAGAAATCTCTGACCAGCCTTTTTATTCCTTTATTGCATCCTCCTTGCCAAGGAACCACTTTCTACTCAAACTGAACACTTTCAGATTTTTGACCGTGCTCACCACCACAAATACACAGTATCTTTGCATAATTCTAAATTGCTCCCCTTTTTCATTTAGGCTAAACAACTCTGATTTCTTCTGCCATATTCATTATGACTTTTTTCATTGAGAACAAATAAAACCCAAAAATTAAAACTGAAAAATAAAGAATAGTTCAAATTCCATGTCAAACACCTTGCTGTTTCTGAGCAGATAATATGATTAGAGCAACCCATTTTGTGTTTTATTTATGAAGTCTTCAACAGGCTGTAATCATCTTGGCTTGCTTCACTTATTGATCTTCTGACAGCTTTCTCTTTGATATGTCTTCTATTGTCACCATAAGGACTTTCTATTGTCACCATATGATGACTAAATCACTTGAACAGGCCAGACCAATTTTGCATTAGCTCCTATTCAAAGTCAGCTCTGGGAAGGGAGATAGAGGACTGAGAGTTGGAAGAAACAAAAGAAAAATCAAGGAATAAGAATTTTAAGGCAAAAAAGAGATTTTATCAAGTGAATAACTAGAGCAAAATATCACCCATATGTTTGATAAATCTATTTCATTTCTAAGATAGTTTCTGTGTTTTTCTAAATATACGTAGCCCAACTTTATTTGAACTCCGGAATCGAGAGGAAGCAGAAACCAATGTAGGTGCCCTGCGATGATGCTGGGCCAGAACTATACCACCCTCAGGAATGTGATCCCTTTCCCCTTTGTATTAAAATTTTATGATTAATATGCATGCAATTATTTAATTTGTTTTGGGAAGGGAAATATCTGTATCAAACTGCTCTGAAAAAACTCATCTTGGTGTTCTTTTTAAGACAATCTTATGTATACTGTACATCCTTTTCTTATGATTGTTTTTAGTTTGGAGACTTTAGCATTTGAATAATAATTTCTACTAAGGCACATATAAGTAAAAGGCAAGTCCTTAAATTCCAATAAATAACTATTTTTTCATAAATATATCTAATGTGATCTGCAGTATGTGAGAAAATACCATAAAAATGTACAGCCCCCATTTGACAAGAAGCTGGCTTGTTACAGTAATTTATGTCATTTTGGGTATCCATAACTGTATTAGGTTGCTAATTATGTTTCAAATTTACTAGAAGTTTGAAGCTTGTTTAAACAGTGGCTCCCTTATAAATATACAACTGCATAAACTACCAATCCACAAGGACGAAAATGACATGCTTGCCTTAAGCATGGATAAACATGAGAAACTTCAACTTGCTTGACCAATTCAAGAAAGAACTGTATTAACTTTTGGAATTTTTTGTCATCTGTATGTAGGAGACTTTTGCTACATAGTTCAAGTGAACCTGTCATTAGAAGCACTGTGGCCTGGTGGAAAGAGCATGGGCTTGGGAGTCAGAGGACCTGAGGTCTAATTGAGGCTCTGCCTGCTGTGGGACTTTGGGCAAGCCATTTAGATTTTCTGTGCCTCAGTTGCCTCAGAAGTAAAATGAAGATTAAGACTGCGAGTCCAATGTGGGACATGGATTGTGTTCAACCTGATTATTACCCCAGCATTTAGTATAGTGACTGGCACATTGTAAAGGCTTGAATACTATTTTTTTTAAAAAAACCCACCATATGTATATGCAGCATTTGCATATACCCTAACTCTTTAGTAGCAGGAATGCCACACTTGAGAATGGCTTATAAAACAAGAAAAAATAAAGGAGGGTCTGATGTTAAGATCTGAGAGATTTTCTCTTTTTTTTTTTTTGTATTTGCTGTGTGTTAAATGCTGTTCTAAGCCCTGGGGTAGATGAAAGTTAATCAGCTGGGACACAGTCAAATACGAGGGAGAACAGCATGGCTTAGTGGAAAGACCGTGGGTTTTGGAGTCAGAGGATGTGGGTTCTAATCCTGACTCTGCCACTTAGCTGTGTGACTTTGGGCAAGTCACTTAACTTCTCTGTGCCTCCGTGACCTCATCTGTAAAATGGGGATTAAGACTGTGATCCCCATGTGGGACAACCTCATTACCTTGTATCTCCCACAGTGCTTAGAACAGTGCTTGGCACATAGTAAGCACTTAAATACCATCATTATTATTATTAGCAGTTATTGAATCCCCATTTTACAGTTGAGGAAACTGAGGCACAGAGAAGTTAAATGCCTTGCCCAAGGTCACCCAGCAGGGAAGTGGCAGAGCCAGGATTAGAACCTAGGTCCTCTGCCTCCCAGGCCCGTGCTTTATCCACTAGACCATGCTGATTCCCTCCTCTGTTCTACAACCAGAGTTTGCACCCACTATTCCTGAAAGTACCATAGATTGTAAGTTCCTGGAGGGTAAGGATCTTGGCTTTACTTATAGGCTCCCGAACCCCTAGTACAGAGCTCTCCACACAGTAGATATTCAATAAATATTGGTGATGTTGATGATGCTTGACATATCTCAGTGTATGCTGTTTTGCCACAGGGAAGCCATGTAAGACTAAGTGGATGGCTCAGTCCCACCGGAAAATCAACTCAAGCACATGTCCCACTGATGGTAGGATATGACATTTCTCACCGTAAAGAATGATAAAAATGTGTGAGCCTCAATCCTGAAACTTTAGGACCAAGAACCTGGCAAAAGAGTTGATATAGTTTAATGGTATGTGCACCTCCTCAGGCCTGCCAGCTGATTAAGTGTGTTTCTGCTGGAGTATGGAATCCAAGCATAAAGGTGGACAAGAGTGCAGTACACCGTGAACTGCATATGAAGGGGGGATTTTTATGTGCAAGATCCATTTATGGCCAAAATAACCACAGCATAATGCTGATGCCGGGCCAGTGCCACGATCCAACAGATGAACATGATAATAGCTTCTGAAATCTGCTGCCCACATTAGCGATTTTTAGAAGATTCCTACTGGAACTGTCCACCTCAAAATACCTTACTTGGTTCTTTGGTCATAAATCTTCACCACTGAGAGCATAGCTCCGGCAGACAGAATTGGACTAGAACCCAGGTTTTCTGATTCTGTGAGCACTGCTCTTTGCACTGATCCAACGGCACTGTTCACCCTAAATAAAGTCCTATGGAAATAGACAACCAAATACTGATCTCTCTCTTGTTTGGAGAATAAGTAGTATCCCAGTTCATTGCTTCCAATAGGTGCTCAGTAAATGCTGTTACTCATATTATTAACTTTTGGTAAGGTCCTCGGAATCTGAACAGCTGTATTTAGCAATGCCCATTTACTCCAACAGGACAAGAGCCTAGAAAATGTCCTAGATCGTGGAAGATGTGACACCTTTTGTTCAAGCTCACCCTCATGAATGGAGCCCCATTATCAGTGATGTTGTCTTTGAATATGAAGGATAGCTATTTATACTCAGGCACCTAAGGTAAATGGATGCCAATTTTCATTTTCTTCATGGATGCTAATGAATGAGAGAGGCTTTCAGAGAGGACTGGAATTAGGGTTTGGGATGGCCCACATTACCCAAGACAGGGATGTTGAGGGCTTCTATGTTTTCCAAATACTTGGGCAAATATTATTGAAAAAACATTATAATCCATTTTATAGCTACCTTCATCATTCAAATTTGCATAGTGACATTTTTTTCCCATAAAATGTTTGCTCATCGATTCAAAAAACTATTCTGCCAAAATTAATGTTTGGAGGATGAATTTTCATCAATAAATATCATAAATAAAGAATAGAATAAATTACACAATTTCAGAGGTGGAAAAGTATTAACCTGTAACAAGCAGAAAAGAATTCTGAAGAAACAGCCTGTGCATAATGATGAAATGTTCCTTATTCAATCTCTAACAAAAACTGAATGCTGGTGAATACAATTCATATTGAGAATGGTGATGATAATGTTTTTGTTAAGTGCTATGTACCAAGCACTGTTCCAAGCACTGAGGTAAATACATGATCATCAGGTTCCAAATGGGGTCCACAATATAAGTAGAACAGCTATTGAATCCCCATTTTGCAGGTGAAGGAACTGAGGCACAGAGAAGTTAAGGGACTTGCCTAAGGTCACACATCAGGCAAGTGGCAGGGCTGGGATTAGAACCCAGTTCCTCTGACTCCCTAGCCAGTGCTCTCCCCACTAGGCCACCCTGCTCGTCTATTCAGTTTGTTCTAATGGAGTAAATCTTTGAAATAAAACAGGAATTTTTTTTAATGGTATTTAAGGGCTTACTATGTGCCCGGCATGGTAATAAGCACTGGGGTAGATAGAAGGGTTGACCCAGTCCATGTCCCACATGGAGTTCACAGACTTAGTCCTCATTTTAGAGATGAGGTAACTGAGGCACAGGGAAGTTAAATGACTTGCCCAAAGTCACACAACAGACAGGTTGTGGATCAGGAGTTAGACCCCAGGTCCTCTGACTGCCAGACCCATGCTCTTTCCAATGGGCCATGCTGTTACCCACTTATTTCAAAAGACAACCTCAACTGTTCCTGGCTAGTGCCATCACACTAATCCAACTGTATGGACAGAGATCTTTTTGTTTAGCAAATTTCCCAAAGTTGATTATTTTAGAGGCAGCTTTACAAAGAGACTATTCCCTTTCTCAACTCTACAAAGCCTCGATTTTTGGTGCTGCTAGCAGCAAAAAGCAGGGTCGGGGAAGAAAGCAGGGTTTGATTCCCTCCACCTCAGGGGTGCCTCTCCAGAGAACACTCATTTATTAGTAGTAATCATGGAAACAAGGTGTACACATTTTTCCCCAATTTTCCCAGAGCTGGAAGTCTAGATTTCAGACTGCTTGCTGCCCTCACCCAACCCTGTACCCAGTGAAGATGAAACCTGCAGTGGTAGACACCCAGACTGACGTTTGCCAGGTGAGCCTTGGGAAACCTCCCTGGAGACCACCCACTACCCCTTATTTTTCTGGAACTGGAAGCCTGTGTCCTGAGCAAGGATGAGTCAGACTCACCCTGCTGCCATGAGAAACAGGTTGCAGTGGGGGACGAGTACGATATAGGTAAGACTGGGAATAAGAATCTGGTATGTGTGTTTGAGGGAGAGAGCTTGCCTGGTGATCTGGGGGGACACTATGAGAGTGGACATGAGAAAAGAGAGTGGAATAAGCATGAAATAAACATACCCATCACCTCTCCCTTCTTCCACCACACCTTCTCCATTGTTCAACTGAAGAGTGTTGTGTGTTACATGCAGATTTTCCCACCAATGCCATCTTGTCTAGGTTGGGTGAGTACACATCAGGCAGATTTCAGATCCTTTCACAGGGACCCAGTCAGAGAAAGGGGCAAAAGTGGAATTTTTTTTCTTAATGGTATTTGTTAAATACTATGTGCCAGGCACTGTACTAAGCACTGGGTTAGAGACAAGATAATTTCAGGTTGGACAAAGTCCCTGTCCTATATGGGGCTCACAGTCTTAAACCTCATTTTACAGATGAGGTAACTGAGGCACAGAAAAGTTGTGACTTGCCTAAGGTCATACAGCAGACAAGTGATGAAGCCAGGATTGAAAACCCAGGTCCTCTGACTCCCAGGCCTATGCTCTTTCCACTAGGCCAGGCTGCTTCTCATGTGGACTGCAAATCATTGTTTTAATTGGAGGAATCTGAACAGCAAAAGTTTCCCAGAAGCATTTCATTGGCAAACTGTAAATCTAACCTGTGCCTTTCTGCCTCTTCTTTCCTCCCCTACTTAGCCTAAACAATGCAGATCTTCAATTTCTTCCTATTGTAATTTGAGGTCCTCTTTTTTGATTAGTTGCTTCTTTTCCTTTTCTCTGGCAATTGACAGTGTCCTCTTAGCACCTTCCCAAATATGGCACATTTCCTAGTTATTTTAAACTTCTTGGGGGTATGAATTGTGCCTTTTCCATGTACGGTACTCTTCCAAGCCAGTGGTCTGTGCCAAGTAGGCCCTCAATCAATACTATTGATTGATTGAGAGGATGTGTGATAAATTCTGAATCCTATTTCACTTACTAAGGAAAGGTTTCTCGGAAGTTAGAGAAGCAGCGTGGCTCAATGGAAAGAGCACGGGCTTTGGAATCAGAGGTCATGGGTTCGAATCCCAGCTAGGCCACTTAGCTGTGTGACTGTGGGCGAGTCACTTCACTTCTCTGCGCCTCAGTTCCCTCATCTGTAAAATGGGGATGAAGACTGTGAGCCCCACGTGGGACAACCTGATTACCCTGTGTCTACCCCAGCGCTTAGAACGGTGCTCGGCACATAGTAAGCGCTTAACAAATACCGACATCATCATCATCAAGTGGTGAGCTGCAATGTGAAAACTTAGAAAGTAAGAGAGACAGCTTGGTTGACTTGAGGAAGAAGACCCTTCTAGACATAAGGAATACGTAGGAGAAGTTGCCAGGTTAGAGACTGGAGATGCAAAGGAGTGTTTAGCTTAATCTTCGAGCAATCGATGTCTGTCTCTCACAATTAGAAATACTTATTGTTTTTGCCCATTTGTGGACAAACAAAAAATAGTATTGTTTATATTAGGCCATAAAGAAAACAATTATAACTTCGATCTGATCCAGACAGTTTATTTTTGTCCCATTACTATTTCTCTCTTCACTGTGGATGTGGAGGAGGTTATAAATTCCTGGAAGGGCAGGGAATGTTTCTATCTGTTTATGAAATGTGAAATGTCAAGATCAAATTTAGAGTGTAACAAACGTAAGCAACTATTTCAGTTTGAGAAAGCAAGAAAAAGGAAAGAGAGGAGAAAGCCCCTGAGATTTTTGCTTAGCTGAAGCATAAACCCCTAAGTTAACTCTCTAATTAAAGTGTTTCAAGCAATTAAATCAGACTGAAATATGATTCAAATTGTTATTCTGAGTGAATCACAATAACTCTTGAAACATGTTTTCCCCCCTTTCCTCCATAAACAAGTTCAGAGGGTCTAGTTAATCTACAGTTAGCAAACAGATGGCATTTGTGAGATGCATAATAGCAATCAAAAAATAACATGTATATTGTTGTCATAAATATGCAAGAGTAACACTTAATCTTGAATTTTCTGCTGTCAGTGCTTTACTAGATATAAATTAATCTGTTATTATTCCAGAATGGTCCCAGAATGTCTGGATGTGGAATACTAAATAGAAGCTTCCATTGCTTGAGTGAAGTTTCAATTCCCTAGGTACTCTTCTCTGTTTAGAATGTTCTGGGTCAGGATTTAAATCTCAAATCCTGGTAGTGCCTCTTGAGCTCACCTTCCTTTATTGAAATCCATTGTAAAGTATCTGTCTATAGTCAGTGAATTTTCATAAAGAATAAATGTAGGGAGTTTACTGTCTGACTGAAAATTCAGTCAAACATAAAGCTCTGATTAGACCCTTAGCAAAGGTACAAAAGGAAGAAAAATAACCAACTTGTTTCTGCTCTTAGTTTGCTCCAAAAGCCTGTGAGGATGTTGTAACTCAAATTCAGGCAATTTTCAATTTCACCCAGTTTTCCTATAACACAGGGGTTGCATTCTTTTCTTCCTTCTCTGCTTGATTATAAGCTCCTGGAGGGAAGGCATCCTGCCTATTAATTCTACTGTGCTCTCCCGACTGTTTAATATATTCAGTGTTTTGCACACCAGTGCAATGAATCCATTTTTATCAGTCAATTGTATTTATTGAGCACTATGTGCAAAGCACTGTACTGAGCGCTAGGGAGAGTACAATATAACAAGATAACAGATACATTCCCTGCCCATGAGCTTACAGTTTAGAGGGACTGTATCTTTGCTCTGGAAGGTTGGCTACTGTGAAACATCTATATTATGGCAGGATTTTTCATCACAATCTCATTATTGCAGATTTTTGGAATATTCATTGCCAGAACCCTGATAGCTGACAATGAGGCTGTGAAATCAGGCCACCACTTGGGAAGATAAAAAGCAGATCCCAGCTGTGAAAGCTAATACATTTCACCATTTGAACTCTATATCACTTTACTGCTACTGTCTTGCAGTCCCTGTAGTGAAGAGTAAATCTGTGTGTTGGAGATAGAGATTTACTGCACTGTCTCACACTCACACACACGTATACCTACACAAAAACCCTTACATGTGTTTACATAACCCCTAATGGTGATGTATTCCAGGGCAGCTAAATACCTTGCCAGACCACATAAACTGAGACTTCAGCATCAAGTTGGCTGGTACAGAATGCAGAGTCCAAGAAATTCTTAATCCAGTACAATAGGTGGGATTTTACAACTGCACAATCTTCTGTGGAGCCTCAACTGTGCAGACCTAAGGAGTATCCTTGAGCCATTTTAGGTACTTTCATTAAGAGGAGCTGTTCACCCTGCAAAATGAGGCAAGTTGCTTTTGGGTGCCACAGTGCTAAACCATTTTGAGTGTGTCTCATGTAGGGAGAGAGGCTCTGGTAAACTCACACATCATTTTATTTATAGGGATTAAAGAATCATCACAAGAGTGTTTCACTCTTCTGCCTTCTGTGGTCAAAAGCAATGCCTTCTGAACCATCTAGGGCTCTGTGGAGGACTGTCGACATTGAGAAGCAGTGTGGCCTAGAGATTAGAGCATGGGGCCTGGGAGTCAGAAGGACCTGGGTTCTAATCCCAGCTCTGCCACTTGTTTGCTGTGCGACACTGGGCAAGTTACCTCACTGGGCCTCAGTTCCCTTATCTGTAAAATGGGGATTAAAACTATGAGCCCTATGTGGGACAGACACTGTGTCCCACCCGATTATTTTATACTTACTCCAAAGCTTAGAACAGTGTCTTGCAAATATTAAGCACTTAATAATTATGGTATTGTTAGAAAGAATGCTCTTTAGGGAAATGTGAAGATCAAATCCTAAACGAATGGGATCATCTCTTCCAGACTACCTTCCCTCTCCTCGTTACTTACTTACACACCTCTACTACCCCCGCCCTTGCAAAATTTCATCGAGCAACCTTCCCCTGGGAATAAGAATTGTTCCCCTGGTTGACTAGTTCCTCTAGACTGTAAACTCCTTGTGTGCAGGGATCATTTCTACCAACTCTGCCATATTGTACTCTCCCAAGTGCTTAGTACAGCACACTGCACACAGTAAGCACTCAATAAAGACCATTGATGATGATGGACAGTGTTCAGTAAATACTATTGATTGACTGAAAAGTCTTTGAGATCGTGTTCAGAATCTGAGATATGTGATGACTAAACTTTAGAGGTACATATGTAGGAAGAAATGCAAATAATTATGAATTGCTTTGCAGATACAAAGTAATTTGGAGAACCATCTGGGTGCGGAAAGCTTAGTCAGTCAATCAAATTTATTGAGTGCTTACTGTGTGCAGAGCACTGTATTTAGTGCTTGGACGAGTACAATATAACAATAAACAGACCTTCCCTGCCCACGACAAGCTTACAAGTCTAAGGAAGTCAGGAGTCTGCCATCCTTCAAGAATTTCTTTGAATGGAAGATGGAAGCCCATCTCAGGGGAGAGGGCACACAGACCTATCTCCTGCTTCTCTCTCCAGTGCTCCTCTTAGCTGGAAGGGGAGGAGGGAGCAGGCCTGTGAGAAGTCAGGGAGAGAAGAGGGGAAACAGGTGCAGAGGAAAGTGGTTACAGGGGGAGTCAGCAAAAAGAGGGAAAGTAGGGTTAGGAGAAAGAGATTAGGAAAAGAGTCAGGGGAAAGAATCTTCTAGGGCAGAAGTAACATCAAGGTATGGGTCATTTGGGAGATTCCCATATCGTTATATCATACTCTCCCAAACTCTTAGTACAGTGCTCTGCACAAAGTAAGAGCTCAACAAATATGATTGAGAAGGAAAGGTGAGGATCATTTGAGTTGGGAGAATGAGTGACAGGAGCAGGGAGACCTCTCACGGAGCTGATTGAGGATGTTGATTGATTTTTGAGAATGGAGACAAAATTGCTAACGTTCATCATTCATTGACAGTTAGACTTGAAGTGTTACATTATCTCACTTGTCCCTTTCCCACTTCTTATGAGACTTCTGACATTTCTAGCCTGTTGCCCCAACAGGATATTGTGTGTGTGTGAGTACTTCTCTGCATGTTTGCTCTGTAAGTAGGGATGTGTAAGCTGCAATATTATTAGATGGAAGGTTCAATTAAATTTAATACCTATGATGAATCACTTTTCTGCTTAGATGAAACTTTTATTTGCTTTATGTAGCTCATAGTTTTCTGACCTTTAGCAAAATTTGGTGATCCAAATTAAAATATGAGAGAATCCGCTCTGTTCTAGATGTTCTAAGTTTGAAATGAACAAAATCCTGTAATAGGTGTCAAAAGTTAAAATGAGCTTCCAGAAATGCCTGGTACCTATTAGTTTATATCCCCTAAGAGGAAATGTTAAGTGATTATAAGTAAGCCTACTTGAGTAAGAACTAGTTCCCCAAAATAATGAGCAATAATGAATTTTAATTTCATTTGATATTTTAACATTTATAATTCTTGGTAACATTGTTTTTATGATGTCTTTTGTGCCATTTATTGTACTTTAGACATTGCAGTCAATCTTATTAATATAGGTGTGCTGCCAGTTCTGAATGAATACAATACTTGAAATATGAATAGATGTCATGCATTAATTGCCAACCTGGCCCAAGATCCATAAACCCCACCTAATGTTATATCCGATCACTGCAGAAAATGAAATTCCTGCCCCACCCCTCCCCGAAGAAAATGAAATCTGACTTCTCTGTTCTTTCTGAAAGCAGCAGAGAATTTTGGTGCAGTAGAAAAATTTGCTATATCTAGCTAAACTCTCTGCCTTTCTACCCCTCCCCAATTCTGTGCAGCTTTTGGATGAAGCAGAGAAACCTCCTTAACTAAGGAGACATTTGCTAAAACGCATCTGCTCAAAGCCCAGCTCCTGCTTCAATCTTCACTAAAACCCAGTAGAAATTTACAGTAGCTAATAGTGACATGGGATCATAAATTTTGACCGAGGTTCTTTTATTCCTGTATGTTCTGATGTTCAGAATTAGCAGGAATTTCAAGCAGTGAGTGCCAGAAATCTGAGAGTGCAACAGAGAATCAAACTGTTCAGTCACATCGAGGGGTGTTTACCAATTAATGTAGTTGACTGCTTTTTTCATAAACAGCTCTCCAACATTCAAGCAATGCCCTCCACACCACAGATTCACTAGGCGGGACACTACAGGAGAATGGATGACAACATAATACCCAAGCATCTGCTCAATAGTGAACTGAAAGGGAGGGAAGAATAAACATTTAAAAGACCCAAGTGAAGCGTAGTCTTGAACAACATGATAGAACAGCAGATTGTTTGGAGAAGAATGATAGAAAGAGGGGTCATTCTCCTTGAGTAGAAGCTTTGAAACTATCAGTATACCAAGAGGCAGTGGTGAAAGCAGAGATGGACCCTATAAGGGACACGTATCAGCAAAGCTGTATTTGTAGACAAACCCCCCTCCCTCTCCCCACCCCCACTGCCCAATACAGAAGGAAGTATAAATCAAATATCAGTCTTTTCAACCATGCTCGCGAGCACTGATGAGGTTTTTACTTTCAAGAATGTCTTCTTCACAAACAAGGGATAGTTACATAAGCGTGCACACACCCATACAAAATTACTCACAGACCAGATCGCCACATAATTTCAATCCTGCTTAGAGGCCAAAAAGGATTGGAAAAAATAAGGGATAAAGACTGAAATCAATTAATTCCAAAAGAAGGTCAAAGAAGAGGCACTGGGGAAAGCATCACCAGTGTGAATCAAATATCCCCTGGGTTCATCAGTTCTTTCGTGACTTGACTACCTGAGCGCTGACTTCTCTCCACTCTCTCCTGCCTCTCCATGCCCCACCTTCCCAGTTAAGAGCATTCCTCTCTTTGCTTAAACGCTCACATTTTTAACATTGATCCTAACTGGATCCCAACTGGTGAACCTACTTCAAATCCTCTGGGCAGTCAAGTGAATACACTCAGCTGTGTGTTTTTCTTTCTCAGCCTGTTTCATTATAGACCACGTAACCAGTCAATACAGACTGTAAGCTGCATTATGGGCAGCGAACATGTCTGCTAATTCTGTTGTATTGCACCCTCTCAAGGGTTTAGTACAGTGTTCTGCACATAGCACTCAAATACCATTGGATACAGAGTTGGAGGATAGGGGACAGGTGGCTTGGGGAAAATATCACAGTGTGCTTGATTATGTAGCCTCAGGTAGACACAGGCTAAATTGGACAAAGTTTTCATAATACAGTGCATCTAATCAGTGAGTGTTCATCCTAGTTGAGAAGGTCAGTTGTATTTTGTAATAATGAATAAGACACAATTGTATAGAAGGCATCTAGGTTTATAAATTTGCAGTTCTGACTTAAAACAATTTTAAGCGCATTAAGCACAATTTTTAAAAGTTTAATTTAATCTTCCACACTTTGGATTCATCTAGTATTACAAAAAGGAAGACAGATTTTTATAATACACACATGCAATTTTACATTTCTGTTGTTGACATTATTTCCTATTTAAAAAGCAATGTTTTATACAAATATAATTTGTTTTAGATTAAATGTTAAAGCTGAGGGAGTCCAGGAAAAAAAGATACGTGTTCAGCCTGCTTTTGCGTGGGTAATAGAGGTTGACACAAAGGAGAGCAGGTCAAGGAAAAATGTTTATTCAGGAAAATGTATTTTAAGAACACTGATAATCCATTTTTTGGCTGTTCTGGATTAAAATCATTCCAGATCTGAGGTTTGGGCTGGAACCAAATCAGCTTCAGGCATGAAGTGAACATTCCTGGCACTATCTCTCTTTCACCTTTAGCAACTAGACCAATCTGCTGCCTAGAAGAATGCCAGCGTTTGGCTATTTTTCCATCATCCACTAATAGAAATAAAACATTCCATACTATCAAAGTAGCATTTGGTGTTTCATAAATGATAGTGTGAAGACAGTGTTAATTAAGACTTCTTAAAATAACCTACTTTTAACTCTTGATACTGATTATGGAAAGCCACTGCAAAATCCTCAGATAATCAAAACACTAGCCCTTTGTTTAAGGCTTCAATACCAAACCCTTTACAAAAAAAAGGGCTAAGAAGTGGAAAAATAGCTAGTTTAAATTCCTCTTGTCTTCACTTCCTTGAACTTTTTTTCTGATGGAAAGGCTATTGAGCAGTGAAGTGGCCAAAGATGAGTGGTATCAGTCGATCGTATTTATTGACCACTTACTGTGTGCAAACCACTGTACTATGCACTTGGGAGAGTACAATATAACAGACACATTCCCTGCCTACAATGACTTACAGTCTAGAGCATGCAGATAGAGATATGAGAGGGGAGGATAATCATACCAATGCAATCAACAACTGGATGTACCTGATTTTTCTTCATCAGTGCACAATGGATTGGTTCAGTAGCATTATCAACAGCATTTATGGAGTCTTCACTGTGAGCAGAGCACTATACTAGGCAACAAGGCACTTGGGAAATATATAACTAAAGTGAAAGACACAGTCTCTGCCCTCAAAGAGCTTATGATTTAATGCAGGCGGGAAGACGGCATGCACTGCAAAATGAACACCAGATACAAGAAATGCAAGTGTAGGTGCATAGAAACAAATGAAAAAAAACAAACTAAGCAATTAAATGACCAAAAATAATGATCCCTGCCTTTGAGGACTTAAACTGATGGAGAAAGAGTAGGCAGTATATATTGGCAGAATATGGCAAATGATGGCTTATGAAATAGCACTCCTTATGAGAGTTATTAGCTCTTCACACAATAATTTATGAGCATGAAAGGATCTCTGGAGTAAATTTGGTAATTTTCCTTGCATGTTATAAATTCTGTCAATTTTGCTTTTCAATCATCTCACATCGTAAATGGAAATTTGCTGCCACCATATTGGTTTGATATATAGGTTTGGATCCATTTACACCTAGTTAAATTACATAGTATTTGGGGATTTTTTTGTAATAAAAATAATTGTGGCATTTGTTACGCACTGACTATGTACCAAGTACTGTACTAAGTGCTGGGGTAGATACAAGATAATCAGGTTGGGCATAGTAGCTGTCCTGTAAGAGGTTCACTGTTTAAGAAAGAGGGACTAGGAATATTTTTTTTCCTCCATTTTACAGATGAGGTAACTTAACTTCTCTGTGTTTCAGTGACTTGCCCAAGACCACACAGCAAGCAAGTGGCTGAGTCGGGATTAGATCCCAAGTCTTTTGACTTCTAGACCCGTGGTCTTTTTGTTTAGGCCATGCTGCTTCTTTCTAATAATTATCTTGAATGATAAACACTAGAAGATTGTTTCAGTTGTATTTAATGAGTGCTTACTGTGTGCAGACCACTATACTAAGCGCTTGGGCAGGTACAATACAACAATAAACAGATACATTCCCACCCCACAGTGAATTTACAGTCTAAAGTTGGGGAGACAGACATTAATATAAATAAATCACAGATATGTACATAAGTGCTCTAGGGCTGGGGGAGTGGGTATGAACAAAGGGAGCAAGTCAGGGTGACAGAAGGGAGTGGGAGAAGAGGAAAAGGGGCTTAGTCAGGGAAGGCCTCTTGGAGGAGATATGTCTTCAATAAGGCTTTGAAGGCAGGGAAAGTAATTGTCAAATTTGAGGAGGGAGGGCGTTCCAGGCCAGAGGCAGGATGTGGGCCAGGGGTTGGCAGTGAGATAGATGAGATCAAGGCACAGTGAGAAGGTTAGCATTAGAGGACCAAAGAGTATAAGTTGGGTTGTAGTAGGAGAGTAGGGAGGTGAGGTAGGAGGGGGGAACATGCACAACTGAGTGTTCATTTCTTCCCTCAGGTTTTTTTTTTCACCTTACTTTTTTTTTCTGATGTGTGAGTGCTTGTTCTGTACATTGACATGCTAGTGTGCGACCAATTTGGTGATCATGTATACAGATTTATGTGCTTTATAATTTCTAGCACACAAATGATATATGGGATAATTTAAATTATGATAATTATGGTGCTTAAAAACTAAATTTATGTCCCAATCCAAATTCTCTACATTTCACAATGAATGATTAAAATTAGTGAGGGAGACATCATATGACAGATAAGGTTTGGTCCAGCCACAAAGGCTTCATCATCATCATCAGTGGTGTTTATTGAGCACTTGTGTGCAAAGACTGAGAACCTGTGAGAAGTAAATTGATAATAATGCTATTGGATGATAATCCATGCAGCAGAACTTGCACTTACTTGTACTAAAATACATTAAAATGTACCAACAGATACTGACAAATTATATTCTTAAACAGCAATCATTTTGAATCTATCCATCACAACAAATTGACTTGAATTTTGTGACGATACCATGCTCAAAATATCCAATTACATTTCTTCAATTAACTTTTAGTAGCTGATGTTTACAAGTAAGTCACTCAAATTAGGTGAAGGTTAAATCTTCATTGAGTAATCAAAGGTACTTAAGTGGTAAAATATACAGCTGGAGCTCCTTGTATTAATAGGTTTTCACATTGATCATCACTGCCCCAGGCTAATACCGACCACATCCTGGTAGTGCTAACAGTACATTTCCCCTGCCTGACACCAAATTTTATACTGCATATTTCATTATTAGACACATGTTCCCTTATCAATTATTTTTATAACTACCCATTTTAAGTGACAAAGTAATCTCTTACCATATGGCTTGGCTCTCATATATTTTGGGGGAAAAAGTAGTCTCTAGTTTAAATAGAAATAGGACTGTGTCTTCATAAGACATGCATATCAAGTTCATTGTTATACATTTGACAGAAGATATTTATTCCATTCCATATTGTTTCTCTGACCTGCCTCCAAACACGGGAAAAACCAAACTCTCAGTATAGTGCATGCATTTGTCTTATGGGCTCTCCTCAGTTTGGGATAAGGTTTTTAGCAATAAACGCCTTAATAGAAGTCAAGATGGGAAGCCTGTTAATTCATATCCAGGAATGTAAAAATCAGAGTCTTTCCTAGTTGGGAAAGGGAATAGGAAGGAGCTTGGAGTCACAGATGGAACAGAACAGATAGAGCCAAGAGCATAGTTGGGCCTAAAGTACAGTACTTCTTCTGTAGAGGGTCCAAATTTCACTTCCTGTTTTTCATTTTTTCTCAGGCAAAAAATACTGACCCATTCACTGGCACCAAACTCCTTTTTAGACTTTCTTAGGACCCTAAATTTTAAGCTTTAGATGCTGGAAAGAATACCAGATTTAACACAGAGTTTGAATGTGGGAAAGATTCTAGAAAACCTGGGACAAAACTCCTAAGTACCCTTCCTCTTTTCCAAAAGTATTTTTAGGTACCTATTGGGTCATGGGAATGGACTAGGCTCTGTTATTAAACAGATAGTCCCCACCCTAAAGAATGTGGCAAAAATGAATCAGCCAGGCAGGTAAAATAGTAATAATAATGTTGGTATTTGTTAAGCGCTTACTATGTGCAGAGCACTGTTCTAAGCGCTGGGGTAGACACAGGGGAATCAGGTCGTCCCACATGGGGCTCACAGTCTTAATCCCCATTTTACAGATGAGGTAACTGAGACACAGAGAAGTTAAGTGACTTGCCCACAGTCACATAGTTGAGAAGTGGCAGAGCTGGGATTCGAACTCATGACCTCTGACTCCAAAGCCCGTGCTCTTTCCACTGAGCCACGCTGCTTCTCCATAAAAGAACAGAGGCAGGTGAAAAAACAGTGAACAGACACTCTACTATTTCCCATATCTATAATTTATTTTAATGTCTATCTCCCCCTATAGACTAAGCTCCCTGTGGTCAGGGACTGTGTCTACCAACTCTATTGTATTGTAGTTTTCCATGCACTTAGTACAGTGCTCTGCACACAGTAAGTGCTCAATAAATACCATTGATCGATATTATATGTGGACCATTTAAAAGGGAAGCATGGCTTGATAAGAGAAAAATGGGAGGGTAAGGTATATTTGTTTGATCAACAGACAAATTCAGAACCATTTCTGAAGGCAGAATAGAGACCTGTGCATTGGTGTCCCTTAACCCAATTTTAAGGGAAAATTCACATAAAAATATTTTCTCTATAGATTAGGATTTTATGTTCTAACTTTAAATTTATAAGTAAATTATAATTTACTTGGAGAAAAAAATTTGAAACTCGTTCACAAGTTCAATCTTTGTCTATCAGCCCTGCCACGTCCCTACCCCCACCATAAATATAAGAATTCTATTTTCCAAACCACATCATTATCAGTTGGAAGGTGAAAGCCAGAAAAGTCAGTTTTTTGTCTACCAAGGTCAGTCTCACATAACATGTTTTGAGCTTCAACACTATTATTTGACACTTGCCTTTGAGGCTGACAAAATCAATGTATTCTGAGTTTTATCCAGATGTTTGAAAAGTTGTCATGATTATTATTCAAAATAAATTGAAATGCTACTTGAGGGTTGTTGCAAACATCTGAGAGCCTAACCATTTGCCAAGACTGGAAGCATTCACTCTTCCAAATATGAGATAAAGATCCAGTCAGTCTTTTAATAAAGATTTCTTGTTTTTAATCACACAAGAAACCTCAAAAAATTTACATGCTGGTTCATTTGTTCAAAATGTTCTTCTAATACTGATATTAAAGAATCTACAAGCTGATGAAAAAATGTTGAATTTGAATTTGGTTTTCAAGTTTATTGAAACAGTTTCATCTTCATCTTTGAAGCTGAACTGGTACTTGTAACGAATGCATATGACTTAATTAAACTCTGCCCCTTTAGCTAAGTTTGGGAACATGTAATTTTAGAGAAAAATCTGTGCATACAATATTTATTCAATCTACTTCAGCAGTAGTAAAATTAAGGAGACTTGATAATTGCAAGTTGGATTTTAGTATCTCAATCAAAAGATGCTATACTTCACATGCAGATAACCTCACACCCATGGTGGGGGAAGGGGGTGGGGGAGACGGGGTGAGAGAGAACGAAAGGACTGCCTTTCATTTTTTAATATAACACTATTGATGGTGTACACTTATCTATGTGTGCTAAAACTACCAATGTGTGACAGTTATGAGTGTTGCATTATTTGCACAAAGAGCTTCCCCATTCAAGCTCTCCTGATGTTTATAAGCCTGCCTCATATTTACTGAGCATCTATATGCAACTAAGCAACTAAGATCTAGGGAGAGTACAAAAAAAAAATTCAGGCTTCTTACCTTCAAGGAACTTACAGTCTAATGCCTTTACATTACAAGACATTATATTACATTACAAGACATTACAATCTACTGTCTCCCCCTTCTAGACTGTGTTCCCGTTGTTGGGTAGGGATTGTCTCTATCTGTTGCCGAATTGTGCTTTCCAAGCGCTTAGTACAGTGCTCTGCACACAGTAAGTGCTCAATAAATAGGATTGAATGAATGAATGAATGAATGAATAATGCAGGAGAGACAGGCAATCAATCAGTTGAGCATTTACTCCTTGCAAAGCATGGTACTAAGCACTTTGAAGGATGAAAAAGAAATAGTAGACATGATCCCTGCCTTCAAAGAGCTTACAGTCTTACAAATAATGGGAGCAGGAGGAATAACAACTTGTACAATTGCTGAAAGCAGGAAAATGGGAGTTAGAAAGATGAATGAATAAGTGTAACACAATTTTATATATTAGAAGGATGCATATACATCGGAAGCAGCATGGCCTAATGTACAGAGCTCGGGACAAGGAGGCAGAAGAAACTGGGTTCTGATCCCAGCTCCACCAATTGTCTGCTGTGTGATCTTGGGCAAGTCACAACTTCTTGGTGCCTCATTACCTCATCTGTAAAATGGGGATTGAGATTGTGAGCCCCATGTGGGACATGGACTGTGTTCAACCTGATTAGCTTGTACCTACCCTAGTACTTAGTACAGTGCCTGGAACCTAGTAAGTGCTTAATAAATACTATAAAAAGTATAGTCAGTCAGTCAATCGTATTTATTGAGTGCTTACTGTGTGCAGAGGACTGTACTAAGCTCTTGAGAGCATACAATACAACAAACAGACATTCCCTGCCCACAACAAGCTTACAGTCTAGAGAGGGAGACAGACATTAAGGACAAGGATAGGAACAATGGTTTCCTTTTATCTATTAAAAATACATTTTCAAAACTTGCATAAATCTGATGGCAGTGTGGTCTGTGAGAAGCAGCTTGGTCCAGTGGAAAGAGCACAGGTCTGGGAGTCAGAGGACCTGTGTTCAAATCTCAGCTCCACCACGTGCCTGCTTTGTGACCTTCAGCAAATCACTTCAGTTCTCTGTGCCTCAGTTTCCTCAGCTGTAAATGGAGATACAATACCTGTTCTCTCTCCTTCTTAGATTGTGATCCCTGAGTGGCCCCTGATTAACCTATATCTACCCCACTGCTTAGAATAGAGCTTGACACATAGTAAGTGCTTAACAAATGCCATTATTATTACTTTACCAAATTAATTCCCAGCCTCCCAAATCATATAAAAACATTTTCAGCTCTAGCGCTTATATATTTACTGATCCATGTGAATCTTGTCTATGTGCTTTTTAAATTGTATATTCAATTATTTATTTTGATTACCCTCTTTGTAAATACTTTCATGTCTGTCTCTTCCATTAGATTGTAAGCTCCTTGTTAGGGAAAGGGTCATTTGCTTTTTTTGTACTTCCTAAGAATTAGTACAGTGCATTGCAAAGCCAGTAAAGGCTCATTAAATTCTATTACTGTTATCACTACTGTTACTCCTGCTGCTGCTGCTGCTACTAAGTTCACTGAAGATACAGTCCACCCTGGTGTCACTTATATTTCTAAACAGTGGAATCCAATGTCATCAAATACCACATAATTTATAGGAAGTTATTCTTAAATGAACAGAAATGAGTACTGATATATTAGTGGATCCCCATTATCCATTAGTTGGATAATATCTTTTTGCCTCCCTCTATCCATCCTGGATGCCTGTTTTCTTCCCCATCTCCTTTGCTCTTCCTGCCTTATCTTCTTCCATTTTCTCTCTTGAGAGATGTGTCTTAGAAAAACTATCATCACTCTGTCGCAATGAATCACATACAAACTCCCTGATAAATTGTTGTCCCTTTTTCCTTCCAAACCACAGACTACACATCAATACCCTCTCCCCATAGCATCCTTGATTTCACTGTCCTCTTGTCTATTTAACCCATTTTCCAGAGACAGAACTAATTTGAGCAGAAAGCAAGCTGCCTCCTTCCAACTATATCTGCAGATACATAGGTATTGGTTCCAGAAAGCAGTTGCGATAGTTCAACGAACCGTATGCTCACTTGGGAATTTGATGGCATACAGTATTTCCAATCCACTAGCTATGCTCCCAGTTAAAGAACAGCAGCAACCCTTCTTAATATCAACAATATGAGTTAATTATCACCCAAATCCAGAAGGAGTCAGAGAAAGGTTAGTTGTTTATTCTGTAATGAACTATGAAATTAATCTCCTTCCCTAAGCCACTGGGTAAGGGATCAAGTGATAAATCCAAATTTTCACTGATGTTCTTTATTTTATTCACAGGTTATAGGTGGAACTCAGGGGAGCACAAAGAATGCATTTCTCATAGAAGCTGAAATGCAATGGACAATATTGTGCAAAAGCCCTAAGGCTGTTAAAGTTAATACGAAATCATGCTGCACCTGGAGGATAGAAAAGTGCTCTGAGGGACTACTCTCAAAATCCCCTGAAGCAGATTAGGAATACCTGCAGCGGTACCCTGGCTACTTTTTCTCCATCCTCTCTGAACTCCGTGGGGTTAGGATTCAGTGTGCCTCAGTACAGGTCAAAAGGTTAACCCATTGGAGCAGAATGAAAGTTTAAACTCAGCAAAAAAACCCCAAAAACCCACCTGAATATTTGGCTTGGAGAACACACGGTAAGTCTAAAGATGATTTTAGCACTTATGTTTCCTGAAGCAATGATCAAAAGTAGACATTTGTGAGAAATTCAAAAGAGATTATCTATTGTCTGGTGTTTACTTTTATAACTGTCAAGGTTGGCATCCGCTTATGAACATGTAATTGAAATTCTTATACCCTCAATTCCCAAAGAGTGAACATGAGACTATGAATTTTGGGGACATCTGTTTAGGAAATCTGAGTCTACTGCACAAACACAATCTCTCTTACCTTCCTACCCTGTTAAATCAGGGACCCTCAGGGAACATAGTGCTTGGGCTAATCACAATTTTTCAACTGACCACTGAGAACTTGAATTAGCTGTTTGGCAAACTCTTCTGTTATCCCCCAACGAAGTTTGTTTTGTGTTTTTTTGCTTTTTGCTTTTTGTTTTAACATGGTTAAGCAAAGAACCAGGAAAGATGCACCCTAAGTCCCCAGCAGCCAAATGTCTTTAAAAAGCATTTTAATGTCTGGTATTCATTGGCTCCCTCCTCCTTAGGCTCCCCTCCAGGGCAGTTTGCAACTGGGCAATGAGAGGAATCAATTAGTGGTATTTATCAGGCACTTACTGAGTAGCTCTTACAATACATCAGAGTTGGTAGGCATGTTCCCTGCCCACAAGGTGTCCCCTGCCCACCCCCATAACTCCCTGCTCCTCTAGGGATTTAGGGCCCAATTATTTTCCTCCATCTTCAGCACCCCACAACCCCATTTCTTTCTCCTTCAGGGGCTGTAGTAACTTAAGTGAGGCAGGGCTGAGGTGGTACTTGGGATAGTCAATCTGGGCAGATGAAAGATTACTTAGAGAAGGCCTCCTGGAGAAGATGTAATATGAGAAGGGTTTTGAAGTTTTTCTCTTTTTTTAATAGTATTTATTAAGCACTTACTGTATGCCAGGCATAATCAAAATATTATAATAATATAATAAAAAAGAATAATTATGGTATTTATTAAGCACTTACTATGTGCCAGTCACTGTACTAAGCTCTGGGTTGGATACAAGCAATTCAGGTTGGACACAGTCCCTGTCCCATGTGGGGCTCACAGTCTTAATCCTCATTTTACAGGTGAAATAACAGAGGCACAGAGAGGTGAAATGATTTGCCCAAGGTCACACAACAGACACTTTACTAGCAATCTCTGAAGCTGTTGTCTTGGTGATCCCTGGAATCCAGAACAGTGATGGGTTGTTCCCCAGTCACTTTCCCCCAGTTCTTTCCCACTGATGTTCTCTACCTTTTTGTCACTTGGACCTTCCTGATTTCCTGACATTTTGGGTACTGAAAAGCAAGTGAGAGTTTGCTTTTAAAATATAACTCCTGTCAGTTTTTGAAAGCCCTCAATGAGGCTTAGGATCCACCTGCTAGAGAGTGAGGGCCATGGGATGGGATGGGGAGACAGAGAACTTTTTCCTGTTCCTCCAGATACCTCTTTCCTCTCTGCTCCACCAGTCCCTAGGCCTGGGTTTTAATACTGGCTTCATCACTTATCAGCTGTGTGACTTTGGGCAAGTCACTTAACTTCTCTGTGCCTCAGTCACCTTATCTGTAAAATGGGGATTAAGACTGTGAGCCCCACATGGGACAATCTGATTACCTTGTAACAACCCCAGCGCCTAGAACATTGCTTGGCACATAGTAAGTGCTTAACAAATACGATTATTATTATTATGTTTAATGATCTTGCATGAAAAGAACAGCAGAGGAAGTGAAATGTAATCCTCCCAACATGTAGGACTTGTAACAATGCCATAGCAAAGGTGGAAATTGCTTTAACAATCGTTTCTTTTATGTAGAGCCAACCAATAATGGTTTTGCAACAGAGTACTACAAAAGCAATCTGATATTATGGACAGAGATCCTCCTGTTTGGCGAATTCCCAAAAGAATGATCACTTTTGAGGCAGCTTATCAAAGTGACCATTCCCTTTCTCAAGTGCACTAAGGCTTGGTTTCAGCATTGCTAGCAAAGAGGAGGTGGGACAAGGGGAGGAGACAGGGCAGGACTCCCTCCACAGCCAGGTCAGAGGCAAGTAACCATGGGTTCAGGCCAGCAACCCCCCGAGTTTACTGGGAGATTGACTTCTCCTCTCTAGAGGAACCTCCATTTCCCCCACCCCGAGGTTCCCAAAACTGCAGTCTCCCCAACCCTACCCCTGTGGGGCCAAGGACAGAACCCAGGCTCTGGTCTGGGACAAGCAGTGGCAAACCTGACTCAGCTCAGATGTCTCTGGGTCCTGCCAACATTATACCCTGAGTCCTGACTAAGCTACACCCTTCCCCTTCTCCCCTCCCACAGTCTGCTTTGGCTAAGGAGGCTATAGTGCGTGCTGAGTGCCCAATCTACTCACCCTTCCAGATTCAGACAGGTCCTGAAAGAGCGTGCCTCAGCTCAGACATCAATGATTACATTTAATATACTTCACACAGCTTCTGCTTCTTGCTATGGAAAGAGCACCAGACTGGTAGTCAGGAAGCTTGCAAAACAGAATGCCTTCTACCTCAAGAAGCAACGTACAGTACCATGATCTCCATTACACTCCTGACAAAGTTAAAACCCGGGGACAATTGCATCGCTAGTTTGGGGAGATGCAACTGGCAGGGTTGCCCACCAATCAGTTCACAGTGAAGACATTACAGGCAGATCTACCAACTGATCAGGTCCTGCCTTCGGGAGCAATAAAAGCTTCCTGGAGGCTTTTAATTTATCACAGGATTCAAAGATTGCCATGCCACAGACCTATCATGTACCCCTCAGCTAAAATATATTACAATTCTATCTTCCTAGTGATGCTGGGGGAAGAAAGACTCTTTGATGCTCAGATAATTAATCTATATGTGCCCCTCATTTATTCAATTTGAACCTCAGATTCTTCAATTGGAATATAAGGTCAATCTTAAATAGTAGACAATCAAATGGTACTTGTGTAAGGGTGTAATTTTAATGAATCTTCTAAATACACTTTTGGTGGAGAAGGCATCTATTCTACATTATGATTGGAGAATGAACAAAGTCCTAATGATAATAATTATGGTACTCGTTAAGTGTTTACTATGTGCCAAACACTGCACTAATGCTGGTGGAGATACAAGATAATCAGGTTGGGTACAGTACCTGTCCCACATGGGGCTCAAAGTCCAAGTAGGAGTGAGTAGGATTTAATCCCCATTTTACAGATGAGGAAACTGTGTCACAGAGAAGTTAAATGACTTGCCTAAGGTCAGATAGTAGACAGGTGGCAGAGCTGGGATTAAACCTCAGGTCCTCTGACTCCCAGATCCATGCTCTTTCCACTAGGCCACACTGCTCCTAAATAAAAATTCATCAACAATTTAAAATTCCCTTAATATTGTAGAGCAACAAGTCACATCTGAGATAAAATGAATTTCTGTAGGTGGTAGGTTTTCTCCAAAAAAAAAGAGTAATATCCCAGCATGTTTATGAAATCAGGAAAAATAGGATTTTGTTGCAAAGATTTTAACTGAACAATCTCCTAGGGGAAAATAGACAGTAATTGGGAGAGAATTGTGTAAGGTCTGCAGCAGTAATGCATTATGGTAATTAGATTTTGTTCAAGTATTTTTCAACTGTGGGAACTGTCATTGCATGTCAGGCATATTGCAGCTAGTTAATTTGAAATACATAATTTATAGAAATCAGTCCATTGTTAACTAGGGAGTTTGCCTCTACTTCTATTCCTGGCACTAGTTCCTTTATTGTTTGAAAAATAATGAAATCAGACAATATAGAATTATAACAGTGAATGAGCAGGCATATCACATGAAGTATTTTGGCTTTACTCATAGTTAAGTCAAAATTAGATCTTTGACTCTCCCTGTTTTCAGCTGCTTATTGACCTTACCAAAGAGAATGCATTTATTTGGATGAAACTTCTCAAATCCCAGATATCACCTCAGCACTTCTGCACCAACTATGCATTTGTGTACTCACAATCAGCCATTTCACTTATGTCTATATTTTACATTTGCCATTACTTAAGCACTAATTCATATGCATATCCACTTTTCCATCTTCCTTTTATCTGTTCATTATTTTAATGTCTATCTGCCTCCCCTACTGGATTGTTCAGGTGAGGAATGATGTCTGCAAACTCTTGTGTATGCCACCAAATATTCAATACAGCGCTCTGAACACAAAAAAGTGCTCAATAAATACCATTGCTTGATTAATACCCAGAAGCAGGGGATTTAGGGAGACTTCTTTCATTTCATTTTTTGTAGTTAAGATAGTTCAATCTATACACACCCACATTAAATGGCATGTAGAAAAAAGACTGTCATTAAAACTGAATTTAAGGAAGGGAGGGTAGAACATGAGGTGGTGATTCAGAAGTGCTAAGCTATCTTTGTTCCAGTTGGGTGTCTGTCCAGTTTTGTCCTGGACAATTTTCAGCTGATCTGTTTCATCAGTTTATTTTCCTCTCTTCCTCCCCTCCCCCTGCCCTACTGATTTAGACATTTCTGGAAACAGCAGCATGGCCACTTGCTCACCTGCTTCTCTTGGAACTCATTTTCCAGCTTTTTAAGAGGTAAGTTACTTTGTTCAGGACCCTACAGTTTTTAAACAATCTCCCTGCTGTGCTGGTAATACCTTCTATCCTGTCTTACAGCAGTCATATGTTAACCCAGCTGTTAACCAAGCCACAGGTGGCCATCAGATTGGTACAATCCTTTCTAGCTCCCACCTCCCACCTTCCAGGGTCTGTGGCTTGATCTAGGTAGGAAGTGGCTTTTGGACCAGAGGAATGAAATCTCCCCTTCCCTGAAATTGGAACTTAGCTCTGGTGGGGTTGAGGGAAGAAGAGTAGGTCTCTTTCAGTGGGAGCTGGGCAGGTGATAAGAAGACTGTGTTCTGTCCTGAAAAGACCTAAGACCTGATTCACTGCATGTGATAAGTTATTTTTCTCTTTCTAAGCTATGTCTGCTATAAAAAGAGAGGTTAATGTGAGTTAACTTGGTTATAGGTAATATTTGTGAATAATTTCATTTTAAACTCAGGTTTTTTAGGCCTTAGTCCATATGGCCAGCTGTTCAGGGCTGATTTCCAGGTGGGTGGTCTGTTTATCAGCCTTGAAAGCCTTCAGAATCTGTAGATAGTTACCTTATGAATCTGTCCCTCAATATTCTGTGTTGGTTTGCTCTATGTTCCAAATTAAATCCCCTTTGGTTATCCTGCTGGTTTGTAAGTTCAACTCAGTCATGCCCACTGAAGCATATACAGTTTATCAGCGGAATTCTGGGTGGAATGAATAGGTCCATATCTTCCTTCAATCCTTATAGGATGGCAGGAATTGACCCCACATTCTTCTGATTCTAATACCTGTCATACTCTCTATTGGGAAAATCATTGGCATCATACTTCCTGTGCAACTAAGCCTTCAACCACCCCATTCCTCTTCCTTTGTTCCCATAGGCACTCTGCATTCTCCACCCACCCTCTTGCCCCCCTACCCAATTCCTGCTGGGCTGGCCACAACCAGTTTCAATGTTTTTTTAATGGACTAAAAAAAAAAAAGCTTAGGGGCTGCTACACTTTTCTTTATCCACATCTTGGAGTACCCCCATCCCAGGACTGCCAAAGCAGGGGGAACAGGGCTGACCAGGACAGGACTGAAACAGGTTGCAGGAGGGGAGCTGTGATCTCTTCTCAGGGCCCTTTCTTGCACAGCTACCTGTCCTTTCCCTTCTGTCCTAATCTATGCCTTCCACCTTGGCTTTGGATGGGATCAAGACTATGAGATTGCAAGCCATGAAAGGAAAGAGGGCCATGGTTGCATCAGCTAAGTTAAAAAATTGAACAGTTTAAAAAAAGGAAGAAGATGGGTCCTGGGGGAATGACACAGCCTAACAAGATAAGAGGTAGAAGGCAGGGATGGAGGACTGCAGCAATCTGGGGAGGGGATTTTGGCATGGGAAGAAGGACAGAAAATTCACACAGATGGTGCTAAGAGCACAAATAGTGTGGGGAGGGAGAAGGGAGGCTTTCTTACCAACAGAGAAATCAACAAACTCAGAAAGCTGAGTGAAAATCACTTCCACAGGATGTGATTTCTACCAGGCTGTCATGACACCTTAGCAATATGCTCTCCCTATCAACTTCCTCCAGCTTCGCACTGAGGCCAGTAGAGAGTTTTTAAAATGATAGCAGTTCCACCATGAACTATACACACAAAAAAAATCCATACATCTTACTAAAATTCAGCATATCAATCAATAGTACTTACTGAGCACTTTGTGCAAAACACTCTACTAAGCACTTAGGAGAGTACAATAGTACTAGACACAATTCTTGACCTCAAGAATCTTACAACCTAGCAGGGTGCTTGCAATCTATGCTACAATTTAACATAGCCTTAGATACAGAAACTTGTGTGAACGAGAACAAAGTAATGGAACAATTTGTTCCTGGAGGAGGATTCCCCTCTCAAGATTGCACCTGGAGAGTTTCCAGTACTCTACCAGTCTCGTCTGTGGGAGGGTTAGTCCAACAGAGGCATACCCATTCCGTTCCTAGCTTGGGCAGTGGCTAGCGAATGGAAGGCAATTGGCTACAAGTCAAAACTCACTTGTGCTGGACAGCAGGGGCGTGGGAGAGACTCGAGGGTGGAGACTCAAATTTACTGTGTGGAAGAAGGCAGTGGTAAACCACTTCTGTACTTTTACCAAGAAAACTCTATGGATACACTACTGGAACAAATCAAGATGGAAGTGGGGTATTCTGGGAGAGATGTGTCCATGCAGTCGCTATGGGTTGGCAATGACTCGGCAGCATAAGACAAGAGGAACGTTATGGAGGTAGAAACAAAGGGAAAAAGGGAAAGAAAGTTGTGTATGGTGATCACACATCCTGTGCAAATATGTTTATAGGTGTATAGGGAGTGGAAAGGAGAAGAGAAGAGTAAGGAGTCTTTCACTGGTTGAAGATTACAATTTTCATGGTGATCTCTATCTCTAACTGGAGCTAATAATAATGTTGGTATTAGTTAAGCGCTTACTATGTACCAAGCAGTGTTCTAAGCACTCAGGGTAATCAGGTTGTCCCACATGAGGCTCACAGTCTTAATCCCCATTTTACAGATGAGGTAACTGAGGCACCGAGAAGTTATAAATGAGTTGCCCAAAGTCACACAGCTGACAGGTGCCAGAGTCAGGATTAGAACCCATGACCTCTGACTCCTAAACCCGTGCTCTTTCCACTGAGCCACGCTGCTTCTCTAGAAAAATCTAACAGGTCCTTTAACAATGTCTTCACAAATAGATTGTCCTTTCGTATGCATTAATCCTCCATTCCAAATGTCCAGTCCTGTTTTCAATCTGGAGCCCAGAAGCTATTTAAAGTCTTTGTTCAAAGGGAGAAACTTCATCCCCAGTTGCCCTGGACCCAATCAACTTATTTGGTAGGAATACTGTAACAAGGAGACAAAGTCCCAAAGAAAGGGAAGGGACAAAGGTAAGGAAAGAGAAGATAATAGAATGTAAGGAACCCAGCTAGAGGCCTGGAGGTGATGAGAACTGTAGGAAAAGACTGGTAATGATGAATTTGTATCACTCACTGGCATTTTGCTTTCCTCTTCGACTCCATCTAGGTAAGAGACTACTGCCAAGTACTTGGAATTTAGTATTTGGTTTAGTCGGAGTGTTCTGAGATGCTTCTTTTTCTGGGTGCTCTTTGAAGTCAAATTCTCCTTGTTTGAAAAGGCCAAGTTAGCGGGTATTGTC
This sequence comes from Ornithorhynchus anatinus, assembly GCF_004115215.2. NCBI lineage: Eukaryota > Metazoa > Chordata > Mammalia > Monotremata > Ornithorhynchidae > Ornithorhynchus > Ornithorhynchus anatinus. The sequence continues at coordinate 18,635,928 of NC_041753.1, read as the reverse complement.
CAGCATAAAGAACCTGCTGCTGAAGGTGGGAGAGAATACTGAACTTTAATAGGCCAAGAGGGAAAGCACTACCTTCCTTTGTTTGGTTATGGGGAATCGATAGCCTGAAGAGAAGCATGAAATACAGCAAAAGCGGTCTCTCTAAAACGCAGGAGGTGAAGTCCTGTGCTTAGTAGGTCTGAGAGCCCAAAGGAGACTGTTTCCAGTCATTGCCACCTTTTTCAATTGGGAAGTGGAAGCCATAATCAATTGAGGTGCAGAGAAGTGTACTAACTTGTGCAAGGTCATTTAGAGAATTAATGGAAACCAGGAGCCCTATCACCAAAGCCTTTTTCTTCTTTGCTCTCCTTATGAGCTTGCTGAATATCAATTTCTATATGCAATTTGCATAACAACAATATATGCTTTAATCTATCATTATACTCCTCACTATTAAGGGAGACACTCAAAACGTAGATTCATCTGATCAAGAAGCTCAGTAGATGTTCAGAATAAGAAAGGAGGGTCTGGTTTGCTACCCACTCAATCACTTTCCCTCTGAGGTTATATTCTAAGTATCTTGCTCCCTTCCTAGCGTCTGTACTAAATTCAAACTTAGGGAAGCACATTAACTGTTTCATTCTCCCAAAAGCTATTTAAGGGGAAAAACAGCACTCCCTAAGCACTAGTCTTCCTCCCAGAAAGGGAGTTGGGTTCTAGGTAGAACTTGATTTAGCATAATATAAGCCTTTGGACTTCCTAACAAAAACCCTGAAATGCCTTTTTTATGTGTGGCAAAAGAGAAAGGCAGCAAAGATGCTTAGAAAGCTATTAATGTTTGCCCTCAAAATCTGATAACAAGAACTACTGGGAAGGATTTAGCAATCAAAATCTGCTAGCAAAAATAAACTGGAGAAATTATTTTTCAAGGTGACAATTTAACATGAAATTAAAACTGAGGATTTCATTGAAATGGTTGAAAATAGCTGAAAAATGTTTCAAGAAGATTTTTGTTCCAGATGCTTATTCAAAATAGTCTTAGAATCCTGTTTATATGTCTCTTTCCCTTTTTAATGTGTTAGGTGAGAAATCATTTCTCCTCCCATCTGGAAAAAAACACTTCAAACAAGTGGACGTGCACAAGGAGAGCCTCCCTTTTTTACACACAAAAACCTTTCATGAATATTGTATAATCCTCTGGAGGGAAGGGAAGGGGAAACTTTTCCTTTACAGACTTGGGGGGAAACAAAGAGTACTTGCAATTTATTCTCTGCTGTTTTTACATAGATATGCATTTATAAAATCATAATAAACGTTCCATCTCTTTATGGTTCTCACTTTTTAAAATTGGCTTAGTTCCTTTGAATTCTATTTTTTTTCCTGAATAAAATGATTAAAATAAATCTATTCTCCTTAGAGATCCACTTTTAATGATGACCACAGGTTATGCCTTCTAAATATAAAATTGATTCATTTATGTGATACTCAAATGAGATTCATGCATTGTCAAGCTTGAGGTATGATTAGCAAATGAGGAATTAGATGTTCATATGCTCTACGGTCACAATAGAAAAATGCTACACTAAGGACCAGTTTCAAAGAGTGTTCAGTTTTGGTAATTATATTTTGCTCATATCTGAACTGCATGTAAAAATCATGAATGAAAACATTTTCTTTTGGGGGGAACTACTTAACTTCTGTAAGTGGAGAGCTAAAAATGCCACTGACTTTACATCTGAAAAATGGCATGTGCACAAAATAATTTTTGAAGCTTTTTGATATGTTGTGTTTTTTAAAGCTGCCACTCTATGCTTTTCTAAAAATGATTTCCTCCCCTTGTAGTCTGTTATAGTGTGTTTTGGGGTAATATTTTGCACCAATCACCAAGTGCACAGGACTGCCATAGCAGTTTCCAGAAATATCCAAGGTAGCATTTATATCGGTACCCAGGAGTAATTCTTTATGTACCTACAGTAACTAAGAGAGAAAGAAGCAAATAGCTGGGAGGTTTGGTGGGGGGAGACAGGGAATGGTGCATGCACAAACATACACAAACCTGGGTGACCATGTAATCTTGAGTAAAGTGGGACAGAGGATAGGATATCCTGGGGAAGACTTAAGTGATATAATTCCTATGTCCTGAAATTGAGGGAGAAGAAACAGGGAAATGGGCAGAGGGAGAGAAATACACTGGCAGAGAGAGAGGCAGGGAGAGGGGGAGAAACAGAGACTAGCTAGAGACATGGAGAGTAGCAGAGAGGGAGGAAAAGAAACAGTGTGAAAGAACAAGAAAGTCCATAAAAATAGTGGAGGGGGAGGGGGAGGGATAAGAAAAAGCGAGTAGTGAGGAGAAATCTACAGAGGACTTTTTAATAACCTCTAGAACTCGGTGGTCATGTGGGGGCTGGTTCTGGAATGAAACCTAACTAGTTAAATAAAATAAAATAAATAAATGGTGGTATTTGTTAAGCGCTTACTATGTGCAAAGCACTGTTCTAAGCGCTGGGGGATACAAGGTAATCAGGTTGTCCCACGTGGGGCTCACAGTTTTAATCCCCATTTTACAGATGAGGTAACTGAGGCACAGAGAAGTTAAGTCCAAAGTCACACAGCTGGCAAGTGGTGGAGCCGGGATTCGAACCCATGAACTCTGACTCCCAAGCCCATGCTCTATCCACTACACCATGCTTGACTCTATTTATTGCCATTGTTCTTGTCTGTCCGTCTCCCCCGATTAGACTGTAAGCCCGTCAAACGGCAGGGACTGTCTCTATCTGTTGCCAACTTGTTCATCCCAAGCGCTTAGTACAGTGCTCTGCACATAGTAAGCGCTCAATAAATACTATTAAAAAAAAAAGCATGGAGAAGGACTCTCCTACAGACATCACAGTATGCAATCAACCAATGGTATTGACTGAGTGCTTACTGTGTGCAGAGTGCTATGCTAAACACTTGGGAGAGTAGAGCAGGTAGACACAGTCCCTACCCAGTATTATATACAGCCTGGTCTAGCTCAGTAGTAAGGAGAAATGAGCTTATTATTGAAGTAGCTCTATTTTTTCCAAGTCTATAGAAAATGTAGAAAAAGTAATGTTGCTAGTTTTCAGAGTTCTATCTAATAAAATGCATTATATGGACAATTTGGATACAGTGAATTATCACCCCATCTCCCGCTTACCATTCCTCTCCAAACTCCTTGAGCGGGTTGTCTGCACCCACTGTCTCAAATTCCTCTCCTCCAATTCTCTCTTTGACCCTCTCCAATCTGGCTTCTGACCCTTTCTCTCCATAGAAATGGCCTCTCAAAGGTCAACAGTGATCTCCTTCTTGCCAAATCCAATGGCCTCTACTCCATCCTAATCCTCAACCTCTCAGCTGCCTTCAACACTGTGGGCCACCTCCTCTCCTGGAAATATTATCCAACCTCGGCTTCACTGACTGTCCTTTCCTGGTTCTCCTCTTATTTCTCTGGCCATTCATTCTCAGTCTCCTTCGCGGGCTCCTCCTCTGTCTTCTACCCCCTAACTGTGGGGAGCTGTTCTGGATCCCCTTCACATCCACATCCATTCACACCCACTCTCTTGGAGAACTCAATAACCCCCATGGCTTCAACTACCACCTTTAAGTGGATGTTACCCAAATCTACATCTCCAGCCCTGATCTATCTCCCTCTTTGGATATCCTCCCATCACCTCAAACTTAAGCCCAAACAGAGCCCCTCATCTTCCCACCCAAACTGTCCTCCCCCTGACTTTTCCATCACTGTAGACAGCACCACCATCCTTCCTGTCTTATAAACCCATAACCATGATGTTATCCTTGACCCCTCTCTCTCATTCAACCCAGTATTCAATCCATCACTAAATCCTGTCAGTCTCCTTCACAATATCGCTAAAATCTGCCCTTTCTTCTCTATCCAAACTGCTACCATGCTAATACAGTCACTCATTCTATCCCACCTGGATTACTGCATCAGCCTCCTTGCTGACCTCCCAGCATCCTCTCTCTCCCCACTCCAGCCCATACGTCACTCTACTGCCGCGATAATTTTTCTACGGAAGCGTTCAGGACATGTCACCTCACTCCTCAGAAAACTCCAGTGGTTGCCCAACGACCTCTGCATCAAATAAAACTCCTTACCATTGCTTTTAAAGCACTCAATCACGTTGCCCCCTCCTACTTCACCTCACTACTCTTCTACTACAACTCAGCCTGTACACTTTGCTGTTCTAATGCTAGTCTTCACACTGTGCCTCAATCTCACCTATTTTGCCACCAACCTGCCCAAGTCCTGTTTCTGGTCTGGATTGCTCTCCCTCCTCAAATCCGCCTGACAATTACTCTCCCCCTGTTTGAGGCCTTACTGAAAGCACATCTCTTCCAGGAGGCCTTTTCTAACTAACTCCCACCCCACCTTCCTCTTCTTCCACTCCCTTCTGCATTGCCCCGAGTTGCTTCCTTTGTTCTCTCCCTGCCCGCCCCCAGCCCCACAACACTTATGTATATGTCTATAATTTATTTATATTAATATGTGCCTCCCTCTGGACTGTAAACTCATTGTGGGCAGAGAATGTGCCTATTGTTGTGTTGTACTCTCCCAAGCACTTACTATAGTGCTCAGCACACAAAAGCACTCAATAGGATTGAATGAATAGGCTTTAATAACATGTATGTTCTTCTAGACCAGAAGTGGGCAAACTACATATCTTGTCCTTCAGATGAGCTGCTGATTGTGAAGTGTGCCAGTGGGAGCAAGTGTGGATGAAAAGTCCAAAGTGGAACTGAAGGTCCTGACCATATCTTTTACATTGTGGACAGGGAATGTGTCTGTTTATTGTTATCTTGTACTCTCCCAAGAGCTTACTATAATGCTATGTGCACAGTAAGCACTCGATAAATATTACTGAATGAATAAGCATACAAAGATTTGCCCTCACACCGGTGTGTTTGTGTTTGCAGCCTTATTCTCACATCCCACTCAAAGCTTCTGCAAGGAAAGTGCCACTCCTTTCTTATGTGCCAAAGTCCTCTGTCTTCCACATATCAACTTTCAACTATGTTTCTTCTCTCAGGCTGCACTTCATATATTCATAAGTACCTCATCCCTTTCCCTTGCTTTCTGTTGCCCCTTTTTAGCTCTTCATCCACTAGCTGTTTAGGTACATTCTTAAATTTTCCACCCAGGAGAACTTCATTGCAGTAAACATCAAGGCTGGTAAACTGACTTTATTCCAGGTCCATTATTTGTGGTCCTGTTTTTCCACCTGTTGTTGAGTCTGGCATGTTAGTGATGCTTATAAAACCTCTCAAGGAGCTTGATGTGGCATTTGTGGTGAATCCAGATTTAACGGCCCTATAGAAGGTTAAACCAGAACTGAAGCTCTATAGACCTTAATTTTGGTCTGTTTCCTGTGCTACATTGCCACTATACTCAATTTCAGTCATATTATTTGAGTGCTTACTATGTGCAGAGCACTGTACTAAGTACTTGGAATGTACAATTTGGATTTGATAGACTCCCACAGGATAGGCTGGCATATATTTGATTTTCTCTTTCTTTGTCTATTGTTTAATTTGTGGGGCAGTGTAGTTTTTTTGATTGAATTGGTTTCATGTTGCCAATGAATATTGTGGGGTTTTTATGGTCATTTATTAAGTGCTTACTATGTGCCAGGCACTGTACTGAGTGTTGGGAGAGATGTGAGTTAATCAGGTTGGACACAGTCCCTGTCCCACATTGGGCTCATAGTCTTAATCCCCCTTTGACAGATGAAATATCTGAGGCACAGAGAAGTGAGGTGACTTGGCTAAGGTCACACAGCAAACACGTGGCAGAGCCAAGATTAGAAGCCAGGTCCTTCTGACGTGGAGGCCCAAGCTTTATCCATTAGGCCTCACTGGTTTGGTCATGTGTATCATTTGTAGGGTTTTCCTGGAACAGGCTAATCCATTAATCAATTGATCAATGCTTACTGTGTGCAGAACACTGTACTAAGCACTTAAGAGAGTACAGTACAAAAGGGTTAGTAGACAATCCCTGCCAACATGGAGCTCACAGTCTGACCCTTTTTTTTTTTAACACTTCTTAGTGCAGTTTACAAATTATCTATAGGCCTTTGGGGATTTTACCTCTAGGCATAATCATCCACATAAAGCAGTGTCTAGATAATGTTTTTTATGACTTCTGATTGTTTATAGTTGATCAATCATATTTATTGAGCTCTTCCTATGAGCAGAGTACTGTACTAAGCACTTGGGAGAGGACTATATGACACATTCCCTGCCCACAGTGAGCTTACAGTCTAGAGGGGAGACAAATATTAATATAAATAAATACATTCACAGATATGTACACAAGTGCAGTGGGGTTGGGAAGAGGGAATGAATAATGGGGGGAAGGTCAGGAAGATGCAGAAGAGAGTGGAAGAAAAGGAAAAGAGGGCTCAGGGAAGGCCTCTTGGAGGAGATTTATAGTATTTAGTTCTCCTCATCCCCCCCATTTCCCACATAGGGACGACATCTGGCCACTCAGAGCTTTTAATCTGACCCTGAGATCCTTTGCAAGAGCGAAAGAGGGGCAAAGGAGATATATGGCCCTAAACAGCTTGTCAGCAGGACAGACCAGCGTGAGGCCTTTAAGTATGGGTCCCTTGACTATCCCACCACACTGGAGCTCAAGTCCCCTGCCATCTGCTGGAACAGAATGCAAGTGTAAAAGGGGTTCAGTGTCTCTTGCTTTTATGACAATTTACAGCCCAACATACATTTCAATAGCCCCTAAGGCCAGAATGTGTGCCCACTCCAGCAGACCCACAAACAGTCTACTCATAATAACAATGAGTGGTATTTAGGTGCTTACTATATGCCAAACACTATTCTAAGCACTGGGGTAGATAGAAGGTAATCAGGTTGGACACAGCCTCTGTCCCACATAGGACTCACAGTCTTAATCCCCATTTTACATATGAGGTAAATGAGGCACAGGGAAGTGACTTGGCCAAGGTCACACAGCAGACATGTGGCAGAGCAGGGATTAGAACTCCCGCCTTCTGACTCCCAGGCTCTTTCCACTAGACTTCCCTCAAATAGTAGTCTCTGAACATGTTTAATTTTTTTCAATAATTGCATAAAAGTTATTTTTTATTGTGTAATACTGTTATTTACATGATTCTTGGTAGTGAATGGAAAAAAAAAAGTGATAAGGACCTTTAGAAGATCATTTTAGCAAGATTTTTGCTTTTCCCAACTAAAATCTATTGATTTGTGGTTCATATTAAAATTGAACTAACAACATAAATTAGATTAGAGTCACTTATAATAGATTTGTATTTACATTTAGATCCCTGGTTTGGAGGTCACATAATGAAATTCAAATTCTAGAGGTTAAATTACATAAAGGTAATTTTATCAAGCCTTCCATTAATGAGACATTACTCATCCTGAAGGAGGACAATCAAAAAATTAATACATATTTATTTAGTTCAAGCTTTTAGACATAAGAATCAAATAATTCAATTAACATTTAACCACATGTGTAAGAAAATGTGACTTGATAGCTAACTATAATAAATAATTATCGGCAACATCAGTCATTATTAAAAGCTTATCAAATCACAGAAGTGGTTATTTGAAGGTTAATTAAGTTGCAAGAGTTATTGTTGATATCATTCAAAGATAGTTTGTTAAATAGAAGTTGATCAAGAAAGGGATGCAATTAAGGTACTTTACAATAATTATATTCAATTTAAATTTTCCCCTCCCCTTCACTCTGGGATAGTCTCCACCTACCCATTGACTTGACTGAAAAGTTTCCCACAAAGTCAGAACAGCTGTGAGAAAATAGACTTTAATTGTGATGCTAGTGCTAGGCCTCTGGTCTTTAAAACAGCTGAAACAAACTGTGAACTTTTTTTATTCATGTTTCTTAGTGAGACATCGAGGTTTGGGGTGAATGCCCATTTTTAATAATGGTATTTAAATGCTTACTATATGCCAGGCACTGTACTAAACCCTGGGGCTGATACAAATTAATCAGGTTGGATACAGTCCCTGTCCCACAGCTGGCTCACAATTTTAATCCCCATTTTATGGATGAGGGAACTGAGGCACAGCGAAGTGAGGTGATTTGCCCAAGGTCACAGAGCAGACAAGTGGCAGAGCCAGTATTAGAACCTAGGTCCTTTCCCCAGACCCGTGCTCTATTCATTAGGCCACGCTGCCTCTCACAGTGGGAATCAATGGTTTGGACAGGTTGAGATGTATGTCTAAATATGTTGTTAAATGCAAAGTCTGTTAAGCTTTTAGTGGGCTGGGAATGGGTCACTCCTTTGCTGTGTATCCACCAAGTACTTAGTACAGTGAATTGCCTCAAGTGGGTGCTTAATAAATACTACTATTATTATTATTCCTAATTCTTGGGGTCATGAAAAATGTGCTGTTGTTTTACTAAAAGTAATGTGATCTGGTCTATTCAATTCCTCAACTTATCCTGTTTGTTTAACCTATGCATCATCTTCAGTATTAAATGCTTTGCTTGATGAATATATTTTATGGCCCATTATATCGTCACATAAATGGATTACCTCTCTCCTGCAAAACATATAACTTCTAATTACTTTAATGAGCCTAATCCTTACCTGAAGGCAAATGTTCATGTTATTCCAGAGTTTTAATTTAGTCCCTAAAGATCAATTCATTTCAGCTTTTGGAATTCAGCAGTCATTCTGTCAGTCATTGTCCTCGTAGGAAGAACACTGTGGTGGTGCTGTGAATATTTACAAAAGAAATAAGACACACTGCTACCCTCAGATTTGTCTAGGGGAGTGAGGCAAATAGATACAGAAATGCATACGTGCAAGCGATCAACATATTTAAACTTGATCAGATGATGTGACTGGAGTGACTGGAATCACTAGAAAGTGACAGGAAGAGCCAGGCTCATCATTTAACTTGCTGTTATATGATATTGTCAATCTGTCAGCAAATTGTATTTATTGAGCAGTTCCATATGCATAGCACTGTACTAAGCGCTTGGGAGAGTACAGTATAATGATATAACAGATACGTCCCCTGCCTACAGTGAGCTTACAGTCTAGAGAGGGAAATATTGTTATATTTTACTCTCCTAAGTGCTTAATACAGTGCTCTGCACCCACAGTAAGCACTCAAATACAATCAATAACTGCAAAATATTTGCATTGGACTTTGTTGCTGCCTTAAACTGTGACCGCTACGAGGAAATTGTCATCTAAGACTAAGCTCACTGTGGGCCGGGAGGGTGTCCATTTGTTGTTGTATTGTACTCTCCCAAGAACACAGTAGAGTGCTCAATAGATATGATTGAATGAATTTTAAGAGAATACACTAACCCATTGATTTACCCAACACATACTAGGGCTATGGCATATTTTAGTGCCAAATTACTGCATCAGAGTAATGACAGCCATTATAGTGGCTTTGCTGATGGCAGAGACAATAGAACCCTGAGGGAGGGATCCTGGAATGGGACTGATCTTGGGTTGCCAGCCCTTGTGTGATCTGATCAATCCATAAGCAGATACATGAATTTCAATGTAGAATCCTAGGTCTGGAAGGGATTTAAAGAGCACTTCAGATCCAATCCCCTTGCCTGAGGCAGGTGAGGGACTGATAATCAAGGACAGATGATTCTTTTCTTGGAGATCTTTAGGTTTTGGAGTTTCCATCCCTTTCTCAGAAATCTATCCCAGTATTCTGTCCTCTCTTAGGGAATGCTTCCTTCAGTCCAAGATAAACCACTTCTGCTTCAGTGTAAGCACTCGGGTGGCAAATAAACAAAATGTGGTCTTGGAGATCTGCGACTTGTCTGGCGTGTGCTGCAGATTCTTAATGGTCCCCCATTGTAATATAGCCCAGTTGGCAGGTAGGTAGTGTATTCAAGAGGACTCAAAAGGGAGAATAATGACAGGGAGGCTTGAAGCATCCTTCTTCCAAATTACAAAGGCATTGGAGCTATTCTATTTAACAAACAGGGTATTCCTATTGAAAATCAATCTATTCAAACATTTAAAAGCCCTACCTGTCAGAAAATATTTAACAAGCTGTGGATGCCCTCAAGTGCTGTGATTTATTCTCCTGCTAAAATTGTCTCTTTCATGAACAAATAACAAAGTTGCCATATACCTCCCTCCTTTGCATGTTACAGTATATAACTCTTGTTATTTAAATTGGTCTTCTGTCCCTTTATTTCAGTAAGCTACTTCATAAGCTCTTTCCAGTCATTATTACAGTGAATTCAATCAATAAAAAGAAAAGGGGGTATTGCTAATCAGACCGCCTCAGGAAATCTATCCATTTATAATTAGTTGCAATTCAGATTTATAATTTACCTGTTCTTTAAACTGCCTGGGACTGTTTTGACATCCTTTCTCAAAGCACTTAATTGTATGTCCAGAATTCATTATAAAAAGAACAATTTGCATTTCATAATGAGCATGTGTCATTTCTTAAAAAGAGTCCTATCTAGTTTAATATTGACCTGTCAAGGTTTGCCGTCGATTTAAATAGCTGCCCTATAAAGTTTCCTTTTCTAGGAGCTAACAAGAATCTTGGACAAAAATGGCATGACATATATACACAATTGGGGTTCCAGAACTAAGAAATTAGAATTAGGAATAAACGTAGTTCATTCTTAGCATATTACTCAAATCCTATTGTTTGAGTTAAATTTAGACAGTGCGTGAAGTCTGGCGTAGCCTACTTTTCTTGTACTGTCCTGAGTGGTTAGTTCAGTGCTCTGCCCATTGTAAGTGCTCAAATATTGACTCATTAATGCCACTTTTAACATTTATTTCTGAAGTATTCAAAAGGAGGTCACATATATGGTCAGGTAGTGTTCATTTTGCATAATTGTGAGCATGAAATCTTGATTCATTGCTGACAAGCATCGAAAACACTTCCTTAGAAATATTTTAGTTGTTTGGAAGCCTAAATCAATGTAGGTTAAAACCAAGAGCCTTGCTCTCCTGGAGATTATCAGGGGACTTCTGAAGGGTTGGGGCAGATTGGAGTTGAGGTATGGTTCATTAGCACAACGTTCTTTTCTTTTTAACTATATCTCATCCCATGCACTTTTTCCACCTATCTGTCCATTTGATCCTACTACTTAGCTCCTTTCTCCACTCTCCTTTCCCCTCTAGATCCAATTGCATCTAGATCAAAGAAAAAAAAGCAACCAATTCCACAAATCATGTAAACTTAAAATAAATTACAACATGATTTGCCTTCCATGTCCTCTCATCACACTTATGCTGATTATAGCTACAGTAATGAGAAGCAGTGTGGTTTAGTGAAAAGAACGCCGGCTTGGGAGTCAGAGGACGTGGATTCTAATCCCGGCTCCACCACTTGTATGCTGTGTCACCTTGGGCAAGCCACTTAACTTCTCTGTCCCTCAGTTACCTCATCTGTAAAATGGGGTTTAAAACTGTAAGCCCACGTGGGACACCCTGATTATCTAGTATCTATCCCATCCAGCATTTAGAACAGTGCTTGGCACATAGTAAGCACTTAACAAATACTATAATTATTTTTTATTATTATTAATGAGCTAAAAGGACTGTCCTTTTAAATGAAATTTTGAAAATTACTTAGTTCAGCACCTGATAATGATGGATCCTGGAAGAACTCCAGAAACTCCCAAAATATAGCTGGGAGTGCCTCAGAAGTGGAGTGGCTATCCAGTTAATATTTAATCACAGTATTATTAAGCATTTCCTATTTGTTAAAACATTGGGCTTAATGCTGGGGAGCATAGAATGATCTTGAAATCGGACACAATCCCTGTCCCACACAGGAATCACAGTCTAAGAGGTGGGAAGAGTAGACATCTCATCCATATTTTACAAATAAGGAAACTGAGGGTTAGGGTAATTAATCGCCCTAGGTCACTAGTAGGTTTGGGATGCAAACCCGTGTTTCCTGACTCCCAGCCCCATGCTATTTTCATTAGCTAATCTTCTACTACATTCTGGCTCATATTCTCTATTCCTCTTAAACTCACAAGCACTATCAATGAATCAATTGTATTTACTGAGCACTTATTGGGTGTGGAGTACTGTACTAAGCATTGGGGAGAGTACAATATGACTATTGGTAAACATGTTCCCTGCTCAATTGGAGCTTAGTCTGGAGGGGGAAACATTAACATCAAATGAATTTTGGATAGGTACATTATTGCTGGGGGTCCAGTAAAGAGTACAAATCCAAGTGCAAGGGTGCTTTGGGGTTTGGGGGGGGGGCGGTGGGGAAGGGGTGGTATTTAAGCACTTTCTATGTGCCAGGCACTGTATTAAGTGCTGGGGTAGATAAAAGCTTATCAAATTGGATACGATCCATGTCCCATAGTTTTATAGATGAGGTAACAGGCATAGGGTGATACAGAGGGAAGAGGGAGTAAGGGAAATGAGGGCTTAGCCACAGGAGACCTCTTGGAGGAGATGTGATTTTAATAGGGCTTTGAAGTTGAGGAGAGTAATGGTCTGTCAGATATTAAGCAGGAGGGAATTCTAGGCCAGAGGCAGGATGTGGGTGAGGGGCCAGCGGTGCGATAGACAAGATTGAGGTACAGTGAATAGGTTGCTGTTAGAGGAGTGAAATGAGCGTTCTGGGTTGTAGTAGGAAATCAGGAAGGTAAGATAGGTGGGAGCAAAGTGATCGAGTGCTTTAAAAAACAATGGTAAGGAATTTCTGTTTGATGTGGAGGTGGATGGATAACCACTGCAGGTGCTTGAGCACTATGTCTTGTTCTCATCTCTTCCACCACTGACTGTTGGCTCACTCCCCCTTCATGTCTGATAGATCCCAGCTCTCCCTTACTTCAGAAGCCCTTTTGAAATCACATCTTCTCCAGGAGGCCTTCCTTAATTTATAGTCTCCCCAGTTTACATCATCCCCACTTGCCCCTACTGCATTTCCACACGAATGTACATATCTCATATACCCTGCTACTTAAGCACTAACTCATGCACATATCCCAGAGTTGGTAGACATGATTCCTGCTCACAAAGAGCTTACAGGCTGGAGTGGAAGACAGACATTAATGTAAGTAAACAAATTACAGCTATGTATATCAGTTCTGTGCGGCTGAGGATGGAGTGACTATCAGTAATGGTACTTGTACTTATGGTATTTGTTAAGCACAAAGTGCTAAGCATTGTTCTAAGCACTGGGGTAGATTCAAGTTAAGCGGGTTGGACACAGTACTGCCCCACATGGAGCTCACAGTGTAGATTGGGATTGGGAGTGGGATTTAACCCCCATTTTACAGATGAGGTAATTGAGGCACAGAGAAGTGAGTTGTCCAAGGTCACACAGCAGATGTGCAGCAGAGCTGGTATTAGAACCCAGATCTTCTGTCTCCCTGCCCCATTCTCTTTCCCTAACCCATGCTGCTTCAAGTCCCTAACTCGATACAGATACACATGCACGGGTGATTCAGAAGGGAGAGGGAGTAAGAGAAAATAGGGCTTAATTGGGGATGGCCTCTAGGCAGCATGGTGTAGTGGATAGAGCATGGGCCTGGGAGTCAGAAGGTCATGAGTTTTAAGCCTGGCTCCACCACTTTTCTGCTGTGTGACCTTGGGCAATTCACTTTACTTCTCTGTGCCTCAGTTACCTCATCTGTAAAATGGGGATTGAAACTGTGAGCCCTAAGTGAGACAGGGACTGTGTCCAACTAAATTTGGTGGTATCCACCCCAGCACTTAGTACAGTGTCTGGCACATAGCAAGCACTTAAGTACCATAATTAATTAATTATGTGAGTTTTCACTCTCTCCATAACTAATACCTGTGGTAAAATAAGCCAGGGTCATAAAGACTTACTTTTGTGAAGCAGCATGGATCAGTGGAAAGAACACGTCAGAGGTCGTGGGTTCTAATCCCGGCTCTACTGCTTGTCAGCTGTGTGACCTTGGACAAGTCACTTAACTTCTCTGTGCCTCAGTTTCCTCATCTGTAAAATGAGGATGAAGACTGTGAGCCCTACGTGGGACAACCTATTACCTTGTATCTACCCCAGCACTTAAAACAGTGCTTGGCACATAGTAAGTGCTTAACAAATACCAATATTATTATTATTATTATTTTAAATAGGCTTTGAAGGTAGGAAGAGTGGTGGTCTGTGGGCAAGGGGACAGCAGCAATATAGATGAGATTGAGGTACAGTGTGTAAAATGACATTAAAGGGGAAAGATGTGCAGATGGGGTTATAGTAGGAACATTAAAGCCGATGGTAAGGAGTTTGTGTTTGATGCAGAGGCAGTTGGGCAACCACGAGAGGTTCTTGAAGAGTGGGGAGTTGTGAATGGACCTTTTTTTTGCCCCTCATATAAAGAAAAATGAACCCGGCATTAGTGTGAAGTATGGCGTGGGGAGTAACAGGATGCAGGGAGGTCAGTGAGGAGGCTGACAAAGTAATAAAGTACTTAGTATGGTGTTTTGACATGGGGATAACAATAACAATAATAATGGTATTTGTTAAGTACTTACTATGTGCCAGGCACTGTAGTAAGTGCTGAGTGGTTACAAGCAAATTGGGTTGGACACCCATAAGGGGCTCACGGTCTCAATCTCCATTTTACAGATGAGGTAACTGAGGCCCAGAGAAGTAAAGTGACTTGCCCAAGGCCACACAACAGACAAGTGAAGGAGCTGGGATTCGAACACATGACTTTCTGATTCCAAGGCCTGTGCTCTATCCACTACACCATTCTGCTCCAGTGGATGGTTTTGAGGAGGGAAGAAATATGTGCTGAACTGCTCTTCAGGAAGATGATGCTTGCCACAGTGTGGATAGATTGGAAAGGGAAGATGTTCGAGGCATGGAGACTGAGGAGGCTGATACATGAACTCGGTGATATGACCAGAGCTCACACCAAGGTGACAGCATTTTGGATGGAGATGAAGGGGTGAATCTGGGAGACGTTGCATGTAAAGAATTTGGCAGTAGATGGAACGTGAGAATTGAAGGACAGTGAGAAGTCCAAGTTAACACCAAAATCATATGCTTGTGGGCCAGTGGGAAGTGTTATCAAGTGGAAGAGAGAGCTCAGAAATTAGGCTGCTGCCTGGATTTCCAGCAGCTGTGTCCAGTGGCATGGGTGCAAGAGTAGCAGATTTTAAAGGTGACCCAGGGCTGAGGATTAACATTTGAAAGGTAGAAGTTTAAAACCAAGATTGGGGAGGAAGTTAGTAAAAATGTGAAGTCCAAAATTTGTACTGACAACCCCTATCTTTGGTGGATGTGATGTAAATGAAACAGGGGAAGTAGATTGCTGAGAGACATGGGAAAGCTAGAGATGTGGAAATCATCATAAAGGCAAAGACAAAATTCACAAATTCTTTTACACATTTAAAAATGGGAATGCTTGGCATCTAGTGAGGGCCTAGATATAATTGGCACCTCTGAGTTTAGGAAGGAGTGGGGTGGGGAGAAGTAACTGATGGATTAGAAACTTTTAGACTTTGAACTCTATAGGAAACAAAAGGCAATTTATTGAATTATCTGGGTATTAATTCTATTTTAAACAAAAGCATCATAGTAGAACTATACAGTAGACTATCTGACCAGGTCAAAAATAGTGAGCAAGAAATGTTAAATAAAATTGTGGGTAGATGCCAAAGTAGAATTGATGGACATAATAGAAGATTTCAAATATCATCACATAATTTGACTGAATAACTCAACAGGATGGGAAAAGGCAATTCTGATTCTGCATCACCTAAATAACTATTTTCTAGAACATATTGTCCCAAAGTTATCAATGAGGGGGTATGATGGGGTATACAGTCTCTCTAGACTGTAAGCTTGTTGTGGGCAGGGACTGTATCTACCAACTCTGTTATACTGTATTCTACTAAGTGCTTAGTACGGGGCTCTGCACACAATACATGCTCAGTAAATATGATTGATAGTGGATTAAGTTCTGAGGAGTGCACAGGACCTGCTGCAGGAGGCATTTGGAGGAAAAACACTCTGCAATAGTGATCAAAAATTATTATATTTAACACTTTTGCTCAGGAAGATTCTTAAAAAAATGAAATTTACCAAATCCGTAATAGAATATGAACCTTTAATTGGACAAAAAAGTGAAAGGAATAGAAAAAAGAAGACAACCTCCAGGAAGCCTGGAGGCTATTTCAAAGTGCTGTAATAGCCCAGGTAAAATATGTTCCACTGAATAAACTAGCCAATCAAGGAGAAATTCTCCCTGGACACTGGTAAAGAAAAAGAGATCATAGGAAAAAGGTATCCTTTAAACAATGGAAAGCTCACCCAAGTGAGCAGTAGAGGAAAACCAGAAAGAGTGCCTAGCCAGGACCAAATGGGAAATTAGGCAAGCCATAGAGAATGAGGTACCTCAGAAAGGAAATGAGAACTAATAAAATAAATTCAAAGCTATATAGGGAATAAGCAAGGCCTCTTGGTTATTATTTCATAAATGGAGTACCATGCTTGAAGAGTTGGTGAAATATGCTGGTTGGTTAAACTTGCAGAGGATTTTAGGAAAAATGTAGCAAAACTGGACAGGGAATAAAAAAGGGTAATCAGAATGACCAGGGGTTGGCAAAGCAGTTTCCACACAGTGATAAGCAATAGATAGGTCTCTTCTGTCTAGAAAGATGAAGGCTGAGAGGATACCTTCGGGGAAGTCTACAAGATCATGAAAAGCTGTGGCAATAGAATTGTATTTCACCAAATCCTGTGCATTAAGATTAGTGGGCAATCAGTGGTGTTTGACGGTGATAGGCTCAAGACAAACAAAAAGAACAACTTTTTCTTTTGAGAAGCAGCATGGTCTATTGGATAGAGCACTGGATGGGAGTCAGAAGGATGCAGATTCTAATCCTGACTCTGCCACATTTCTGCTGTGTGACCTTGGGAAAGTCACTTCACTTCTCTGTGCCTCAGTTACCTCATCTGTGAATGGAGATTAAGACTTTGAGCCCCATCTGGGACATGGACAGTGTCCAACCAAATTAGCTTGTATCTATCCCAGAACTTTGTACAGTGCCTGGCACATAGAAGGACCTTGGTTCTAATCCCGGTTCTGCCACTTGTCTCCTGTGTGATCTTGGACAAGTCACTTCTCTGTGCCTCGGTTCCCTCATCTGTAAAATGGGGATTAAGACTGAGCCCTTTGTGGGACAGGGACTGTGTCCAAACTGATTATCTTGTACCTACCCCAGCACTTTGAAAAGTACCTGGCACACAGTAAGCACTTACCAAATATTATTATTATCATTATTATTACAGTGCCTGGCACATAGGAAGTGCTTAACAAATATTGTAAATACAAAACAAAAAAACTTCCTAATACATTAAGTAATAAGCATGTAGAAGCATGAACTAGTGGAAAGAGCCCTGGACTGGAGGAAGCTAGGAAGCTCAAATTCTAGTCTCAGCTTTGCTATTGGACTGTTGTGGGATTTTGGGCAAGTCTCTTAATTTTTCTAGACCTCACTTTTCTCATCTGTAAAATGAGGGTAAAATGGACTGTGTGCCATGGGCGAAACAGGGATGTGTGTCTGATTTCATATCCTTATATCCCCAGCATTTAGTACATAATAAATAGTTAATAAGTGCACTTACTAAATTGTATATACAGAAATATATGTTCAAGAAGGATTTGATCCATGATGAATTACTCGAGGGAAGAGATAAGGCTGTTAGAAAAGTTTAAGAAATTAGAAGACTAAAGGGTTAAATTAATAGATCCATGGTAAATGGAAGGGGGGAGGAGGGTGGGGAGAGAAAGGGAATGTTGGAAGGTACAGCTGTAACCGGGAAGATTAGAAGTAAGAAAGTCAACCAACACCCTGATCTGCCAAGACTCTGGCACCACCATTAGATAGTAACATGGAAAGATTGTCTCCCAGTATCACCTGTTACATGGTTTTGTGAACATTTGTTGATGATAATGTTTAGCCGGGTTAAGAAACTGAGCATTAGGAGGAATTCCCTCCTAAAATGTTCTGGGGAGGTAGCAGTTTGCAACTCTGGAAGAATTCTACTAAAATGTTGAGAGCATTTGGTATTGATTAGCAGCACCTTGTGAATCGAGGTGAAGTACCTCATAGATAAAAAGAAAATCTCAAAGTATAGTTATATATTATATGGACCAAAATCACAGTAGAAAAATATGCTATAAAATATATTAGAATCTGGAGAGTGGGTTAAAACATCTCTTTCTGTTTTCATGCCTGCCGGGTGTATTTTTTCACCCTGTAACATGCAAATAATGATAGGATCAGGCATTTTATTTGGCTTGGTTCTGTGGACTTTAGTGGTTGACTGACCTATAAATTCAAGTGTGCTCCTGAGATTGTGATTAATTACCTGGAATTGATTTCCACTCATCATCTATTAAAGAGGACTCCATTATAAATTAACCAACCAACTTAGCTAATGTTTGATTTAGCACCCTTGTTGAAATCTAAACCAGAGGTTTTAAAAATATTTTATAAAGTCTTTCCCTAGATGTAATGAGCATAATTGGGATACATTCAGGTGAGTGCACAGGGCCATACTTCATATATATCACTGAAGCAAGTTGGAGGACTGTTTTACTTTTATGCTCCTTTACCCTATAAAACTACACTAATCTGCTAACTCAGTAGAATTTGTGGGGTGTAAACCCAACTCTAAAGCAAAGAATCATGTGACCATAGATGGGAAGAATGAGGGCATGGAAGAAGTAGATGTTACTGCAATTTATTATCTTCTGACCCAACTAACTGTTAAAATTAATCTTACATCTGTAGCAAGTTTGGATCACTGTGAAATGAACCAAATAAAAGTCAAGAGCTGAAAGTTTTAATCAGCTCTATCAGTTACAAAATCATACCGCCCTTCCTTTATGACCACTTTTATAATATTCACAAAAAGGTAATATTTAATCACCTGAATAGCTGTCCTTTTAATTGCTTTACACCTGACTGGTCTATCTTTTGCTATTCTGTCCCAGCTGTCCCAAGTTATGCAACATTTGGGATCATTTTGTTTCATTCTACTTTTAAAGTGTTTCTTTGGTCCACCACTTTATGGGTTACCCCATTTCAGCTCTCTGCAGAGTAGTTGCTGTTGGCCATTCTGCTCACCCTTTAGAATGGAAGCTTGTTGTGGGCAGGGAATATGTCTGTTTATTGTATTGTACTCTTCCCAGTGCCTATTACAGTGCCTGGTACATAGTGCTTACCACATACCATTAAAAAAACGTTCTAAAGGAGAGGGAAGTTTTGGGACTCTAGAGAAGAGCATATATCCTAGCCTTAAAACTGGTTACTGTACTAAAGGCCCTTACTGGACATGAACCTCAGTTACATCATTGCAACCAGAGTAGGACCCAGCTGTAGGGGAGCCCTATGAGGCCTTTTGTTTGGGGCAGAAGGGGAAAGGAAAGGAGGAATCTGGAGTCTGTAGGGCACTTGCCATGACTGAGTAGCATTTCCTGATGTACTTCTCCTCCCCTTTCGTGCTGCCCCCTCTGACTTTCTCTGCCCCAAGAAAAGGTGGCTGCAGTTTTGGCGAAGGAAGGGGATTTGGAGGAATTCTCCTCTTTCCTCTTAATCATAGTGACACTTCACAGAGAGGTAAAGTAAAACACACAAGACCAAGCCAACAGCCACAAGAGACACCCTTGCACAACTTAAACAGAAAACATTTTTCTCCTTTCTATTCGCTATCTGATTAATGACCCCTCCACTAACCAAGGGATCGGTGAGATTCCTCCTGGAGATGAAGAGCTGATGTGGTGGTGATTAGCACAGATACCCCCACAAGTGGCTAGTGGAGGCTGGTTCTGACCCAGTCCCTTCACTTTAAAGGGCAGCATCCCCTTTAAGAGCCAGCCATGCTATGCTTTTCAAGAAAAGTGACATCTCTGTAATACCCCAAGCAGTGGTTAACAATAAATTTGAGATGGGAGCTGATTTGGGGGGGTTGGTGAATTCAAGCCCTTTGAGACCCAGTATTAATTCAGCCCTGACTGTACCAAAGGCTGGCAAATAACCAAAGTAACTTTCATTTGCAAAAAAGGGATTCCAGAGGTGATCCTGAAAACACTAGACCCAGAAGTCTCACTTTTATTCCTGGTAAAGTAGTAGAATCTACACTTACTAATTTTGGAAAACACAATCTATTTTTTTTTCATTTCTGTAAGGGAAAAAACCTTGCCTCACTAATTTGTGGGAGTGTTCTCATGAGTCCACCTGTGTGGATCGAAGAGAAGCAGTAGATAGAATATTGATTTCAAAAGGCCATCAACAAAGTTCTCCCGGAAAAGATTTTTAAAAACCCTTGAGTAATCATGAGGTTGGAGGGAATGATCTGTCTTGGATGGAAAATTGGCTAAAAAATAGAAATGTTTTGCCCACTTTTGGACATGGGGAAGTATAATAGTGAACTTCCTTAGGCATAAGTGCTAGTAGCAATTTTGTTTAAATGTTGTCATGACCTAGAAAAAGGAAATTGCAGTGAGGCCTCACATTTGCAGATGATCCTGAAATACCATGAAGATGGGGATAAACAGTCAGAAGCTCTTAAAAATCAGAATGGATCAAAAGGTAACAGATCAGCTTAAAGTGAGTGAGAACAAGTTACTGAATCTGGAGAAAAATAATCCAAATTACATGATGATGTAACTTCATGATGATGGCCTCTAGGCTTTTTGGATGTGACTCAGGAAAGAGGTCCAGACTCATTTACTATTCTTTTAAATCACTGGTCCAATATAATAGCAGCCCAAATAGCATACCAAATCTTGGCAAGATGTTATATCAGATAGGAAGTTTTTAATGGCTACTGATCAATCCATCTCAGTTTGACTTACCAGGTTGCCTGATCTTCTGAGCAGAGGGTGGCACTGAGGAAGAGGGAGGCGGGACTTTCTGCGAAGGTCGGGAAGAGGGAACACTGACCTACCACACACATGTTTTCCTCTGTTGTCCCAGCTCATTTTTCCAGGCTCCAGAGCAACTGCAACAGGAGAAGAAGGAAAACACATTTTTCTCTGCTGTCCTTGCTCATTTTTTCCCCAGGCTCCAGAGAGGGGATAGCGGGAAAATGTGTTTTCCTCTGCTGTCCCTGCTCATTTTCCTGGGCTCTGGAAAGGGGATAGCAGCAAACTGTGTTTTCTTCTACTGCCTTGGCTGATTTTCTCAGGCTGATCACTGTGAGGAAGTCAGGGAGAGCTACGGCCCTGCCACCAGTATCAATTTAGGATTGTGGGAGAGGAGGATGCTGGGCTTTCCTATGTACTAAGTACTGGGACAGCTATACATATGTACACAAAGCATCCAATTCAAGATATTTTATTATTGATACATTCAGTTCTGCCATAACGTGTTTTCAGCATGCGTTTTGGCTAGAATGCAACAGCCAAACCGGGGAATGTTCTTTTGGCAACATGAACCTATCCAAATACAGTGTGACATGGTGTCAAGAAATGGTTGTACGTGCACACATGGGTATCTGGGTACTACAATATGCAAATTCCTTTATGTAGAGGTACTGAGAAGATGGTAGAAGATAAATGGATGCATTTGCAGTGCTAGTTGATCCTATAACTCTTTATCATGTTATTCATCACTTTTTTGTTCATTTTGTTTTGGTCAAGTTTTTGGATCTTGAGAATGCTTTAATGTCTATTGCATTTTTTCCTTCAGGAACTATTTCTTTTAGTAGTCTAGCACTCTTTTAATGCACCAATTAAGAGCACTAACTGTGTTAGAGAAGTACTCAAAGTTGTTATATGTAGGACAGGGAACAACTATTTTCTAATTCCACTAATGGATCAAGTAAGAAAGGGCTTTTTGGCTACAGAAGGGGATAAACACCTTGAGTAACGGTTCCTGCTTTTGGCTGGTGTGGAAGAGAAGATATCCAACAAGGAAAGAGGAAGAGGTAGCCTCAATCAGTGGGTCACTGGGCTAAGGAGAATATGCTATCTGTACAGCTCCAAATCAAAAGAGGCATGGCCAAGTGGAAAGACCCGGGTTCTAATCTCAGCTCCACCACTTGTCTTTGTGACCTTGGGAAGTTTTTTAACTTCTCAGTGCTTCAATTTCCTCCCCTGGAAAATGGGGATTGAATCCCTGTTCTTCCTCCTACTTAGACTGTAAGCCCCAGGTAAGACAGGAACTATGTCTGATCTGATTGAATTGTATTTATCCCAGCACTTAGTACAGTGCTTGGTACAGAGTAAGTGCTTATACTATAATTATTAGCTATTAATACCACTCCAATTATTACTCAATTTATTTTACTCAGTCCAGAATACCCAATGTTCTGGAGTACTTGAGCTCCGTGGTGACATAAGGTAGCTCACGTATCCCTCTTTGGGGTGAAACGCTGGAAAATTCCTTTCTGTTCAATTTCTAGTGAACTTCAAGGAGGCCCAAGAGAAACATCACATGAAGGCCTCTGAGGCACTAAGGTGTCAGGGCAAAGGAAGGAGCTCAAGTCAATCTCACACCCAGATGGTTCCATCTGAAGCGGGGCAAGCATGGATGCTTTCCTGGTTTTCTGTTCAATTTCTAACGAACTTCAAAAAGGCACAAGGGAAACATCTCATAAAGACCTGTTCTGGAATGCTCTAAACAGGCAGCTGATAGAGCAGAGGAATCAGTTCAACTCATTCTCACTCCAAAGTGGTACCATGTAGAGGGGGGCAAGCATGGATGCATAAGGACATTGCTTAGCATCTTTAAACATGGTGTAGAGGGCGGGAGTGCTCTCCCTCCTAAACAACCCTTTGGAGCAGAACCTTTGGCTGGTTTTTTCATCCTAATCTCTCACCCGTGCAAGAGTATGAATAAAGCTGAACATCACCACTTGTTTCTCACTGAAAAGTGGAAGGTATGAAGGAGCACAGGTTTTTTATATATATTTGACTTGCTATTTCAACCTTTGCAAAAGGAGAAAGTTACACTGCACTGCTTCATTGATAGACCATAAGATTACCAAAACCTGGAAAATTTATCTCCTATCAATTTGCCTGCTTATTTATTCTGGATTCAGGTAGCAATGTCTGCATTTTCTAAGAAGCATTTACATAATAACACTTTTGATTGGCAGGAATGATTCCTTATGGCCAAAAGTTTTTTTGATCTGACCATATAGTTTATTGTTCTCTTCTCAAGGGATTAATTCCAGTGTGGTATGTGGAAGGAAATGAATTGGAATTGGAATTAGTCACATGTCAAAATGTATTCTGAAATATTATCTCCCACCACCCAGTAAGTTAAAGTACACTACTCCTGTTAAAAGGCTTAATTTGTTTCAAGAAAAGCAGGCCGCTATTCCCTAATGACCTACAAAGAATAATAAAGCCCAGATGAACAGCAGGAACATGTAGTCACTGGCAGATGATTTCATTTCTTCTTCAAATAATGACAACAACAAAGTAAGTCTGGCTCTCACTTCTAAGCTGTATTTTTAACACTGTATTCCTGTTCCCACAAGCTCTGCAGTATTAAGGGGCTTATTGAAGTATATTTCTTTTTATTCTGATTTTTTTTCATGTTACTTTGAAAATACAACTGATACTTTTATAAAAGGTTGCAAATATTTACATGAATCAATGTCAGCAGCTGTTAATATCCACAGACCTGGTCGAGGAAAACTACTGAACTAGATTGTCCTAAAAAGCTTATCAGGATTTTGAGATTTCTTGATGACATGGCTGACAGTTTTATAATTAAAAGTCCTTGTTTCTTTCTCCAACACCACCTGAATATATCAGTGATTTGTTTTTTGGTTTTTCTGTTTGGTTTTGTTAAGCGCTTACTATGTGCCAAGCACTGTTCTAAGCTCTGGGATAGACGCAAGGTAATCAGATTGTCCCACTTGGGGCTCTCACTGCTTGTTTGGGGAAGTAGTGATGCCTAATGCATAGCACACAGGCCTGGGAGTCAGAAGGACATGGGTTCTAATCCTAGCTCTGCCACTTGTCTGCAGTGTGATTTAACTTCTCTGTGCCTCAGTTACCTCTTGTGCAAAATGAGGAATAATACTGTGGGCCCCATGTGGGACATGGACTGTGTCCAACCTGATTAGCTTATATTGACCCTAGCACTTAGTACAGTGCCTGGCACAAAGTAAGCACTTAACAAATGCCATAAAAAAATCCAGACGTACTCCACCTATTTTAGTCAGCCATGACTGAGGAAGCAATAAGGAATCTGGAGGCCAGTTTCAGAATATGACTCAATTGTCCAAGTCTAATGATAATAATAATTGTGTATTTGTTTAGGCACTTATGTGCCAAGCACTGTACTGGGTGCTGACGTAGATACAGGGTAATCAGAGGAGACAGTGTCTGTCCCACATGAGAAGCAGCATGGCCTAGTGGAAAGAGCATGGGCCTGGGAGTCAGAGGACCTAGGTTCTAATCCCAGCTCTGCCACGGGTCTGCTATGTGACCTTGAGTAAGTCAGTTACCACATTTGTAAAATGGGGACTAAATCCTACTCCCTCCTACCTGGACTGTGAGCCCCCTTTGGAACAGGGACTGCATCCAACCCGATTAAGTTGTATTTGCTCCAGTGCTTAGAACAGTGTTTGGCACATAGTAGGTGCTTAACAAGTACCATGGTTGTTATGAATTATTATGGGGTTACGGTTTAACTAAGAGCATCACCAAAGTCCTTCAATTAGTCATGCAGAAACTCCTGTGTGTTAACACCTTGTGTTTTTAAATCATTCATACAAAAAGACATAGAGATGAGCAGTATGCATATTTTTGAAACAGCATATATGGACTGACAGTTATCTGAAGTAGACCACAATTATGAAACTGCCTGTGCCAAGCGAGCCAAAAGCATAACTAGGAATCTCTGTAGGTGAGAGTTTACTACTGTTGCTGAATTCTGCTAAGGAGACAGAATATTGTCCAAAGATCGAAGATAGATAAAGAGGTAAAAAGAAAAAAGAAAAAGGCCAGTGTGCCCTAAGGGAGACTGATAGAGTGTGGCTCCAATATGGTATCTGATACTAAAGCAAATTGAAGGTTTGTGGAGCAATTTTGGTAGCTAAACATTCTACAGCTGTGCTGCATCCAACTTTGAGAACAATTCTACCCTGACAACGATGAGTCTTATTAATAATGTTGGTATTTGTTAAGAGCTTACTATGTGCAGTGCACTTTTCTAAGCTCTGGGGTATACAGGGTAATCAGGTTGTCCCACATGAGATTCACAGCCTTAATCCCCATTTTACAGATGAGATAACTGAGGCACAGAGAAGTTAAGTGAAATAGCTAGACCGCGAGCCCCGAGTGGGATGGAGACTGTGCCCAACTGATTCTCATATCCACCACAGTCCTTAATACAATCCTTGACTCACAGGAAGCCCTTAGCAAATATAATAAAAGGAAAAGATAATACATAATGTTCATTATATCACAGCTTTCTGGGTTTGATGGGTGAGGCGATTGGAAGACAGCAGACTATTCCAAACAGTTGCTATACGGAGAGTCAAAATAGGGGAACCATAAATGGGGAGGACAGAAGATATGTTGCAAAGATGCAATGGAGCAAAACCTCAGTCTAGGTGATATACTGTATCTATGGACAGCTGGGAGATGGCATCTGACAGATACTTTGAGAAGACTGTGACACTAAGACTGCAACCCAGCCAGTGAAATTGAAAATGGCACCAGGAGACAATCTTTACATTCACATGATGTGGAAAGTGTGTAGCCTTATCGGCTACATAGTCACACAGTGATTAAACTGTCACTATCACCAGTCACATCTATGAACCCGCAGGACAGCTCTATAGAGAGGTCGACACTATTGGACTCTCTTCCTAAAGAGAAAGAAATAAACTTTTAAGTGCTGTTACCAATAATATAAACAAGGAATGTGAAAAAGTCTGTCTAATAAAAATATTAGACTTCAGTATCCGCAAGGAACAAAAAGTATGTAGGAGCTGATTGTTAAAGCCCCAGACATTTAGACCTTTGAGGAAGTGCTTCTAAAATTGGGCTATTTTGTGGGGAAGATTGGGTCTTGAGACAGGTCGAAGAGCTTGTTCCACTTGTTTTGATATGCATAGCCTGTTTACCTGTATTTCATGGATTTTCAAGAAAGAATATAAAGCGACTATGATGTTGAGGACTCTCTTCTTTTCAGAACTTGTCGTGCAGAATGCCATGCTTTTAACCATATAGAGGTGGGTAACTCATTTTAACTTAAACTTCATGGTCCAGATATTCTGGAAACTTTTCTCTTTCAGAAGATAAAATGACAGAATGTACCATTTTCCGAAGTCAGCCAGGTGAAGATTAAGAATTTTCCATAGCAAAGGATGAAACAGGTCTTCAAATGATTCTTCATTTAAGGACCTGTATCCCGGGCATTGCCGGACTCTAATTGTTGTATACTGCAATGCAGCCTGCAGGAAACAAATATTCAAGGTTTACATCGGGTACATGTATTTTAAATACTACTAATAAGCATAGGTATAGAATTGGGGGATTTGGAGCTGGTGAATGTGTGTGAAAAGAAAATGGCAACCTGAATTGCTGGAAACAAAAAAGAAGCACAAAAGTGAAAATAGGCTCCCAAAATATGAGCATCCTCTCAAAGTTCAGCTCACATGTGCATCATCTTTTCAATTATTATTGGCAACAGAATTTATTTCCCAAATGGCTTTCGGTGAAATTAGGAGCATTTACAAACCGAATGGTGCTTTGCAAAATACTTATTGCCAGAGCAGGTAGGCAGGTATGATAAATGGTATGCAGAAAACACTTTCTCCTACCTCAGCAACTTGAGACATGATGGATTTGCCAACCTTTTCATTATCATAAGGCAACATATTGTACAAGGGGATATTAATTAGCTGAGACTGTACATATTATACTGCTTGACAGCCTCCTCCCCTCCCCCACTGAAATAGCATTTTAAATGCTGTGGTTTCCTTTCTTCCCATAGTATCATTTTTATCTCATGTTGCTGGCAACTGGGTGAGGGTTTGTTTTATTTTACAAGGCATGGAGGAGACTTCAATGACATAAAAAGTGCACACAGGCAATAACACCTTTAGACAGAAACATTCAAAATCCTGGCATACTACTCCTAGAGGTTTCCAATGATGTTACCCTTGGTTATGTTTTGTGATTTTTTTTTAAACCAATTGTTGGGGGTGGATGGGGGGATTCAGAGCTCTTCATTGACATACAATAATTCAAGTGTACATTTTAATAGAATTTTATTTAACAAGCAATTTAATGAAAATCATTTAATGATTTTTGTCTGAAGTTGTGACGTTTGCATACTTACTGACTTGCTTTGTCTTTTCTGACTCCTCTTACTTGCTACTGAGCCTATGTGTCTTATCTCCCAATAAATCCAGAAAACAATTAAAAGGCATTGTACTGGAGATGGAAATGTTCATTTCACTGGGGAATCTGGAAAGGTTGTGACATAGGGAAATCCCATAAGGATTTTCTTTCCTTTTCTGAATTTGAAACTGTGAATCCTTTCTGCTTTTGTTTTTATGTTAGTTTCTCGCAGGTGACTGACATATAAATTCCTGAAGAAGCATGCAATAAAAAAAACTAAAGCTTTATTGAAGCTTTAATTTGTACCTCTGTGGAAAATTATGAGGATTTATAAATGTGTGTCCAGATAATTGTTTAACTGGGTGTATGTCTGTATTGTGAGAGGGAGATCATTTCTACAGAGTTGAATCAGAATAGAAGGATGGGTGGAGATTGTGACCTACTAAATGCATTTGTGGGTGACCTAAATTTGATTGAACTATTTCCAGACTGAGCAGGATCGGATTTGGAATGCCTTGATTGGTAAAATGGGTTCTCACCATATTTCCAGATCAGGATGCCTCTGCCCTTATAAAAACTGCCTGAGCCACCACCCTATCACTTATTCAGTGTGTATGCTGATCATATTATTTTTCATGTCAACTAGAACATTCTAAGCCTAAATTCTCCTTTGCACTTTTAGCAACTCTAGGGAATCTATTAATGGTATTTATTGAGAGTTTACTGTGTGCAGAACACTGTAGAAAGCACCTGGGAGAATATAATGCAGTAGAGGTGGTAGACATGATCCTTGCCCTCAAGGAACTTAATGGGAAAGACTGACATTTAAATAAATTCCAGATAAGGACACGGTACATAAGAGCTGTGGGGCTGGGGATGGGGTGTAAATCAGTGCTTAGTGGAAACACACCCGAATGTATAGACAACTCAGAGTGAGGAAGAGGGAGGGCAAATAGGGGACTTGAGAGCTTAGTTAGGGATGACCTCTTGGAGGACATTTGAGTTTATCAGGGCTCTGAAGGTGGGGAGAGTGGTAGTCTGTCAGATACAAAGCAGTAGGGAGTTCCAGGCCAGAACTCTGGCAAGATAAACGAGATCAAGTTACATTGAGTAGGTTGGCATTAGAAGAGCAAAGTGTGTGGGTTGGGTCCTAGTAGGAGATCAGCAAGGTAGGAAAGGGAGAACCGATTGAGTTGCCTTAAAGCCGATGGTAAGGAGCTTGTTTTTGAGGAGGTAGATGAGCAATCATTGGAGATTTTTGAGGAGCGGGGAGATGTTCACAGGATATCTTATTTAGAAAAATCATCCATACTGGAGTGGGGAGAGACGAAAAGCAGGGAGGTCAATGAGGAGGCTGATGCAGTAGTAGAAATGGGACATAAGGGGTTGGATCAGCACGGTAGCACAATGATATTTTAACAGAAACAATTAAATATAGATTTTCTTCTTTGCTCAGACTCACACCCAGGGGCAAGAGTCCTTTTTCCCATGTGCAATGCTTTACTTGTATTATAGTCTCAAGACTCTCCTTGACATACTAATGTAACCCCTTGCCATTCACCATCTTTGACAGGAAGAGTTGGGTTAGGGTTAGGTTAGGATTGGATAACCTAATGGCAGCTCTGAGACCGAATGAACTTCACTTGTACCACAAGTTTCCAAGTACCGGCATTAAAGGAGCACATTTTAACTTTGATCTTCAGTAAGTCTTTGCACCTTAAGTGCTCAATAAATATGATTGATTGAAATGTACTCCATTGCTCAGCTAGATAGGGTATTTATTAAGGTATACAACAATACTAGGGTTGTGTTCTCCCAATGCATAGTATTGTATTTATTGAGCACCTACTGAGTGGGAAGCACTGTACTAAATTAATGGGAGAATGCAACATTAGCCATATGAGACCTTTCTGAGAGAAAGATGAAGTACTCTCATCCACCTGTGCAGTGTTCTTAAATTCAGGAGTGGAGGGGCTTCCCCTCTCTCTTGTCCATCCTCTCCCCCCCTCCCCGCTCCCGGCCCAACGCTTTTTGAATTAAGCTCATGTGGGGCTGGGAGCATGTCTGCCAACTCTGTTATATTGCACTCACCCAAGCACTTAATTCAATGTTCTGCTCAGAGTAAGCACTCAGTAAATATGATCTGAGACAGCTTAAGGAACTTGGAGTCTCTTAGACACTTGCACAATATTCTGCCAGATTGTCTTTGAGTGTGTGTGTGTGTGTGTGTATGTGGAGTTGAGTGTATGTACTGGTGTTTTCTGTGAATATTGGGTTTCTTTGATCTCTAAGAAATATATTGCTCAAGGTCTGACAGATAGCGCCCTGTTCTTTACTCCTTACACTTAAATTTCTTCTTTAGTAAGAGAGGCATATAGCCAAGTGAATATCATTATATTTTGACTCTGTCATTATTCCTGCCACCATTGCAAATCTTGATGGAGCTGTTAAGCTGTTAAATTGCACTCATTGACTGCTGAAACTGTAACTGATGTTCCCTGGATGAACAGCGTTGTTTTTGTTGTTATCTGTATCATTACATAGTACTTGATACTAAGATTTTAGTATCCCTCAGCAATAATAGGTCAGTTGAACCTGTATGTTTTTTCTGGGGTTTTTGTGATTGGGTAAATTTGATATTTTCATGGATTAACTTGCAGAAAATTGTCACTTTCTACTTAATGCCTAGCTAAAGCTAATTTGTGTTAGAAATTGACATTATTTGTATACTGCATAATGAGCCGACTCTGTGAAACTAATCTGATTTGCAGTAATTCTGTTCCATCGCTATCTCCCAGGCATTATCTCTGTACTCATTTCAGTAACACTACCAATAGTTCTTTGTCCCCTGACAAAGATTGTGCTCTGGATTGGTTTTCAGCCAGGATTTCAAATTGCATGCTGTCTTCAAATAGAGGAAAATAATTTGAATTACTAAAATGCTACATCTAAATTCTACTTCCCACTTATTCCAAATTAAAGATCGAATTTAAATAAATCCATCTACCTATCACTGACGACCCTGAAAGTGTCGATATTACATTCTTTAATGCAAAGACTGTAGCTCTTTGACCACCGAGTCACCCTTTTCAGAGACAAAAAGGGATCTTAGAGATGGGGACAAAACTTGAATGATTTCCTCAACAAATCTTCCACCTTTGACAATATGAAGAGTATTTACTTGCCACAAATGAAGTCCTAGCTTTTGCCCCAGCATTTAATGATGGCACCACAATTAGCATTCTGAAGAATGCCAACTCTCCGAAGCACTGAGTACACTGTGCTGCACACAGTAAGTGCTCAATAAATATGATTAATTGATAGAGGCGGCTGGTGGATACAACCAGTTTGAGTGGTTTGAACAAGAATGGGAGGAAGGTGAGACAATAGCTGGGTGGTGCTGTGAAATCCAGAGAGGGTTCTATTTTATTCTTTAATAGGGGAGATGTGTGCATGTTTTGAAGGCAATGCACTGTTTCTCCAACATCCTGTTTCTACTGCCAGAGAAAGAATACTGGGATGAATGAAGGATTGCTCTCATCTGGCAATGTCATCTCTTATAATCTTTTGTTATGACTCATAATTACCTTGAAGAAGGCCAAAGTTCTGTTCATATAGTTGGCTTGGGTGTACCTACTCTATTAACAGCCCTAAATCTATTACAATCCAGTTTAATGAGAACCTTGGGAACTTGTGTGTCATGGGTTAGAATGTGATGTGAAAGTCTTTCTGCATAATAAGCTACTAATTAAGAGGAAACCAAATGTTGTTGTCTCCTAAACATGGGAAAGGTGAGGAGGAGGGAGCAGAGGAATGAGAAATGGACTGAGCTCCTAACAGCTCATCTACATTATCTAATGATCGAATATTAATGGTCCTCTTTGCCCAGAAATATGACATGTTCTTGCTTTTAAGTGAGCTATATTGACCTTTGAATTTTGGCAGAGGTAATAATAAAGGAACTAGTAGTCAAGAAATGCACCGAAGACTTAGGAAGACTTGTTATGAAGAGCCTGGAAAAAGTCATGAAATGTGGTGATGTAACAATTGCCACAAAAATACAAATTGTCAATTCTAAGATGTTTCCAGTGACAGTGTATGGACCCGAAAGCTGGACAGTGGAAAAAAAACAGGATAGAAAGAACATTGATTCTTTTGAAATGTGGTATTGGAGAAGGCTTTTGTGAATACCATGGACTGCCTAAAAAACAAACAAATGGATTTTGGAGCAATTAAGCCAAAGTGGTCTTTGGAAGGCTACATGATTCGACTTAGATTAGCATATTTTGGCCATATAATCAGGAAGACTAATTCTCTGGAGAAGACACTAATGCTAGGAAAAGTCCAGGGAAAACGTGGAAGAGGCAGACCGGCAGCTAGATGGATAGAGACCATAACGATAATAACAGAAGAACAGTTAGAAAGGTTGCAGATTATGGCAGAGGACAGGACGTTCTGGAGAAAGTATATCCATGGAGTTGCTATGAATCAGAAACCACTCGATGGCACTTAGTAATAAATATAGAGCACTTGGGGAAAGTATATCACCACAAATATAATAAGATCAAAGTCATTTAACCTTTCAGATTGATTGATCTAACTCATCACTATCTTCATCCACAGTGTTATCTAATGACTACTGTGTGAGGCATATATAGCTTTCTATGGTTTTTGAAGATATTACTAAATGTGATATTTTAGCCATGTGTGAGTGTGGCTGAAAAGACCAGTGTATGATCTAAGTACCCTTCTAAATTATGTCCATATAAATAGAGTGAATTGCTGCATATGGGTTTGGCCCATTCAGGGTCCATTTTTTTTCAAGTCTGCCTATTGACATTGAGACCTTGTGTCCAAACAACTCAGGGTGAAACTAGACCCTGAGAACTAGACCCTGAGTTGCCCTGAGAGAAGCAGGGAAAGGATTAGAAAAATGGGATACCTACAGAGAAGTACAGAGGGGCCCGAGAGGAAAAGAATCAGAGCTAGGGAAAGGCAGTTTGAACTTGAAGTATTTTAATTGTTGCCATATTCAGAAACCATTAAACAATATTGAGAGCTCACATCTTGGCATCTGCCTTTGGTAGGTCTGGTAGACAGAGAGAGATAGGGACCTGGGGAGCTGCGGGAGAGGGAAAGAAAACTTTCTCTGGAAGCTTCCTGCAATTAGTTCTGGGAGTGGGAGATGAGAGCCTACTCCCTGGCGGCCCCCTTGGCTTCAGGGAGGAATCTGGGCTTTGGTGGAAGAGTGGTGACAGCAATAGAGGTGTAGGGATTTGGGGTATACTGAGCAGGAAAGGTCTCCAAACCTGCATTTCAAGAATAGAAGAACCTAAGGGCATTTGTAGTAATAGTATTTATTGAGCACTTACTGTGTGCAGAGCACTGCACTAAGTATTAGGAGAAAATTCAGAAGTGGGAATGAAACACAATCCCTGTTCCTCATTGGACTCAGAATCTAAACAATTAAATGGGGAGAAAGGATTGGATACAGACACTACAGGAGTGACCCAGAGGAGGCTGACCAGGGTCTGGGTACTTCTAAAGTGACTCCAGAAGCTCTTTCGGTCAGGATTTAGGGCTGAGAACTTCCGACAACAGTACACCCCCACCCTATTCTCCCTCCCTTCTGAGTCACTGAGGTACTTGAGACATTGGCTCTTTTGCCTCTCCGATTCTGAAAATTTTCAGAATCGGAGAGGCAAAAGAGCCAATGTCACAAGTTGCAGTAGAGAACTGATTGGAGATTGGGTTGGATATCATTCATGATTTAACAAATTAGTATGCTTATGGTACACAAGAATAATATTGTGTAAGAATAAATAGATAGAGGATACTTTTGGTTTGTCAGGAAAAAAAAAAAATCCAAATGAGAGCTGAATTTTCCAGGGAGCATAAAAAATGCATAGGCCAATTACAAACATATAAGTGGTTCCCAGCTGTTTACATTCACACAGATAATCCATTTCTTATCTTTTAATAATAATGCTGCTAGGAAAATATAGAAGGATTTGGGGAGTAAACATTCTTCCTCATATTTTGAAATATAAATTTTCTCAGAACAATTAAAACATATGAATGGCCCTAGAATCTGCTGTTCAGACAAAAACCTAAGAAGCACCCACTCTTAAAGAATATGATATTCCCTAACTCAGTGGTCATTAAATATTTTGCTGTCCTGAATAAATGTTGAACTATGTAAATTAATCTTTACTGCTTTTATGGTTCCTCTTCAAATGAGAGCAAATTAAACAGTGCAAGAGCAAGAGAAATCCTATGGACAAAGAGATAAAGTAGAGAGAAATAGTGTGGTAGAGAAGCAGCTGATAAGCTTAATGAAAAAAGGAACCCAATGAACCAGCAGTGAGCTGGCATTGTCCCAGTGCTAGACAGGTTTATTTTTGAAGTTGATTGCATTAAAATATTTAGGCTATACTTTAAAAACAGTCATAGAACGGGGAAACCAGGATACGGTTGGCACTAGTAAATGATTCCTAGAAGTTTCTTTAGTAAAGTAAGAAGCTGCCAAGAAGGGACATGTGGACAGTTAATTTGCTCACTGTAATGTGCTCACAGTTTTCCTGTACTCATGCCTTTTCCCTCACCTGGAATGACCTCCTCTCTCAAATCTATCAAACCATGTCTCTCTCCCTCTTTAAAGTCCTTCTAAAATGTCATCTCCTCCAAGGAGCATTCTCTGCTTTATCCTCACTTTTCTGTTCACGTTTCCCTATCAGCCTCCTTAGCTGACAGGGAGACAGTGTTGATTGTATCATTTGGATCTATATGCTCTTTACCTATTGTACACTTGCAAGTCATGTCTGCTTGTCTCTCCCACTATCTTGACAACTTTTCTAAGGCGAAGACTTCCTTATCTCTTTTGGATGTTCCTAAGGGCCAAGTGCAATGCTCGGTCCACAGTAGGCACTCAGTAAGTAGCTATTTGGAGCAGAGAATAGAGGGTAGTCAGTCAATCATATTTATTGAGCACTTACTGTGTGAAGATCACTGTACTAAGCGCTTGAAAGAGTACAATATAACAGACATATTCCCTGCCACAATGAGCTTACAGTATAGAGGGGTTTGAAAGAGATATCTATTACATATGGTCCACCATTTTTCTACCATAAACACCTTCATAAAGATTAGCCTCAACTTGTGAATGTTTCTGGGACCTTCCAGGCAGATTCCTGAGATTGAATTTGGATATTTGACATAATCATTTGAGTACTGGACCTCAAGATCCGAAGACTGGGATTTATCTCTCTCCTACCAGGGGTTTGCTATGAAACCTAGGGTGAAGCATTAGGTCATCTATGGCCCATTAATAAAACAGACAGAAAAAGGATTCATGTTTACCAGCACAAGAAAACTGGAAAGATGAATGAAGCAATTTATTAAGTATAATAAGCTACTGAAAAGATTCAGTCCATTAAGGGAAATAAAACCCTATCATAGATAACCAATCCCCCTCTAGCTTGTTGTCTCCCCCTCTAGACTGTAGACCCCTTGTGGGCAGGGAATGTGTCTACCAACTGTAATATTGTACTCTTCCAAGTTCTTAGTACAGTGCTCTGCACACAGTAAACAATAAATACCACTGATTGATCGACAGGCTATGAGATTATTACTACCATGCATTATATAATTCATTTGGGGAAAGTCACCTTGTGCTTTTTGTGATGGAAAGAGCTCTGGTCAAGAACGAGACTTGTTTCAATTAATTTATGAAAAGTGTTTTCTAATTAAGGAAATAAAAGATTTAAATACAGAATGTACTTCTTCCATATTTAGCCCTTCTAGTCAGATTAAAGCCTTTGGGACTAGGTTTTGAGTAGAGAGTGGGTTTAGGGTTACCATTAGGATTATGGAAAGGGAGAGTTTCCCTTTTGACAGTCCACACTGGGATTATCACTGAAAGTCCCTTGATATATCAGTTTTCACACATGCAGCTTTTTACATGCATCAGTTGGTTATGCCAGTGAATTGAGGCTTTCTCAAATTGCCTTGGAAAAATCACACTCTTGCTATTCATATCATTTTTCTCAACTGTCACAAAGGGAATGCCATAAATGCTAGCAACACAATAAGTTAATGTTTGTAAAGTGGCCTGAAGTGCAGAGACGCCTGTCTAGTCACCTTGGTCTGCAAGAGCTATTTAGGAAAGCAGCACAGTTCTAGAGGCAGCCTGATATCCCTTCTGTCCCTGGCACTCAGAGGCAGTTGAAATCGAGTTTTTCTCTTTCAATAAATAAATTCAGATTTCTCTTGCCAACCAGTGGGGAGTTAATTTCCTTAAAATATCTGTGGTTGGCCAAAGCATGGTTTGCAAGACCCAAGGCTTGTAATAATAATAATAATAGTTATGATATTTAAGCACTTACTGTGTGCCAGGCACTGTACCAAGCACTGGGGTAGCTACAGGCAAATCAGGTTGGGCATAGTCCCTGTCCCATATGGGGCTCAAAGTCTTAATCCCCATTTTACAGATAAGGTAAAGTGAATTGAAGTGAAGTGACTTGACCAAGGGCACATAGTGGATAAGTGGCAGAGCCGGAATTAGAACCCAGGTTCTTCTGAATCCCAGACTCATCCTCTATCCACTAGACCACATTGCTTATGATAATAATAATTATGATGGTATTTATTAAGCCCTTACTACATGTCTAGCACTGTTCTAAGCACTGGGGTAGAGACAGGGTAATC